>NW_009259310.1:361285-377427 GCF_000687185.1 Egretta garzetta | reverse complement strand
ACCCTACCTCGGGGCTCAGCCCCACCCTGTCCCTGGCATCAGCCCCATCTTCTCCCCCCACCATGCACTGCCCTTGGCCCAGGACCCTTTCCTGCACACCCCCCCTCCCCCCCTCAAGGCATCACCCCCGCCCCGGGGCTCAGCCCAGAGATGGGTTTGCTGGGAGGTGAGAACACCCCAAGCCACAGAAAAGCTCCAAGAAAGGGTTTCACCTACCACGATGAACAGTGACCAATGCATGAGGGCTTCTAATCATTGCAAGGAGTTTGTGACAGCCCTGGGGAGCCCAGACGTGCAGTGAGATTGTTTTTAATATGGTCACAAGTGAGTAATATAATGCGCTTCCACATGGAGCAGTGAGACACGGAAGGTTGGGCTCCCGGCCCTGAGAAGGATGTTTTGAGCTTGCTTACACAGAGGGATAAAACAGTGAACAAAATAATAAACAAAGAGATATCACCAAGGAGAGGAGACTGAGGGAGGCCGTGGCTTCCAGCCCAACCAGGCTGCAGGCCGGAGGCTCCTTGCAGATGCCTCACTTCTGAATTTTTTTCGAAACAAGCCACTTTCTCCGAGGCTTGTGCTGCCCCACATGCATTGCGCCAGCATGGGGCTTTCTGCAGAGCTTCCTGCCCGTCGCTGCCGAATCTGGGTGCAGAGGCCCTCGAGGGGCCCAGCCCTGCCAAGAGCTTCTGCTCCTGGGGCCTCTTGGTCCCAGTGTGCTGCTGCGTCGCAGGGGCTCTGCCGCTGGGCTGGGGTGATGGCTGGGGACAGGCTCCAATTTTGTCCTTCAGAGCAGTGACCAGAAAAAAATGGCTAAATAGGGGCACAGAGAGTGACCCTCACCCCGATGGTGCCTGTCACCTCATTGCAGGGCTTCTCCGCAGAACCTCTGTGTTCAGGCCAGCAGTGTTTGCAGGTGTGCCTACCTCTTCACTTTCACTTCATCAAGCATTTAACCTCTGGAAAACCTGTGTCAACCAACTCCATGCCATTCATACACTGATTTTGTGAACTTTGCTGCTGTTGCTAATGCTGCAGGAGACCATCCTCTTGCCTCCGAGGATTAGCAGGACATCATTTCACTGCCTTCCTGCACTGCTGCCGACTTTAAGGCTCTTCTCCAGTTGCCATGGGGAAATGCCTCCGTAGCCCTGACTCTTCTTGCTGCACTCCTTGCCTGTCCAGCATTTCTGAGGCGCATGCCTGCAGCCCTCACAGGTGCCACCACACCAGAGGTTAACGCAGAGGCAGAAAGATCTGCTCTGGATTGCACTTCATCCCTTTCTTAACAGCTGCTAAGCCTCCTCCTTCTCCTTGTGACTGGACAAGCAGTGAGAATTGGTCTTCAGAGACTGAAAAGGAACCAAAAATCTCTTTTCTGAATGGTAGTGAGCATAGAGGGGGCTGAGAGCGCCCAGGCGGGTAGCAGTGATCCTTTGCTCCTCATCCTTGTATTGCTTTTGGGACTTTGGAGCAAGTCCCATTCTGGCAGGCGGTTACTGTTGTGGTGGAACCCTCCTGGAATTTGAGTGGAGATGTGAGCGTCTTTCGTATCTTGGTCTTGTGCAGGCTTGGCCACCCTGTTCCCAGGTTGCCCATATGTGGCACGGAGCAGGGGGTTTGCACCCCTTTTCAGGGCTGCATTTGTCACTCTCTGCCCAGCCTCAAGGGGCAGGGGGGTTGAGCCGAGGTCTGAGGGAGCCTGTGCCCAGCCCTGGCTGATCACTGGTGTCCCCAGAGACTCAACCTCCAGCACAAAGAGCTGGGACATGCCAGGCTGGAAATGCTCCCAGCCACACAAGGGGAATGAACCCATGCATAGCCAGAGAAAAACCTCTATGCTGGTGCATTCAGGTGGGGAGCGCGCCAACACCACCGTCCCGAGCTCAGCCTGGACGGGGTTGGGCACTGGCTGCTTCAGCCCCAGCCAGGTCAGGCTCCCGTGAGCAGCCATTTCTCATCACGCCCCGTTTACAGGAGGCACCACCGGTGAGGAGAGCGGGGCTGGGAAGGGTGGCAACGCCTCTGCCCGCACTCTGCAGGCAGCTCTGGCCCCGCGCAGGGGGACCCCACATCCCTGGGGATGGAGCAGGTGCCGGCACTAAAGTGGCCACCCCAGGGGGGCAAGGCCCAGCAGGGAGCATGAAACAAGCTCCAGGCATGCATGAATTCAGTGGGAAAAAGCAAGCGAGGGGCTGGAGGGGCTTTCTCTGTGATGGAAGACGGACCGCGGGATCTCCCGATGCCATGGGGAGGAGAGTGCAAGTTTTGCGTGTCTGAGGAACCCAGGGACATGTGGATTTTGGATGCCAGCAAGACAGGGCTGGCACAGATGTCACCTCTGTGGGACTCCAGGTTGTGAAGCAAAGGATCTGCCTGAACCAGCACATTCAATGCTGCCCTGCCGTCTCCCTGCACCCTGACAAGTTGTCCTTGCATTGCACAGCAAGGCAGGGGTGGAGGGAGAGTGGCACCAGATCCCCAGGCCCCGTCTCCCCTCCCCTCCTGTCCTTGGTGCCACATCTGCTCTTTGCCCTCTGCAGTGCAGGGGCTCAGGGGGCCCAAGGGCAAGTGCTTCCAGGCAGTCCCGCTCAGGCGGGCAAATGCCCCACTCAGCAGCTCAGCTGTGTCCTGGAGGCACCACAGACCCCAGGCAGGAGTCCCTGGAGGAAGGTGCTGGCCCTGCTCTCTGCAGGTCATGCTGTCATTGCAACGGCTCCCAAAGTGGCCAAGCGTGGCCCCCAGCCTGCTGGGCTCAGGGGATGAGCAGCAGCTGAGAAACCTGCTGGAAGACCAGGTAAGAGGGGGACGCTCCTCCCCGAGTGCCATCCCAGAGTCACAGAATGGTTTGGGTTGGAAGGGATCTTTGGAGGTCATCCAGTCCACCCCCTGCCGTAGGCAGGGGCATCTTCCACCAGATCAGGTCACTCAAAGCCCCATCCAGCCTGGCTTTGAACGCCTCTAGGCTTGGGGCATCCACAGCTTCTCTGGGCAACCTGTGCCATTGCCTCAGCACCCCCGCCATAAAACGTTTCTTCCTTAGGTCCAGTCCAAATCCACCGTCAGTTTAAACCCCTTGCCCCTCCTCCTGTCACTGCAGGCCCTGGTAAAAAGTCTGTCCCCATCTTTCTTATCAGCTCCCTTTATATATTGAAAGGCTGCAATGAGGTGTCCCTGGAGCTGTCTCTTCTCCAGGATGAACAGCCCCAACTCTCCCAGCCCATCCCCACAGCAGAGGGGCTCCAGCCCCCTGACCATCTCCGTGGCCTCCTCTAGCCCCGCTCCAGCAGGTCCCTGTCTGTCCTGCACTGGGGATCCCTGAGCTGGATGCAGGTCTCTGGGGGTCTCACCAGAGCAGAGCAGAGGGGCAGAATCCCCTCCCTCACCCCGCTGGCCATCATTCTTTTGATGCAGCCCAGGATAGGATTGGCTTCTGGGCTGCCAGTGCACATTGCTGGCTCATGTCCCAGTTTTTGCCCACCAGTGCCCCCAAGTCCTTCCCCTCAGGGTGGCTCCATCCCTTCATCCTGCCTTGAGTGTCCCCAGGGACACAGGCACACGGCGAGATTTTAGGAGTCCTGCTTTGGTAGCAGGAGGGGCAGAGCCCCTCAGCATGACAAGACACTCAGGGTAACCTCAAATAACCATGCAATTGATCGGATTCAGGGCCAGGGCTTGCTGTGAGCCACCAATAGCTTCCCCATGATTTAATGCCAATTTTGTGTGCTTACAGGGTGTCACCTGCATCATGGGACCAAGGCAGAGAAGGACCGGGTGTACCTGTGAATTGTGGCACGGTAAGGGGGCCCAGAGGAGGGGGTGGATGCCACAGGCAAAGGGGGGCCAGATCCAGAGCCCCCACTCCCAACAGTGCTGGTGCCTTTACTCCCCCTACACCCAGATAAGCATCAAGAGCTTGGTCCCAGGTAAAGCTGAATGCAGCTGTGCCACCAGCTCTTGCCATGTGTTCCTACACCCCCTGAGCTGACGTGGACACTGACTTCTGCTCAGCAGCACAGGGAGGACAGGCCTTTCCCCCCGCCCAGCTCTGAGGAGAGGCACAGGCACAGGATCCTCAGGAAGGATGGGTCCTGATAGCAGCCCTGTCCCAGCTGGCAACAAAGCCTGTCCCCACCCCAGGCAAAACATTCCCTGGGGACAAAGTCGCAGGTGGGGAACAAAGGCGAGAAGGTGGGGAGTGCGTTACCCACCCAGCAGTGCGGGACAGCTGCTGCCCAGGACAAAGGAGAGAGGTTTTCCTAATCCACCTCTTCCAACAAAAGCACCTGAGTGGGGCCACCTGGGCAAGGGCTGCCTGGGTTGGACAAGGGATTAGTGGAGGAAGTGGAGGAAGAGAAGGGACTTGCTGGCTGGCCCTGGGAGGTGCCTGGGTACAGTGGGGTTTGCTGGTGGGGGGCTCAGGGCTCCTCAGTGTCTTCATTACTCATGGATGAGCACATCTGGGAGCGCTGGTGGGCGGCACTGCAGCTCCACATGTGCTTGGGAAATAACAGGAAGAACACGATGAGCCTGGAGACGCCGCAGGGCTGAGGTCCAACGGGAGGGGTTAGGGGCAGGGGTTTGGGCTCTCGTTTGCAATCTCCCTGGCCAACAGCAAGTGCAGGGGAGCTGCATCCAGGAGCATCCAATACTCTTGGGATCAGGATGAGCCACCAGATGGACTCAGGAGCTGCTAGAGCAAACCAGTGATCTCCACCCTGATGGGGGCCCCAGGATGGTCCCAACCTCCTCCTGAGGGAGCACAGGAGGCAGCAGGTGCCACAGTTGCTCTGCAGAGACACCCAGGGTAAGGAAAAGCAGGCAGAAAGAGGGGCTGTTGGGAGAACAGCACGGTCCCTGTTGCAGCTAGCGGTGCATTCGGGCTGGCCACAAGGCTGCAAAGGTGTCCCCACAGGAGCCCACCCCTGTCTGCCTCATGGGCAGCTCTCGAGTAGTACGTGAGTGAGGGGCCAGGGCAGGGACTTGCTCCTCGGTCATGGGCTGGGCTGAGACTTCTCACGGGGCCACGTGCTGTCATCCATGGGAGGGGGAATCCCCCAGCCCTGCTCTCAGTCCCAACCCTAATCCCAGTCCCAATCCCAACCCCAGTCCTGCGAGGGAGCAGCACTGGAGCCACAGCCAGGTGGAGGAGCTGTAACCTCCTCCAGGTCCCCAGGCCACGTGCAGCCTGGCCAAGCTCTGCAGTTCTCGCTGGAGCCAGGACCTGGACTGCCCCAACCCTGGGGACTCAGCTGAGAAATCAGGTGTATTTTTTGGAAAGCGCAAGCCAGCGTAGGCCAGCCACGCCAAATGCCCAACACCGTCCCTTCCCCGGGGACCTCCAGGCAGGCTGAGTCCTGCACCAACCAAAGGATTGGGGCGTCTGGGCTTCCCAAGCTGCTGGTGCTGAGCTCCCCAGTGTCTCATTGCCTTCCATGGAGGAGTCCCAGGGTTGCGCAGGGTACTGGAAAAGCTCCCAGCAGCCTGTCTTGCTGGGGAGGATGCATCCCTCAGCCCAGCAGAAGTGTGTCCAGCCAGAGCCAGAACTGTGCTTTTGCCCGGGGTGCGTCCACCCACATCTCCACCGGCAGTGTCACCAACCCAGCCAGAGCCAGGCCAGGGCTGGCCAGGGAGCAGGCGCCTGCCAGGAATAGCTGGAGGTGCCCACACCGGTGGCAGCACTGAGCAAGCCCACAGCCCGTGCATGCAAGGCACTTCAGGGTTTTTCTGAGTCTGTGGGCAACGAGGCTGCAAGTCCGACCAGGGTTTCCATCGGTAGAGGAGAAAAATAAGGGGGTGCAACAGCCCGAAGTGTGACTGAGGGCCGTTCCCTCTGAGCCAGTGGCTTTGCCTCCACACCCTGCAGGTCACAGCTCCCCAAAGCATGTGAGCCTTGGCTTCAAGCCCAGGGCTTTTCCTCCTACAGGCACAGAAGGGCTGGAAGGACCCCAGAGTATCCAAGGCTATAATCCCTCTCCTGGCAAGGACGCTTGCCTGGAAGGAAGATCAAACCCAAGCACAAGTCTCCATTCTTGCCTTACTTTCTAAAACCTTTCCTCTCTCCTGTTTCCCAGGGCAGCGTCTCTGTGATGCCAGCCCGGGGGGGCTCCCATGGGCAGGGTTCTGCTCCCCGTTGCCCTGCACCAAAGCAGCCAGGAAATAGGCAGCTTCTCTGGAAAAGCCCCACCGGTTTCTCCCAGCTGCCTTGCCAGGAGCCCTCTGGTGATGGGGCAGGCGGCAGGGAGGCGCCTGGCCACAGGGCAGGCATCACAGCGAGGAGGCACCGCAGGCTGGCAGGCACCCTGTGCCCTCAGCTCTGCTCATGTGGCTGTGCCACGGCACCTGACGAGCTGTTTCCCCAAGCTTGTGGGGTCAGGCTGTGGATCCTGGCACAGGACACAGGACTGGCTGGCAGAACATCCTTGCCCCACACCGTGGCCCCAGGGCAGAGGGGACCTGGCACACAGAGCCCCAGGGCCGTGGTCACATCCCAGCGGCTCCATGCAGCCACCGTGGGTTCACTGTTCCCTAAACCTGTGGGATGGGGTGTGTGGGCAGGAGGGAAGCACACAAGGTGAAGGAAGGGAACACCATATGCAGCCCCATGTGGCAGCCTTGCCAATGGGGCTGATCCCCCTCCACAGTGTGAGGGAGGGGACTGTGGTGGGGCGGGGACAGAGCTGGCAGGATGGAGGGGGAAACAGTCTGCTTGGAATAAAGCAAGCAACTGTTTGTTGCTTAAAACTGGCCAGTACCACCCAGGGCCCCCAGTCACGAGCAGGAAACCACACCTGAACAAGCAGGGGCTCTTGGTGGCGGCTGTGGGGGGGCTCTGCCCTGCAGCTCAGCTGCCCAGGGCTGGAGGTGAATGGGCGCATGGGGCCCATGCAAACATCCCCCTCCACCAGCAGCAGGGGGGGGCTTGCGGGGGGCAATGAGGGTGCCCACGGCCATGCCTCCTCTGCCAGGGGCGAGTGCAAGCACTGCAATCCACTTTCCCCCCAAACCCACTCCACTTTCTGACCTGAAGCTGTCTCTTATTCCCCAGTTACCCAAACATAACCCAGCTGCATGAGGGATTTTGCCCCCTGAAGGGCCAAGCAGGACCCGTTTCCCCCTTCTCTGCTGTTGCATTGATCTGCAAAGAGAATTCAAGTGCCCTGGAGGGATGTAGTTTGTGTCAGCGATTCTCCATTACCTCTCCTGTGCAGTGAATTTGCTCTGTTCCCATTGCTGTTGCATGGAGAAACACTCTGCTCTGAGGTTCCCTCGAGTCCCTAGAGGTGTTAGGGACAAACCTTGCATTTTAGAATTTGAGCACTTGGAGGGCTTTGTGCATCCACTGCCCTCCCGCTGTGCCACAGCAGCCAGTTCAGGAGGCAGCAGCAGCTCCCTTAGAGCATGAGCACCCTTCCCATCGCCATCCTGCAGCTGTCTGACAGCCCACCCCTGCCCAGCAAGGGGACGCTGCCCCAGCACCCTCCTCCTGAGCTCTGGGGAGGGATGTGGGAAGGTGTCAGTTCAGCCCAATCCCATTTTGCTCCAAGCTCCTTTTGCTTCCCTCTGATGCTTGCAGTTGGTTTTGAGGCCCAGCATCCCGTGGAGGGCTCCCCCTCGCAGAGGCGTAGCCACGTCTCTCGGGGCTGGGGCTGGAGAAGCCATCCCAGGGCAACAGCTCCTTCAAACCTGTGGCATTGAATGTGCTTGCTTGATCCAGGACTTTGCACTGGGAACTCAGCTGGGGGAAAGGAGGGGTCTCTCCTCTTCTTCGGCAGGACTTTAATAAAAATTCGATTCCCAGTGCAGGCTGGGGCTGCCTGGTGGCCTCCCCAGGAGGTTGGGGACCGCCAGCAGAGCTGTCCGGCAGCATCCCCCCCCCTCCCCCTGCCGCAGTCCTTCTGGGGAAGGCTCCACACCAGCACCAGGGAGGTATCATCTCACCCGGACTCCCAGCTCTGTTGGTCCCTTTTCCCACCGTTTTCCAGCAGGAGCCGTGAGAGCGACCCCAGCACAGCGGCTCAGAGCCCCGCACTATGGGTGCCCCCAGCCTGGGACGGCCCCTTGTCAGCTCAGCTGCCCGGTTTAGCAATCTCCACATTTAAGCGTATCAGTAGTGCTGTTTCTCACCCTGATAAGGGAGTTTCCTTTTGACAGGTGGTTACTGAGGTGGTTTGACACGTGGCCCTGAGGGTCACCCTCGAGCCGGATGACGTTTCCAGTCCTTTCTGCAGCCCCAAATGCAACTTGGGGGTATGCAGACCCATATCCAGGGGCTCTGGGAGAGCCGTCTCCCCTGCTGGAGCACCGGGGCTTGCTCCAGCCCCAGCTGAGCGTGACACGCTTGCTCTTCCCAGCCTTAGCCCAAACGGCATTTTCCCATCCGCTCCCCACCAAACTGGTGCATGGGCAGCCAGATCCTTCCCTGCCCAGTGGGCTTCCAGCGCGCAGCCCCAGCCAGCAACTGCTAGAGGGCAAGATGTGACTCGAAGCCACCCATGCTGGTCCCAAGACTGGGAGAGCATCCTTTGTTTCAGGACAAGGACTTCCCACTGTCACACTTTTTGCCAAAAGCCCGCTGCAGTTACCAGCGGCACCAGGGCTCAGCTCTGAGCCTCGGCGAGTCATTTCCTGTGTGCATGCAGGGCTCCGAGTCCTCAGTGGTGACGGGAGGAGCACAGACCCCCCTGAAGGGGGGCACTGGGCAGGTCATGGGCTGCCTCAAGCTGTCACCGCTCCTGGCCGCAGGAACCCTTGTGTCCAGCAGAGCAATGCCATCGTGATGGCACAGGCAGGACCGGCGATGGCACAGGACAGATGATGGCACACATAGGTCAGGTGATGGCATGCACAGGACAATCGATGGCACGCACAGGTCAGGTGATGGCACACACAGGACAGAGCTCATTTCCCACCGCCGCAGCAGGGAGTGCAGCACGTGGCACCTGGAGCAGCCCAGCAGGCTGCAAGGATGGCAGCAAAGGGACCCGCTGCAGCACGAGGGCAGGAGGGCGGGTGCTGTGAGCTTTTGGACGAGGCTCAGTCACATGAGCCCTTCTGCTGCCACATTACTTCCCAGCCCTTGACAGCTGCCTGGGGAAGCAGCTCTGCCTGCCCCCTGCCCGGGCCAGGCAGGATCCTAGCCCAAATCCTCTGACATCTGGGCACCGGGTAGAAGGTATGTCCCAGCTGGGGATGGCTCCCACTTTGGGTGAACACCGCTGGGAGTTTGCTTTCCTGGAGACACTCCCTCTGCATCTGTCTCCCAGCAGCCCTCCAGCATCCAGACTCATCTTCTGGCAAACCCAGTGCTCCCAGGGCTGCCCAGGGAGTGGGGACGAACCTCGTAGAGCTGCTGTGAAATCACTGATTACTGAGATCAGGCTGTTGAATGGACCCATATCCAGGCCAGAGGCTTAATCAGCTTTAATCAATTCATTAAATCAATTTTTTTCCATATTTAACTCTCCTGCTTCACCACCATTGCCGACGCCGGGGCCTTTTGCATGGACTCTCCTGCTGTTTTTTCCGGTGCACCCCCAGCATCCCCATCTCTCTTTAAGGTTTTTCTCCAAATGGCTCAAAACTAAAAAATGGGAGTCAGACAGCCCAAAATTCTGAAATTCTGATGGGAACTTTGTGAGCTGCAGAGATTTTCATGGTTACACTTTTCCGTTTTAGAACATAACAGCAAAACCAGACTTTTCTTTGTCTTTCAGGGAGAACTGGAGCTTCTGAGCTTATCATGGGATGCCACCAGCTGCAGTTTGAGAAAATCCTGTGCTGCGAAGCTCTCAAAAAGCCCTGGAGACCCTCATTCATTTCCTCCTCCTCCACATGCTGCAAAAACATATGATTTATGGGCGGCTGGATGCTCCCGAGGACACATGGGGATCACTCCAGCTGCAGATGGACACGCTCAGACGCTCCCCAGCGCTGCAGGTTACAGGTTCCTGCCCCAAAACGGAGACCTCTCTGGGGGCCTTCTTCAGGCCAGGTCAGGTCAGGAAGGTCAGCTGGCTGGTGCAAGCCTCCGAAAAATGACAAGAGAGTCACTTCAGCACAAAGCAGGTCAGGGTCTGCTCCACGTCCCCTGCCCGGCCCCTGCGGCACAGCCTCTCCCCCAGCTCCGGGAGCATCCCGGCTGGCGGCAGGGTTGGGCCCAGCCTCCCTTCTTCACCAAAGTGTGCAAAACGTTTTGAAGGAACTTGGTCCCACGAAGGTCGTCACGTGCTGCGGGACAGAAGAGAGAGCAGGACCCGCGCCTGGGGTGTCACCGGTTAAATTCCTGTCCCTGGGGCTGGAGCGGGTTGCAGAGGTGATGGAGAAAGGAAGTGGAGAATAGCTGGGCCCTGGGATGATCTCTGAGGCCTTCAGGGCTGCTAATGCCTCACCCAAAGCCACCACCCAGCCCTTTTAAGATACTTTTGTGTTTTGTAACTGGGACCCGCTTGGGTTCACTGTGGGAAGCTGACAGTGCGACTTCAGGTGCTCCTCTGCGCCCAGGGGACGGGGTCGTGCCCAGAAGGGCATGGGAAGGATGCTCATCCCACCTTCGGTTTTGCTCCTCTCCTGTGTCCGCAGGTGACTTGGATGAAAGCACTGAGTGCAATTTTTCCAGCTTCAGCTGGATTTTGCTTTTTTGTGGGGCGGAAGAGCAATCATCGCTTCATATGCTGCTGGCAGGAGCTGCGGTGAGACACTGCCCTGCCGCGGTGAAAATCTTCCTTTGCTGGAATGATTTTGTCAGCCCAAGGTCCCAGGGAAGGGCTGAAGTTAAACCCTCAGTGCAAGCAGTGTTTTTCATGATTGTGAAATTTGGCAGAGGCCGGGGTGAGGACGGGTGCCGGCGGCGCGCTCGGCAGCCAGCAGCTGCTATCTCCTCTCCGAGGAGGGACCGGCGAGGTCTAGCTCCTGAAACACACCCTGCACTGGGCGCCAGAGGAGCTGCCCAAGCTAGTGAGCCCTCAGCAGAGCCGAAACCAGCCCAGGCCTGTGGGAAGCTGCTGTCGGGGCAGAAACAATCCTGCCCAGCACACATCAGCCAGGTGGGAGCTGAGCAGAGGCTGATGGGGGTGAGTGCAGCATCCGGCTCCCAGTGCCCCCCCGCTCCAGCCTGGTCCCCCCCCTGCCGGAGGGACGTCATGTCCTTGGGACTGCACTGGGTTTGCATGGCAGGGTTTTGGTAGCGGAGGCTGCAGGGGTGGCCTCTGCGAGAAGGCACCGGGAGCTGCCCCCGTGCTGGGCTCAGGTGGCTCCAGCTGGCTCCAAGATGGATGCGCTGCTGCCCAAAGCTGTGCCCACCCACAAAGGTGGTGGTGCCTCTGTGACAGCACAGCTAAAGAAAGGGTAAAAAAGCTCTGCAGGGCAGCTAGGAGAGAGGAGCGAGAAGGTGTGAGCGGAGCAGCCACGCAGACCCCCAGGTCGGTGCAGCAGGAGCTCCAGGCACCAGAGCAGAGATTCCCCTGCAGCCCCTGGTGCAGCCCATGGTGGGGCAGGCTGTGCCCCTGCAGCCCAGAGATCCCACGGGGGAGCAGATCTCCCCCTGCAGCCCAGGGAGCCCACGAGGGAGCAGATCCCCACCTTCAGCCTAGGGAGGATCTCTCCCCTCCACCTTCTCACTCTGGAGCTGGCTCAGCTGCTGAGGGCTGGTTTGAACCAAACTGCTGCCAGGAGCCTGCCCGGCTGCTGCCGCATCCTGCCCACCCTCCTCACCTAGGAAGGCTTGCATGTGCCTGGCTAGCTGCTGCAGCCTCCCCTCCAATGCCCCACACACGCGTCCTTCTGGACACGAGCCCCTGGATCGGCACTTTCAGTTCTCCCGCAGTTATGTGGTACCTGATTGCAGCAAGACTTCCCCAAGCCGGGGCCAAGCCACACCATCTGGTGCCAGCCAGAGGTGCGTGGGTCCAAGACAGAAATCCTGAGCCCTGTCCCGGGCTGCAGGTGCAGCTCGGGCTCCTCTTGTCACCCTGCCAGCACCGCCGGGAGGGGGCAGCTCAGAGGGGAGACAACGGACACCAGGTCCTGTGCCTTCAGTGGGGGTCTCTGTGTAAGGAGCCACGTTGCCAGTGTCTGGAATAACTGTGGTCCCCTGGGAGCAACCAGGCTGCTCATGGTGAGGAGCTCACTGGGGACCTGGGCACTCGCTTAGATGGTGGCTGGTGCACACCCATCTGAGCAAAGAAGCCTGGAGCTGGCAGCAGTAACACAGCTTGATGCCCCGAATCTCCCCTCCTGCCACCCAGCGGAGTCCAGGGATGAGGAAGACGACAGCCAGCGTGCGGGACGCTTCCCCTCAGCCATCTCCCAGCCTCCAGCTATTCTCAGATTGGGGCATTTCCTAAGCCAGATGTGATTTCCTGATTTCTCCGTCTTTACACCCTTCAACAGATCCCTCCTCTTTGGACTTGTCAAAAAACCTCTCTTCGGGTGCAGGGAAACCTCCAGCACCAGCACCATCCCTCGATGCAAGCTCCTGCCACCCCAGCTCACTTCAGGTTAGGTTCAATCCAGCTCCCACCTTTACCCCATTCGTGTGCTGGAAGCACTGGTGGCTCTGTCCCTCTCCAGCACAGCCCGGGGTTTCCAGAGCCCCAGCTGTACCTTTGCTGGCCAGAGGGTCCCATCCTGCTCAGACAGGGAGGTCCCTTCCCACCGGCGTTTCTCAGGGACCCTATGGCCACCACCATACCCGCAGGCAGGGCTCATCCCCCCCCGCTGCCCCCTGTGCCCCCACTGCTCCTCACGCACAGCCCTGGGTGCGTCCCAGGGGCAGGATCAGCCCCTCAGTCTTTGCTGCCGCACTGAGTGCACCCCGCTCCCACCCTGCATCCCACCCGGGGGCAAGTGGGGCATTCACCATGGGACAGAGGAGCGTGGTTATCCCACAGGCTGGCCAGGCCTCTTGGATTTTCCCTCCAGCCATGTATTTTCCATTGCATTTAAAAATAAAACCCCAGCAAGCTCTGGCTAATTTTATACCCGGGCTGTTTTTCCCAGGCTCCTGCAGGACAAGGTGCTCCCCTTGCACGTCCCTGCAGCACGGACACGGCTGGGGAGGTGTCAGACCTGGACAGGGGTGCGTGGGTGGGATAGCGTGGAGGATGTCGAGCCCTGACAGGACCTGTGGCCCATGGAGGGGCTCCTTCCTCTTTGCCTTGCTGGGCAACCAGGAACCAAAACTGGGGGGCTTGGTGTGCGGGTCTGGGAGCATGGTTTGGTGTGATGTGAGCACAGACACAGTGTGAGCATGGACACGGTATGAGCATGGCCACGGTGTGAGCATGGCCGCGGTGTGAGCACAGCATGGTGTGAGACGGTGTGAGCATGGTCACGATGTGCATGGCCCCAGGCCAGCCTGGCACAGCATGAGCGTGTACCCCTGCAGGTGTGCTGCTGCGCTGGTGTTGTACACCCACGGCAGAGGGTTTCTCCAGCAGTGCCCAGAGCAGCGCCATGAACCCCGTCCCACTGGTGTCTGTGCCAATGCCTCCCCGCTGGCAAACTCCCGTAACGCCGTGCACCGCAGGCTGTGCTGGAGCATCCCAGTGGCTCTCGGGCTGTCTGTGGCGGGGTGGCTGTCACAGCTGGGGACAGGGGGAGCCCCCCCAGCCCTGCAGTGGGAGGGATCCAGAAGGTGCCCTGCAGGCAGCACCCTGGGAATGGGTGCCCCCGGCCAGCATGGCCACTGTGGTCGCAGCAGCAGGAGCCCCATTTGTCTGTGAGGGGCAGAAGGGCCCTGGGGGGTTGGAGGCCGGGGCAGGGGACCTGGCGGAACAGATCCTGTCCTGCAGACCCACATCCCGAGTCGGCCATGCAAACGCCTGTTGAGTGGGGAGAGCCAACCCCACTAGGAGGCAGGCGGAGGAGAAGCACGTCACAGCCCTGGGAAAACGGTGGAAATTCCTGGAAAAGCCACAGGGAGCCGAGACGGCCCCAGGGCAGCACAAGGTATGTGGGCTTTGAGCTCCGTTTCTCCCCAGGCCATGGCGGAGCCACGGTGGGAGCCGAACCCCCCCCCAGAGGCTGCCAGTGCAGAGCATTTCTGTTGGTGTCGGATCCTGCCGGGTGAGCAGCTCCCAACCTCACAGCCCTAACGACCGCAACGGCTTTGCCTTTCTTCTCAACCAAATAAAGTTTTGCAATATTTAGGTTTTCACAACTCCCTTGGTTTTGTAAGACCGGGCTCGCACTGAAGGCAGGCGTCGGAGGGGAAAGCTGAGCGATGGGAGTGATGCAGGCTGAGGACCCTGGAGACGAATAAACGCCCTCTCCTAAAAGCTTTGTTTCCAAAGCTGCTTTTGTTTTTTTTTTCTTTTTTCTCCTAATTTAATGATTTTAGGAGGGCCAGGGAGATTTATGACTTTCTGGAAGCTGGCAGCGATGAAAGAGTCTACTCATCAGAGGAAAATGTGAATGATGGCTGGGCCAGAAAAAAACCCTTAGGATTTTAGATGGAGAAGCAAAATGAGAGCTGGTGCATCCCGGCAGTGCAGGGCACGGGACGCGGCTGCCCCTGCAGACCCCACTGAGAACCGTACCAGGATGAGCCAGGTGCCTCCGGCCACCCTGGCCACAGGGGTGCCAGGGATGCCGCTGGCATGCTGGGCTCACATCTCCCTGCAAGACAAGCCCAGGAGCCCGGCATGGAGCAGCAGCCACCAGCGCTGCCCGGCCACATGGCCACCGGTAAGCATGCATTTGCATCTGACCAGAAGCATCAGCACTGGGGTGTCTCTCACAAGCCCAAATTATTCTCCTCCTAAGACATCAATATTAAATATTTAATGACAAACTTGTCAGATTATTTGCTTGTGACCTTCCTGGCCCATCCACCTGAGCTCTCTCCAGGCTGGCTGGGGCACAGCCCTCGTGGCTCCCAGCCCAGCACAGGGGGATGTCCCATCTGCCCATGGTCACCCCACGAAGTGTTTCAGCCTGAGGACTAACAGAGGTTTTGGAATATTTTAGGATCTAATTAAGGTTCTGGAAGCATCCCAAAGACGTGGATGCTTTCTGCCTGGCAGAGCTCATGCCCGGAGTACCAGGATGGGGCCATTTCTCCATGTGCTACTTAGGAATGGCTTTCCATTTCAGCTGGCCCTAAATACAGCAGGAGGAAACAGGAAAGTGTGTTTAAAAAGCCCAAACTGAACTCAAACCAATGCAAAATATTTTCATTTGAGGCTAAAAAACCCCTTGGGGGCTGAGGCAATATCTTTTGGGTTTCTTTATCAGTCAATAGAACAAAACAGCTGTTTCCTTCCCCATTTGACCAGCACACGTGAAGCCGTTCATCTTCAGCGATGATGGAGAAGCTGTCATGGTTTGAGAGCCACTCAGCACCTTTGTAGAAATGAGGTAGCACAAAGCCCTGCACAAGACCCTGCAGACACACACATCATTGCCACGGGCAGAGCCCGCCTGCACCAGCAGCACCCACTGTGCTCAGCCCTTCCCTGCCAAGCCCGGCGCTGCTCGTGGCACAGCTCACCCGGAGCTTCCCTCCCCCCCAGTTCCACACAGAACGGTTTGGCTGGAAGGGACCTCCAAAGATCATCCAGTGCCCCCCCCACCGCGAGCAGGGACATCCCTGGCTGGGTCAGGTTGTCAGAGCCCATTGCATCACCCTGGGGACCCTGAGCGGTAAATACAGAGAAATATTTTGCCACGCTGGTGCAGCAGCACAAGGGGGGGTCAGCCCATGCGTCTGGTGCGTGCTCTCCACACGGTGTGGCAGGGTTCGGTTTCCTTGTTCCCCTCATTGCAGACCCGGCTGGGTTGCCCACCCGCGACACTGCCACATGGTTCAGGAGTCTGCCAGGACCACAGCGGCGCAGCGGGGACGAGCCCAGGGCTGAGAGAGAGCAAATGCATGTCACCCTCCTCACAGCAGGGTGACACATGGTGCCTGCGTGGGGTTCGGCAGGGCCTGGCCAGCACCAGCCCCTCCGCAGCAGCTCTGGCCTCACTGGCAAGGGGCTGGCTGGAGGCTGACCTGGGGACATGGCTCCGGGGCGCTGGGGCGAGGATGTCCTGCTTGCACCGGGCTGTCACCATTGTGTCTGAGCTCTGCCCTGTGGGTCCCCATCTGTGGGACACACAAACGTGGCAGCGGCCATGACCCTCGCCCAGGGGCG
>NW_009259310.1:360209-361253 GCF_000687185.1 Egretta garzetta | reverse complement strand
CAAGGAAAAGGGCTGGGGGATGTCCCTACAGCCACCATGTCCCTACCTGGAGTCATCCTGGGCTTGTAGACACCCCTCAGACTTCCTCCATGGGCAGGAGATTGTTTTCAGCAGCCAACCCCCCCCCAGAAAACCTCCAAACTCAAATCTGCCCGCCTGGACCTCTCTGAGGCTGGGATGTCCCTTGCTGCCCGTAGCAGGGGATGGCAGATTCGTGGGGTCCCTCAGACCCTTGCAGGGATGGCCTTGGGGGGAAACAGGGGGCATGTGCCCAGGAAAGGCTCCGAGGCAGCAGGAGTCACTGCTCCCAGTGTGGGCCCCTGGACCCAGATGCAGGCGCAGGACAAGTGGGAGTTGCGTGTCCTCCCCACCTGCCCTCCAGGGCCAGGCTGTAGCGGGACGTGGGGCTGAAGGAAGGAAAAATGCTCGGTTGTTGAGATTGCGCAGGCATGGAGCAGCCCAGGCTGCCACGGGGACAAGCTGCTCCTTGTGCCCAGAGCTCGTCTACAGCGGGGGAAACTGAGGCAGGGCCGTTAGCCAGTGTCATCGCACAGGTGGGTTCTGATGGCTCCCTGGGACGTGGCTGCAGCCCGGCGTCCAGCGCAGGCTCCCTGCCCATGCAGCCATTTCTGCCCCTTCAGCTGTCTGTCCCTGCCTGGGGCACAGCCCCATGGGGCACAACCCCGTCTCTTAGGAAGGGTGAGCAGAGGCACCCCGATGGCAGGGCAGGAGGCAGGAGCCACCTTGACTGTGTCTGCGCCCACCGCGGCACTGGAGTCCCACAGGGGGACACTTTCAGTCTAAGGGCACCCGCGCAGGGAGCGTGGCCCCCCTGGGTGCTGGCCAGGACCCCAGCCCCTGCTCTGGTCCCCAATGGCTGCTTCTCCAAGAGAGAGGAAACAGGGCGGGTACCCACCACAGGCAGCTGCTGCTTTGTGTAACGTGGGGAGTGAAGTCACGGTCCCCACGGCATGCAGCTGTGGAGCAAAGCAGGAATTTTGGGAGCCCCACCTCTCCCTGTCTCACTGGTCTCCCTGGGAGGGA
>NW_009259310.1:347392-359942 GCF_000687185.1 Egretta garzetta | reverse complement strand
GCCATACCCCTGCGGCAGGGAGGGCAGACCCAGTCCCTTGGCACCTGGGAGCGGATCTTTGCTCCACTGGGTCTCAAGTGCCAGTGGAAAATGGAACTTTCCCACGGCTGGAGCCAGGGAGGAACGGGGAGCACGTGCCAGGTAATGGTGCTGAGGCCAGGGGCAGTTTTATCTCTGCCAAGAGGAGAAAAGCACTGGCGAGCTGGAGCCTGGGATACGGACAGGGCTGCAGCAACAAGGCACAAGGATGGTCCGGGGCAGGAGAACGTGCACCATGAGGGACCATGGGGATGAGCAAGAGGTACCGAGCACCACTCACAGGTCTGAGACACACCAGGCACCCCCTTACCCAGGACAGCCCTGCATGGCTTGGCTCCCCATCCCAATGAGGACCAGCCCCAGGAGCCAGGGGCTTCTCCAGGCCATCACATCCTCAGTTCATCTCCCAGGGATTTGCACCGGCAGGGGCAGGACAGCAGGTGCAGCGTGCATTGGCTGGCATCTCTCTGGGTGCTGGAGCTGCTGCAAACTGCTCAGGGCAGCAGGGACCTATTGATGGGCAGAGCAGTTTCTGACTGTGCAGCAGGGAAGAAAAGCAAAAAGTACAAAATGTACAGGCTGGGGCCCTGAGATGCAGCTGTTCCTGCTGGCATTTGGGATAATTGCTCTGCTGGGACAGTAGCCCTTCTCTAAGGGGGGTAGCTGGGCATGCAGCCCAGCCTCCAAGGGCGTGAGAAGGGCATGGAGCTGGGCAGGAGCAGAGAGAGAAACTACAAATAGACCTGGGTGCCTGGATCCCTCCCAAACCTCATGGCTGGGGACACAGAGGATGAGGTCCTGCATCCCCCAGGGCAGTGCGGGGGCCAGACGAGGGCCAAGCACACCCCCTCCCGGTGACAGCCCCCATCACCAGGCTCTGGCAGCAGGGACCCCTTGTGCCGTCTCACCCTGGCGCCTGTGATCAACGCCGGTGACACAAGCATGGACTACATGGTGTGGCACCTGGGTTTGCCAATCTGAAGTGTGGAGGGCTGAGTTGAGGTGGGTCGGCAGGAGCTGTCCCGGTGGGGGACTGCAGAGCTTGCTCCAGTGGCTTCCAGTTGGACACCAGCTTCACACAGTGGTTTCCAGGTGCGATCAGAGCCCTGGAGGCACATTCACAGATCTGTGCAAACCCAGCTCTAGTGGGAACAGAGCTTGAAGAGAAGGGAAGATGGTCACCTATGTCACTCAGCGTGCCGTCTACAGACCTGGTCACAAACGCAGGTCCTGTGGCTCCTGGGTGACCGCTGCAGTGGTGCCAGCCTCCACGGTTAAGGGTGCCAAAGCGGACACAGTCCAGACACACAGGCAAGGGCCAGGCATGGGCCAGACCCATCAGGGCCCCAGGAACAGGGTGGCCAGGCCAGGGCAACAGCTCGAGGTCAGCCCTGCAGCTCCCCACTCCCAGCAGACCCATTGCATGCCTTGGAGCTCCCCGCCACCCCGGCAGTGGTCCTGCAGGAAGCAGGCCCAGGGCCAGCGCTGCCCGGCCACAGCCGGGATGTTCCCCGGGGGCAGGTGAGCTGCCCTGGCTCTGCACAGGGTGGCACTGAGCAGGGACAAGGATTCCCTCTTTCCTTTGAAAGCCCTTAGGGGCTCGCATCCAAGCAAAGCAATGATTGCCCCCTCCTCACCCTCTCTGGGACTCGTGGCTAAGTACCACTTGAAAGAGGCCGTGGAGGGGCCTTGGCTCGGGTCCCCCTCCCAGCTCCCCTCCTGGCAGGGAAGGCCAGACAGTTCAGACCACTTGCCCTTGCAGGGTGCAAGGGGTCCCAGCTCACCCCACAGCCCGGCTGTGCCAAGGGGTAAAAGGTGCCTCTGGCCAGCGTAGAGCCCCAGGTTCGTCCGAGTGGGTGCTGCCACCCTTGGGAGCCCCAGGTTCGCCTGAGCGGGTGCTGCCACCCTTGGGAGCCCCAGGCTCGCCTGAGTGGGTGTTGTCACCCTTGGCACAGGGCAGAGGGACGTGCGCTGCAGCACAAGGTCCCCGCTGGCTGCCCTGGCAGAGCACCATGGCCACCACTGCCCACAGCCACGGGGGCCAGCTCCAAGTGAGGGGACTCAAAAAGAAGAGGTTCTGAACTACACCAGCACCAGAGGAATAGGAGCCCCCAGCACAGCTTCTGGAGGAGCAGCCAGATGAAGGGGTGCGGGTGGCTTTGTGACCCCGTCTCACAGCGGTGAGATGAGATTGGGGGGTTCTCAGCCCCAGAGCACAGGGAAACCCAGAGGGGACAGGAAAGGGCACAGGAACATGGCCTGGAACAGAGCCGCTCCCAGCCCCCAAGCTCCCCGTACTCAGGCTGTGACTGTGCAGCCTCGGCTCACCCCACACCCCATGGGACAGGAGAGCCAGGAACTTCACATCTTGCAGCAGTAGATAGGCAGATTTAGACAGAGACAGAAGGGTAAATTAAATAGTTCACCCCACTTTATTATCCCTACCGCTAGGTGACCCTCCTCACAAAGAGGCTGCTTTTAGTTAAATCTCAGGCAAAACAGGCACTGGCCACCAGAGTCATGTGGCAGCATGAAAGAGATGGCAGGCACCAGTGCCCAGGGGACACCAAACAGCCTGCTCCGGCAGGTAGGGGACATGACTAGCCATGGCCTTCCTCCTCCTCCTCCCTGTCCCTCTCCCCAGCACTCTGCTGATCCCCACTGGGGCACCAGGGCAGAGCAGGGGTTCGTGCCTTGCCATGAGCTTCAGCTCAAGATCAACCTCAAAGAGAGGAGCTGGATGGGACAGACAGCACCGGACAGACAAAACCAGGAGTGAGAAAGAAACTGGTCTGCATGGTGCCCAGCCCACAGCAAGGTAGGTCCAGCACCCTCTGTCCAGCTCAGTGCGCTGTGCCGCAGCATTGTGCCAGGAGTCAGAGCACGAAACAACCGTGGAGAAAAGAGGTCCTGGTCTTGGAGCTACGGAGGGCCAGGCCTGTGCTACACAGGGATTCACAAGGATCTCCTATGGAAGTACCATAAACACCAAGTACCAAGCCACCATGGAAGCCATTGTTCAGCTCAAGCATCATCACTGTGCAGGGTGGGAAGGAGGAGGTATCCTGAGATGCATCAGCCTAATGGGATCCATGCTTAGACCACCCCCCACCACCACCACCAAGACACCCAGAGAGGGGTGCACTTCACACTTGGACTGTCACTCCAAGGAGCCAGCACACACCTCCAGCACAGGCAAAGCTGCCACTTCTCTATGTGGAGATGTGCAAAGGGAAGAGCCCATCAGCCTCCGCTCCATCACCTATGCTCAGTTAAACACAAAACCTTGTCCTAAAGCCCCTCCCTGAAGCCAGGCTCATGCCGTAGGACGTCACCTCTCCTTTTAAAGTCATCATGGACAATCCCAAGTCTGGCAGTCATAAGGAAGCACGTGCCAGGCCAAGCCAAAGGAAGGGATGCAGAGGTGTCTGCATCAATCTGCAAACAGCCTGAAACAGCAGCTCGGAGGTATGGGCTACCTCGTTTGGGTCTACGGCTCATTAACCACAGGAGCCTGCAGACATGTAAACAGCGACTATGGCATCACTACTGCAGACTGGATTACACCAGGAGGAGCACCAGCTCGGGCCTGGGTCTGGCCCAGTACATTGTCACTGGCAGGCAGAACTCAGGCACGCCCCATCGGATTTTCAATCTTGTCTTCCGACAGCAGGCCAAGACGGGGACAGGCCACCCTGCAATGGCCAGGCTTGCCTGTAGATGCCAGCTGGAGTGTTGGAGATGCATCATGTATTTCTGAGAGCAGCCAAAGTTCAGCCTAAGTCAGGCCAAGGGCACGGCAGCTGCCCCCATGCAGGCAGCGTGGGCAGTGGCTATGTCCCCCAGCATTTGGGGATCACAGGGCTGGGGGTACAGTCCCTGCCATCCGTTCAGAGACAGAAAAGGAGCAGCTTGAGAGCAGCATGGCTGGAAAGCCCAGCAGCAGAGCAGTGCGGGGATGCTCCCCAGGTAGGGTCGGGGAAACGCCTTCCCAGCTTCCTCCTGCAGAGGTGCCACCAGCAGCTCCAGACCTCGAGGTACAACACCTGGAGCAATGGGTGCAATGGGTTTTGGGCAAGAGTCCCATGACACCCCTGGGGAAGCTTGAGGACAGGGGGCGAGGAGATGGGTGCTAGATGAAGGTGGAGTCCAGCTGGCTTGTTTCATGGTTATTGCGGGCGCGAGCCTCAAAGAGCTGCTTGATCAGGGCAGATTTCTCTTGCTCCAACTGGGTGATGCGTTCGCTCTTGTCTGTCACCTCCTGCAGGACAGAAGAGGAAAATGCTACTCAGAGGAGGAGGAAAATGCTGCTCAGAGAACGCTGGCATTTGCTGTGCAGTGGGGGCTGGGATGTGAACCCCAGCAGAAGGCCTGGTCCTGGCAGGGGCAGCACAGGTGCCCCTTCCCCAGCAGCCCTGCTCGCAGACACCAGCCGCAGCGTCCGCACCCTCTCGCGACCTGCGTTTGTCACAGTCTTCTCCCTCGGGTGGGGATGCCCCATCCCTGCCCAGGGACCCTCACCCAGCAAACAGCTGAACACAGCTGCATGGTGGCAGTTCTCCCAGTACAGCCTGCAGATCCTTCTCTGGGGTGACCAAGGTTGGCCAAGCTGAAGGAACACTTTCCACTGCCTCGTATTCCTTTCCCAGCCCCATCCTAAGGTGACCTCCTCCCCCTGTACCCCCGCTCACCTTGGTGAGAAGCCGGTTTTGCTCCTTCAGCATGTTGATGGCTTGCTGGGAGCCTGCTGAGGCTGGGGACACCACAGGGACCAGCCTGCTCAGAGCTGGGGGGGGGTTTGCTGGCTGCAGAGAAGATGAAGGGAAGGGATAAGACATGGATGGACATTCCTGATGGCCCTCCCCAGCCTTTCTCCAAGGCCAGAAGCTGTTTCTGTGGCACATGGGGAACTGAGAGAAGCGCAGCACAGGGTTATGAGCCCAGAACAGGGTCTCCAGCAGGGCAGGCAGAGGTGAGCAGCTTTCCTGTCAGTGTGCCTGGCTCCTGCCAGGACACAGGACAGCCAGCTCTGAGAGGGCTGACTCAGCACCTCAGCAGGATGGTTTCCTTATTCACTTGACAATGGCTACACCTTTTTGGGCATCTCCTTTATTCCCCAGATGCCTTGAGCGCCCTCCAGCCCAGCTCGGGACCAGCTGTGCTGCCCTCTTGGTTATCGCCCATCTTGCCCACGGAGCCAAGTTGCCTCCCCAGAGCTCAGGGAAACTCTGGTAGCGCCGATGTTGGCCCAGGCACCAGTGTGAGGGGAAAGGATGGGTCCCAAGCTCATGCAAACAACCAGATGCTGCTAATCTGTGGCTCTCACCTTGCCAGTGGTGGAAAGGAGGTCACCCAGACAGCGGTTCACCTCCTGCAGCTTAGGGACCAGGCGCCCCAGGTGGCTCTGGCTGCCCTCAGGGAGGAATTCCTGGGGGACAGGGAGGAAGAAGAGGCTGGGGGTTACTGTGGGGCCAGCTCCAGGTCCAGCCAAGTCCCAGCCCAGTTCTCCAAACCCACAGAGCAGCCCCAGACCCTCCCAAGCAGACAGGCACCCCAAGAACAAGCCCCAGACTCACAGCACTGGTTTTGTTCTTCCCCAGGAGCCTCTGGCGTTCCTGCATGAACTGGATGTGCTGGTGGTACCACTCCCGGGCGCGCTCCACCAGCTCCAGACCTTGCAGCAGGAAATCCTTCTCCTGTTCCAGCTCCTTCATGTGCTTCAGCTGCAGGACAGAGCGCACAGAGATGTCACCTCCTCCCCACCAAGGCCTTGTCAAGCTCTGGGAGCTGGTTTTCACAAGGTGCAGAGGGATATGGATACGGGCAGGGGTCTCAGCCCCTCTCCCCATGAAAAGCCATTGGAGTAGCGGGATGATGGCTGCTGCCAGATGCTGCTTTGGGGGAAGAGTGCTCCAGTTTGGGAGAAAAACCAAAGCAGGGGAAGGACAGTCAGGCCACCTGCACCCTCCTGCTCCCCACTGCAGAAGCAGGTTTCTCTGTTTTGTATTTATCCAGGGATGCAGCAAGAGTGGGGCCTGCAGCCGCTCCCCAAATCCCCCCAGGGCTGTGAGCGCCAGCCAGCAGCACAAACACACAAGGCTTTTGGCAAGCGGCAAGCAGCCGAGCTAAATGTACAGACTGGAAGCCGGGGAAAACCTGCAGCCCTGTTTTCCCATCACTCTGCTCTGCTCCCCCCTCAGCTTTACCCCCCAGGCACCTCCAAGCCAAGCCAAGCACAGCATGCCTTTCTGCTGAGTAGCTCTGTGAATCTTTCGGGTTCAAGCACCAGCATCACCTGGAGAGGGACTTGGGGACCTGGGGGTCCCCAGGGATGTGCCTGGAAGGGTGCTATGAGGGTGCCAGGGCTCCTGCCCCCAGATCAGCCCCGGGACAGGCAGAGCAGGACACTGCGCTGGGTCACGGCACAACCAAGGCTGCTGTGGGGCAGGCGGCTCAGCCCCTCCATTGACAGCAGGGCCAGAGCAGCCGTCTGTGACCCAGGGGACACAGTGTTCCCTGCTCCACTGCCACCAGCCATCACAGAGGTGGCAAGAGAAGAGGGGACATCCCTGGGGAATGGAGCAGTGGGCACAGCAACCCTTCCGTCAGCCATCATCCAGTGAGCCCAGGGCTCCCGCTGCCCTTCTCCCAAGCCATACCAGCCTGCTCCCCCGGCTCCAGCCCCCCTGCCTCCACGCCAGGGACACAGGGATTTGCTGGCCATGCTGTCTCTGCCTGCCCTGCCACAACACAGCCCAGCCTCCACCGCCCAGGGCAGGCTGGACTCCAAGAGCCTCCTCCAGGCACCAGTGGGACTTTGATCACCCAGAAGCTGCTGGATGCTCAGGGACCTCTCCTGCTACTTTGGAGAGCATCTGGAGGGGGACATTTCAGCTCAGAAGTGACCCCGAGCAGGTCCCTGCTCACAGGGAAAAGTGAGACCATACTGAGACATTCTTCAGGCCACCAGCGCCTCCCCGTCCCCACTGCCAGCCCCAAAGCCTCCCAACCGCCCCACACCACCCACCACATAGAGCCAGGGCTGCTCTCGCTCCTGCTGCTCCTGGAAATGCTCTTTGCAACACAGCAGCACCGCCCCCCACACCTGGACAGACAGACGGACCAAAGGGGACATACCCACAGGAAGAAGTGCAGAGCCTTGGTGCTACACAGGCTGTTGCTGAGGGGCATGAAGAAGGTGCTGTACGTGGCAAGGATGCCAACCCAGCTGGGGCTGCAGCCCGCGGCCGCCTGGCCTGCCCTGGTCCCACCAGGCTTGCGGGCCAGCACGGTGACCGGAGGAAGAGGCCGCATCCCACAGAGCAGTGGGACATCACCAGCTCTGCTGGGTGCGGGGAGAGATGGCATCTCAGCAAGAATGGGAGGCTCAGGGGGCAGAGGCGGCTTCTGGGGCAGGAGGAAGACAGAGCGCTGGCTTGGGTGGAGCGAACCGGGGAGAAGGGGAGGGGACAGTGCTGTACCCCAGACTGCAGCCTGCCTCTCACTGAAGGTCTCATCCCAGCTACCCCGTGGCCACGGGGAAATCAGGCCGATCAATGATGGACTGGCTGAAAAGCACCAGCTGAGCGGACACCAGCCGTGGTGGTGCAAAGGGGCCAGGGGCTGCAGCGCAGCCCCACACCTCTGCTTCGCTGCTCAGGATGAGCCCATCCTAGTGCACCCCGGGATGCAGGAGAGATACCAGTCCTGCCAACCCCCTCTGGGCTTCAGGCAAATCAGCCTCATCACAGCTGGGTGCCTTATCTCTTCGGGGGCCCCACATCCTCCAGCATCAACAGGGAGGTGACAGGACTGCCCTGCACAGGATTCGGTCTTTGCTGGATTCAAACTGGCTCCGACTGTCTCTGTGCGCTCAGAAGTGGAAATAGGACCCACAGGCTCCTGCCAGGGAAGGCTCCTCACCCATGGGACAGGGACAGATACCTCTTCTCCGGGGAGGAGCACACTAGAGGCAGTGCAGCACTCAGGTACATGGGGAGAGGGGATGAAGGCACAGGAGGCAAGGGCAACACAGCCCAGAGCAAGAGCTAGGAACAAACCCCCGCTCTCAGTGAGATGCTGGCCCCCGGCCCCTCCTCGCCAGCACCAGGCAGGACCCTGAGCAGCGATGAGCTGCACACGGAGGGAAGAGCCTTGCCAGGGAAGGAACGACCTTCCCCTCTCTGAAGCAGCAACTCCCAGCCACCAAAACCCTAAGGGCCAGAGACCCCCACCCCCAGATGCACACATCCACATTTATTTCTCCTTGCCAGCAACCTCTCAGCAGAGACCCCTTCAGCCCAAGAGCACCCCAACCCCTTGCATGGCTGCAAGCCCAGCAGGCCACACATGCACAATCCCCCTCCCCAGGCTGGGCATCGGGGCGTGTTACATCCCCGGCAGCAGCTCAGACGCTGACGAGAGCAGCTCTGGCCGATCACTCATCCTGCAGGCTAGGTCCTGGCTCTCTTCCAAGGAAAATTTAGCTTGAGCTTGTGGGCAACATGCCCGGGCAGCTCCTCCACCCCACGTGGGAGCAGTGCAGATCCCTTCATCCAGGCAATCTGGTCCAAGCCTCTTCACTCAGGGATGGAGAGAGGGGAGCAGAACCCTCCATCCTGCTCAGCTAAATTCAGTGCCGATTTCTCTGGATTACTGGCAAAAAGTCTCTTGGGAGCCAGGAGGACCAGCGTGCTTGAGCCCTGACCCACAGAGAACACCTGGCAGGGCACAGAGCCTGGCACCACTGCTTGCTAGCACAGGGTACCTGACCTTCACTGGAGAGCTTGAACTGCCCGGACACCGCCTGCTCCTGCACCTACAGGTTTGCCCTTCTGCGCCCTGGTTTTTGCCCATGGGGAAGGTACCTGTGCAGCCAAATGCTGGCTCCACGTGCTGACCCCACTCTGGGGGAGGGCACAGGAACATGTGCCTCCTCCACGCCTGGCACGATTCGGGACAGACTGCACCTTGGAAGCAATGGCAGGACCTCCACGTACATCAACAGAGCTTTGTATCCAAAATACTGGGATCTGCCTGACACCCTGCAGCTCACACAGGGGGGAGCCACAGCCCAAAGAGAGCTGGTATCAGTGGTGCGGGACCCCTGCAATCCACCTTCCCCCAGGGACCATGGGCCCCTTCGCTGGAGCCCATGACAGGGCTAGCCCCTTACCATGCTGAAGTCCACGCCATTGGTGATGGTGTGCCGCCGGTGTTCTGCACGTCCCCTCTGATGCCTCCGTGTGTCCCCTGCCCCTGGATAGCTGCCATCTCCCTGGGACTGCCCAGCAGCCTTAGTGTCACCACCTGTAACAGAGGAACGCACGAGTCCACCAGCCACTTGCAACAAGAACATCCCCACAGCCACGTCTGTGGGACCATCTGCAAGGTGGTCTTGCAAATGGACGGGGCGGGGAGCAGAACAAAGCACTGGCCCAAGTGCCTGCTCATGTCTTTGTATGGGCAGGGCAGGCTTCAGCAACAGCTTCCTTGGCTGCGCCAGGCTGGCAACAGGCCTCGGTGGTCACCTTCTGCAAAAAGCAGGCAGCTTGCAGGCCCTGCTGTTTCAGTCCCAACACAGGCAATGAAACCATTAGTGATATTGCCCACCCTCGTCCTGTCCTCATGGGACCCCTGCCTCCTGCTCAGGTGGTACAGGCTCTGTCAGGAACCAGACTCCTCCTGCTTGGTGATGGCCGTGGCCATGCAGATGTCCCCCCCAGGACCCCGTGCCTGTGACCTAACCAGAGAGTAAATCAGGCTGTAGGTTTTTCCAAAATTTTATTAAGATCCCCAAATCCCATCTTACCAAAGGCTGATGTACTACAAACACATGACACTGGTGCAAATCCATGCATAACCTATTTTTGCCGATTAAGTTCACACTGACAGGTTTTAGGCTGAATCAGACACCTCCTGCCTGTGCTGCCTGTACGCCCAAGCAGATATTGGCTGAGCACCTGCAGCAAAGTCAGTACAAGCCCCGTGCCGCCTGCCCTGGCAAGCTCACCAGAAACTCAGCCCTGCGAGCATGGCCAAGCTCAGGTCCCCGCTTCTGGCCGAGCACCATCCTGCCACCCCGAACCACAGTGCCAGGGCAGCTGAGGGTGCAGCCAGCACACCACCCCAGACGTGCCTGGGCAGCAAGCCTGAGGTACCTCCCTTCTTGCCCCAGTCCCCTGCCGAGTCCCCAGCAGACCCTGCCTCATGCTCCCCCCTTGCTCTTGCAGCTCCCCCCACTCTCTGCGCACAGCTTTCCTCCAGAGTTTCTTTCCCAACAAGAACAGCATGGAGGCAGGCAGGCGAAGGCAGGCAGTGAGGCAGCTGGGGAAAACATCTCCTTGGGACTTCTCCCCCCGTATCTCCCAGGCACCCCACCCCTTGCTACATCCTTCTCCCAGGACTGGGCACGCACTGGGCTGCCTGGCACAGGTCTGGCATGTTCCCTGCTGCATGGGCATGAAGGGCTACAAGCGCCAGGATGGGGCACATAGCATTGCCCGGGCTGGCACATCGCTGCCCACTGCTCCACAGGTCTCCGCAGCCAAGCAGATGGACACGATGGAAGAGGGACACTGGGAAAGAGAGAGCAGCTGTGGCTGCAGGAGCCACCCTTCACCTAAAGGGGAAGGAGGTCTGGGAGAGTTGCACCATACCAGGGCAGCCTGCACTGCCACATTTGTGCCAGCTCAGCAACGGGCGCTGGACTTGGGCTCGGGAAGCAGCAGGCAATGCTACACAAGCTCATTGCTCAGCCTGTCACTTTGTGTCACCTGGGAAAGAACTTCTGGAAAGAAGCCACCGTGGCACAGGAAAAAAGCTACTTCTTGTCCATCGTGGCTTCCTGCTCCTCCTACCAGCAAGTGCTCCAGTGCAGCCAGGCCTCCAGCATGTCAGTAAACACAGTCTTTGATATCGCCCATTCATCTGTTTTGCCAACTGCCTTTGGTTTCATACACCCATATCTGTCTGGGAGGAACCCAGCAAGACCGGTGCAACCACACACATGTTCCTTCCCCTAGCAGACCTGTAACACGTCCTGCTTGGGAAGCTGGGGAACAGCCCCAAAACCAAGGGTAGCTTCGACAGGCAGAATCCCAAACCAAAGCCAGGAGCACCTCTGGGAAGAGCTGCAGGGTAGAAATAACATGTTAAAGGGGTTTGCTGCTGTTACTTGGAAGGGCCAGGTTGAGCTGAGCTGAACCTGTGCTAAGAAGGTGCTCGCTGGTCAAACAACTGAGCTCTCTGCACTGGAGTGGACAATGTAGTGGCTAAAACAAGACCCCTGATAACAAGCTGGGATCAGTTCTTCTTGGGCAAAGAGCAGGACTAGCTCACCAGTGGTGGAAGAGATCCTGCCATGAGATATGGGGTGGCCTCCTCCCTCCCAGAGCCTCTCTGCCCCTGCAGGGCATGATCCCAGCGTTTGCCAGCCAGGACAAGCATCCAGGATGAAGCAGACACCTCATGCTTGTTTTACATGTTTATGTACCTGCCCTGGCAAAGGCCTGGGCAATAACAGCAACATACAAACCACCCCTGCTCCCTGCCAGGGCCACCAGCTCTCTGGGCAGCAGCCAGAGCCAGCCCACCCCGGAAGCAAAGGCAAGTGCTGTGCTGGGGAGCAGGCACAGACCTCCTGGGCAAGGCCCTTTCTGCTCTGTGTCTCAACTTCCCCAGGCCTCAGCTCTCAGGGGAACCATAAGGGTAAAGCCCCCTGACACCGAGATGCTTGGATGCTGCTGTGACAGGCCACCTAGGCACTGCTGGTAGGGAACAATCACGGTGACTTCTCCAATATCAGCCTCACCAACCCTGCACCCGGCAGGTGCTGCTGGCTCCCTGGAGGCCATGGCTGGCACCCAGCAGCAGCTCGTGGGCTGCTCCAGCACCGCCAGGCTGACGAGAGCTTCTGAGAAGCTGGCAGCTGGCTCTGAGCAGGGCTTTCTGCAGAAGCACTTTGTCCATAGTGGGGAAGGGGACAGAATCGCTGTCCCACCAGCTCACCGCACCCCTGGATGCACCAGGAGGATCACCTGGCCCCAGCCTCTGCCATCTTGCCATGATTTGCATCCAAATCACCTCTGATGCCTGCAGAGGCCCCCTGGACCAAAAAGCAGAGCTCGGGTAGCATCCTGTGAGCACCTCCTTCCCCCAAAACACAGGCAGGGGGGACTCCCAAGGCTCTTTGCAGTTGATGAGCACTGACACATCATCTTGCTGCACTCGGTTGGGTTCTTACAGAAGCTGCCTCATGCAGCTGGAAGCTCAGAGCAGCCTCAAGCCCAAACCATAGCATCTTAATGGAGACGGGGCTTCGCGGGCCCATGGGCAGCTCTCGGCACTCAGTGCATTTCCCCACAGCACCCAGCTCCCTCACAGTCAGCTGAAAGCATCCACCCGTTCAGCCACACGCTGGGAAACCCTCCGCAGAGGAAGGGGCGCTGGGCAGCTGTGCAGGGTCTGGGGTGAAAAGAGACAGAGCAATTCTGAGTTATAGCAATCACTA
>NW_009259310.1:346100-347331 GCF_000687185.1 Egretta garzetta | reverse complement strand
AAGGCTGAGGCACTAACCCTGCCCGCAGGCTCAGGGCATCAGTATAACATCAGCCTGTAATGGAAAGATCCTTAGCAACCAGCAAGTTGCTGTAGTTGTCTGCTCACTCCAGGGTAGAACTTTCCATTTGCTCTTTACTTACTAAGCAGGGTTTTTTTCAGGTTTTCCAGATTACATTCTGGATGACAGAAGAACCAGCCTGCTTAATAACATTCCCCTAGATGAAGCTCCAGTGATTAGTCTGGAGGCAAAATGGAAAGCAGAGAACCTCAGCCATGGTTCAAGTTTCTTCTCCACCCAACAGAAGAAGGGACTGGGAGGGAACGGGTGGAAAGGGAAGGCAAACCAGCCCAGGCACCTTTCCCAGCATAGAGGAAGTCGTCGCGCACAAGTGTTGCAATAACACCGGCTCCTCATACAGACCTTTGTGTCTGTAGATCTCAAAGCGTTTCACAAACCCTAGATAAAGAGTTATTACCTACACTGGATAATTCCAGATGCCTGGTTTCCTTCTAACATCTCCTAGTGACAGCAACAAATCAAGATGCCAGTGAAGTTGGTCTCTCCCTGGCCAAGGCTAGCATGCCGCCCAGGGTGGGGGCCCTGGCAGCCCCACACGGGGACTCCAGGTTCCGAGGAAGGGGCAGAGCCTACAGGGACCTGCTGGCAAGCTCTGCAGACAGAGCCCTGGCCTGGCCACGCAGACAGCACCTGGGGACAGCAAAGCGCATCCCCCTGATGCCACTTTCCCATTTAATTATTGCTTAATTATTTATTATTGTAAATAGCGCTGCGGAATTATCCAAACAACAAAGCTGGGTCAGGTTTTGCTGGGCTTTTTTTTTTTGTCCAAAACATGGATGAAATTGTGAACCAAGCCTGCCTGAGGGCAACCCCCAGCACGGAGCCCACCCGAGCTGCTTCCTGATGGTGGCTCTCACTCCAGTGAAGCCGCTCGGCTCCTGGAGACCCCAGGGCCCAGCGACCCTCCGAGGCGGCAGCCGCGCTGCCCACCCCACGGGGAAGGTTACTGCAGACTTGGCATCCGGGGTCGGCCACGGACACGTTCCGGTAAAGCCTTTAATTCTTCTTGTCACCGCTATAAATGGCCAAGCACCCGCGCCAGGAGAGGCGTGAAGGGCGGCGCAGGCCCGGGATGGGCAGCGGGGCAGCGTGGATCAAAGCCCACCGAAGCCAACACGAGGAACGGCGGCAACTCTGGCGGAGTTTT
>NW_009259310.1:338909-345382 GCF_000687185.1 Egretta garzetta | reverse complement strand
GTCCCCGGGTGCTGAAGGGAATCTCTGCTCCAGTGCCTGGAGCTCCTCCTGCCCTCCTTCTGCATTGGCCTGGGGGTCTGCAGGGCTGCTCCACTCATACCCTCTCACTTCTCTTTCTCTCCAGCTATTGTGTCACAGCAGGGTTTTTTTCCTTGTTAAATACGTTATCCCAGAGGTGCTACCATCGTCGCTGATGGGCTTGGCCTTGGCCAGCGCTGGAAACAGGGAAAGCTTCTGGCAGCTTGTCACAGAAGCCACCCCTGTAGCCCCCCCACTACCAAAACCTCACCATGCAAACCTAATACAGCCTTACATCCCTAAAGACTCCAGGGGAAATATGATTAGTGAACGGAAAGAAAAATAGCCCCAATTATGGTGTTTGCTCTCACCATCAGCTTTGTGAGCACAGCCGAGAAGCAGCAGTCCAGCTTCTTGCCTCAGAAGCATCCTCACGGGAGAGGGACACACAGCCCTTTTTGCATCAGCACAGAGAGGGCCCGTGAGCTTGGCTTGCCTGGTGCCACGGGGGAAGTGGGTCCTTACAGTGGGAATTGAATGCGGGCACCCCAGCACTGGGGCTGGTGCAGCACCAGCGGCCAGCAGGAGCTGGGGTAGGGGCCCAAAGGAACCATGTACATAGCGAAAGGAGGAGAAAAAAATGTGTTAACAAATGTGTGAGAAACAGGATTTGGATCTTATCTCTTATAAACTGTCGTGTTTTAACCCTGTCCAGCAACTAAGCACCACCCAGCTGCATGGTCAGTCCCTGACAACAGGATGGGGAGAGAAACAGAAGGGTAAAAGTGAGAAAGCTCCTGGGCTGAGATAAAGGCAGTTTAATGGGGGAAGCAAAAGCCATGTGTGCAAGCAAAGCAAACCAAGGGATTCATTCACCGCTTCCTGTGGCAGGCGGGCGCTCAGCCATCCCCAGGACAGCCGGGCTCCATCACGTAATGGTGACTTGGGCAGACAAATGCCATCGCTCCAAATGTCTCCCCTTCCTTCTTTTTCCCCCAGTTCCTATACTGGGCATGAGGCCCTATGGTCTGGAATAGCCCTGGGGCCAGTTGGGGTCGGCTGTCCTGGCCATGCCCCCTCCCAGCTCCTTGTGCCCCTGGCAGAGCAGGGGAAGCTGAAAAATCCTTGCCTGGTGTAAGCCCTGCTCAGCACCTACTGAACCATCAGGGGGTTACCAACATTCTGCTCATCCTGAATCCAAACCACAGCACTGTGCCAGCTGCTGGGAAGAAAATTAACTCCATCCCAGCCAGAACCAGCACATAAACTTAGTATGAACTGGCATTGTTAAGAGAGAGGGTTTCTGTAATTTATACTGAAATTGTCTGTGTCTGTTAGATCCACAGCATGGTAGCCCCAGTGAAAGGTGCTGCCCTCCTCTGCAAGCTCCCTCCATCAGACGGTGCATCACCACAAAGCTGACTGCAAGGCCCTGGTGTCACAATTCCCATGTCACAGGCACGACGGCTTGAGGGGCCCTGGGCAGCTGCGTGTCGGCATGTCCAGAGCCCCCATCCTGGGCTGATGCTTACAATGCTGAGAGAAGGAGCGTCAGGGAGCAAGTGTACTGGAGAGGGGTGATGGCCAGAAAGGGTGATTAGTCACTGCCTGTGTGCTGTGAGGCTGCCTGTGCCAGGGACACCTCCCTGTGCCACAGACATGACACCCCCCTGTGCCAGGGACACCCCCTGCACCACCAACACCTCCCTGAGCTAGGGACACCCCCTTGTGTCAGGGACATCCCCTGTGCCACGTGCCAGGGGTGATTTCCTTTAGCTCCGAGTTGGCTTCAAAGGGAGAGGGTGGAAGACGCTTGGCCGTCAAGCCCGCCCATCCCCGTGGCCCTCGCCGTGCTCCCCTTGCCACCAGCTTCCCCGTCTAGGCTGGACTCCATCCTTGGGTGTCTTCAGCAATGTGCGCTTACTCCTGGCTTCTCAGCCCATTCTTGCCACTCCTCCATGGAGTCTCTCAGCCCCACCAGACCCAGGCTGCCGGGTGAATCACTCCGGCCAGTCTCCTCTGCTATGGCCCGGCTGTTCACAGCCTCCTTTTCTTTAAACCATTTATTTTCATAAATTTCCTGGACCTGTTTTACCTGTTTTGAGATCCCTGCTTGGCTTAACCATGTTTGACAGAACAGGTTTGCACCTGCGTGGGATACGGGAGGAAGGAACCAGTGCATCATCCTCCACTTTCTGCTTCAGAAACAAGGCAGTGAACGTGATGCGGCTCAGCTCTGGTAGCACCAGCACAGCGGCTGTTTTGCCCAGCAAAGGCTAAACCTTCAGGAAAATTAGTTTTTCTCTAGGTTCCTCCCACATCTCTGAGCTTGCTGGAACAGCCAGGAATAATAGGAGGAATTCAAAATGACCTTAATGTCTCTTGTCCAATTTCCCTGCCTGGCAGGTCTATCCCACCAGGAGAGCAACCCAGAGATACCAGAAACAATTCCTGGCATTGACTGTGTCCAGTGTTTCAGCTGGAATACTCTTGCTCCTCCATGTGGAGCTCCCTACTCGGCAAGAGGGAGCTGGGACACAACTGCCCAGTGCTGCTCTGGTCCTACTACGCTTTCCCTAGCAAAGTGCCCTCAAGCAGCTGCCATGAGACAGGCTGATGCTTTCGGCCTCATCGTGGTGGGGTGAATGAGGTTAGGGAGATTTTGAAAATTCTTGGAAAAGGCTTTTTGGGGGTTGTTTTGTTGGTTTAGTTGGGTTTGGTTCGGGTTTTTTTAGTGAACAGTTTATCTCAGGGCCAGACCAGGCTCTTCTGAAGGACAGAGCCACCTTCAGTTTAATACAAACACCGCAGATACTCAGTTCTCCTTCCTCCAGGCTACTGGGAAGCCCCAGCTGCAGTTCAAATATGGCCCAGCCCTCCCTCGCTGCTGGCCCACAGGCACTGGTGGTAACATGGTGACACTCGTGGCTCTGGTGTGGTGGCACCCAGCGTGCCAGTGCCCCTCTCTGGGGAAGGCACATGGTACCCAGTGTCCCCTGGAAGGCTGGCATCAGGCCAGCATGTCCCACCGACCAGCGCTGCTGCCCTGGCAGGAGAGCTCTCAGGAGCTGCACCAAACCCCAGCAGAGCACTGGGGGAGCCAGTGCTGGTGGCAGGGACTGGGGCACCTTTCTACCTGGCACTGACCATCTACAGTGATGATGGGTGGCTGTGGCAGTAGATTAAGCTCTGTGCTGACTTCAGCAGCACGAAGGTGTCCCCATGTGAATCTTGACTCTGCAGAGGTGTGATGGGCTGACCCTGGCTGGATGCCAGGGGCCCACCCAGCTGCTCCATCACTCCCCTCTTTAACCGGACAGGGGAGAGAAAAGTAGATTGAAAGGCTGGTGGGTGGAGGTAAGGACAGGGAGAGATCATTCCCCAGTTACTGTCACGGGCAAAACAGACCCAACTTGGTGAAATTTAATTTATTACCCCTGGGGGTCTGCAGGGCTGCTCCTCTCATGTTCTCACTCCTCTCTCTGGCTGTTGTGTCACAGCAGGGTTTTTTTCCTTCTTAAATACATATCCAGAGGTGCTACCACCATTGCTGATGGGCTTGGCCTTGGCCAGCACCGGAAACAGGGAAAGCTTCTGTCTCACAGAAGCCACCCTATAGCCCCCCCACTACCAAAACCTCGCCATGCAAACCCAGTACAAGAGGACACGTGGGGACTGCAGGCATGAGGCTGTCTCCTGCTGACAACGTTCAGGCAGATGCTATGAGCCTCTGCTGCCACATTCTCCTGGGGGAGAGCCAGGTCTGGTGGGGAATCAGCCGCCTGCCTGCAGGCTCAGCACATGCTGCTGCCTGGCACACAGCCCAGCTGGTGTGGCCCAGCCCACCTCTATGCATTGCACTGCCAGCCAAAATGGTGCCATGTTGGAGCAGGTCGGTCCCTGGCTGTGCAGGTTACCAGAACTTCCCCAGGTTGGTTGGGGCTTGGTTAAAACCAGGGCAGGAGCTGTGCCAACAAGAGTCCAGGTGCCGAGTTCTGGTGCTCCCCATCACTGTCCAACTCAACAAGCACACTTGGTGTTGACCTCTTCTTTCACCATGGAGCTGAGGGGGTGCAGGGAATCACTTCCAGTGGGGTACCAAAGTGTAAGCCCAGAAATGCATCTTTTGCCAGGAAACCTCGGGCAGAGGCTAAAACCGGCAAGGGGAGTGTGGTCAGGGGAGACGCAGCAGATTTGCCCCTGGGGCAGGGCTATACTGTTTGATCTTCCCAGCTGGGAGATGCTGTAGTGCTTTCCATCGCTGCCCACGGGGCCCCTTGAGGACGTGCTCTGTTTGCTTTGGAGGGGGCCTGGTGCTTCCCACAGAGTTACTTTTCTTTCCTCCAGACTGTTTTTTCCTTCGGCCGGCAGGCGAGCAGGAAGTCTGGTGGCTGCCTGGTGGCTTGCAGGCCGTCACGAGGGCTGGGAGGAGGGCGGCAGGGGGGAAGCTGAAATAAGCTGTCTGGGGAGGGGGGGTGTTTGCTTGCTCTGCAACAAGCCTGGGTCTGCAGAGCAAGGTTTGTATTGGTAGGAAATGGCAGTCACTGTTGCCCAGTCTCACCCTCCCACCCTTCCAGCTGATGGGGTCTCAGGAGGACAAGTTTAAGGAATCATCTGGGGCTTAAACGGAGGTGTGGTAGAGGCTGCAAGGCCTCCGATGAGAATCTGTCTAGCAGCTGCTCTGTGCTGTTATAAATTCCACTTGGCTGCTGAAGCCAGCTATCGCAGGAGCGGCTAAGGGCGGCGTGGAGTAACAGTCACGCTGCAGCCACGGAATGTAGCCTCCCCTCTTAGCCAGGGAACGCCTGCAGACTGGCACTGCTTTGGGGATCACACTGGTGGGTGCTTATGTACTGAGGCCTGAAGCAGGGCCCTAAAAATAAGAGCATGTACCTGTCTCCTGGCAGCATCTCACCCCGATGGGGCAGTGTTTGCCACCTGTCTGCTCTTGGGGTGCTGGAGCTTTTTCACTAATGAATGTCCTGTTCTGCCTGCGCCTGTGTTTCCTCGGGCCCAAGCGTACCTCCTTCCCGCTCTCTCAGGCTGTCCTGCCCAGTGCATCTGACCCAACCTGCTGCTGGTTTTACTGCTTTACAGCAGAAAATTTCTACCCACGTTGGTGCAATGGGTTGTGGAATCAGCCCGGGGACCCTGTGCAGCGGGACAAACCTGCTCCAGCGCATGGCTGGATTTAGGAAGTGGGAGCGTGTTCACCAGCAGTGGCGTGATTCGCTGTGGTTCTTCCAGGAGATCCCATGGCTGCGAGATCCCACGGCTGCGTGCTGGGGGTCCTTCAGGGCAGGGCAGCAAAGGCTGTAGGAAAAGTTCTGCAGGGAAAGGCAGGGCTGGGTTTATAAGCTGAATTTTTTCTGGTGAATAAGGGTCGATGATTATGCAGGCACCACATGCGTGGAAGGACCTGCACCCATTCATGCACCGGGCAGGCAGGGAATGCAACCGCAGCAGGCAAGGATTTTGTGTAAATGAGCGGGGAGGTTTTGAAACCCCAAGCAGGAGCTGCATTGAGTCATGTAAAATAGGAAACAGAGGGTAATAAGCTGAATTTTTTCTGGTGAATAAGGGTCGATGATTATGCAGGCACCACATGCGTGGAAGGACCTGCACCCATTCATGCACCGGGCAGGCAGGGAATGCAACCGCAGCAGGCAAGGATTTTGTGTAAATGAGCGGGGAGGTTTTGAAACCCCAAGCAGGAGCTGCGTTGAGTCATGTAAAATAGGAAACAGAGGGTGGAACAGAAGCTCTGACAACTATCAGGGGTTCTTCCTGGCCCGATTGTCCCATCCGGATGGGGTCCAGCTCCCCTGGCTCCGGTCACAGGCAGGGAGGTGGCTGTGTCTCAGCAGCTCTCTGTCCGTCTTCTCAGCTGGGCAGCTTTCTGCCCAGCTGGACTCCCACTGCAGGCTGCCACAGAGAGAGGCTGACGGCTGGGACAGGCTGCTCGGCAGCCAGAGTGGACTGAACACACCAGGGCTCAAGGGTGAGAGCGTAGGACATTGCGCTGTCCCCGCTCTCAGCAGCCCGTGACCCCGGCTTGGGCCGCAGAGGAGGCTGCCTTGCTGCCTGCCCCCTGGCACCTTGTGACTGGCCCAGCCTCTGTCTTTGGGTTTTTGTGTTTAGACACCTCACTGCGGCCAGTGCTGCAGCTCTGCTGGGGAGTCGGACTTGTGAGCCGGGGGCCTGACCCTGCAGCAGGCATCACAGCTGGGCTGGGACGGGATCCACTTAGTGACAGCTGCGCTGAAGGAACCCCAAGGGCTTTTTGATACAAGTGTGGGTGCAATAAGGTGTGTGAGACTTTCCCAGGCACAAAGGCCCCAGCACCCATTCCCGTCAGATGCATCCCAGCAGCCACACAATGGCACAGCTGGGCAGGGCACCGGGCACCGGGCTGGGTAAGGGGCCAGCAGCAGGCAGGGACCCTGCGGTGGTGG
>NW_009259310.1:331685-337996 GCF_000687185.1 Egretta garzetta | reverse complement strand
GTAGGGCGCCGCTTCGGGGTACGGGCACTCTCCCAGAACAGAGCGATTCTGGGTGCGAGGGCAGGTCTCAGTTGGCCTGAGCCCAACACGGGCTGTGCCACACACAGCGCAGGACCAAGACGGCATCTGGGAGCAGAGTGGATGGGCGGTGTGGAAGAAACCCGGGGAAGCCGTGGGTTTTGGAGCCCAGTAGGTGTTGGTGGCTTCCCCTGGTTGCCCCTTGGGTGTGTGAAAGCTGGAGGTGATGGGGAGGTGGTGGCGGGATGTGGGGTGCTGTGCTCCCTCCCCCCACAGCATGGGTGTCTTACCTGGACATCCTGTCCTTTTTTTGAAGTGCGCGCTCTATTTCATTTATTTACAAAGGCTCAGATGTGTCTCCCTTCATTCTTTATAAAATATAACGGTGCTGTTAAAAAATAATCATAATAAAAAAAGGAAGCCAGAAAAAAACAGCTGTGGTCGGAGAGACACTTGCCTGAACTGTGGCAAGCATCTGCACAGCCTTGACCCAAACCTGCCAGCAAAGAGGTGGGGACGTGTGGGCAGGGGAGTAAAAATTTCCAAACAAAACCAAAAATAGAAGTGGCAGGGGTCACAGGGCGGAGGAGCTGATGGGGCTGAGCGGGGATGGAGGGAGCAGGAGGAAACTCTGGTGACCCAGGGGCCACGTGTGCTTGGCCCAGCCAAGGTTGCCACCAGCCCTGCTCACATCCCCAGCCGAGCAGATGAGGGTGTCGGTGCCATGGCAGCCACCCAGGTATAACCGGTGGGGTTTACTAGGGGACCCCTGTGGATGGTGGTTGCTGCTTCTTGCTTGAGGGTGTCACAGTGAGGAGGAAGGGAACCCTTGAATCCTGGGGGTGGATGGGTCTAGGTCAGGGCAGTGCAGTTAAATCAACAGCTTTACCAAACTGGATCCTTTGTCTTCTGCCCTGCCAGGCCAGCAAGGAGCTGGTGCTTCTGCCTTGGGCTGCCATCTGCAGCAGGGAGGGGAAGGCAGGTTGCGTGGGGCCAGCCTCGCTCACTGTGAGCAATGCTTGTGGGAACCCAGAGGGTCTGGTGTGTTTGGGACCACCAGCATCCCACAGTCACCTGGCCCCGAAGTCTGCATGGCCCCAAGCCACACCAGTCCTGCAGGCAGCATTTCTTGATTTCCACCAGGAGAGGGGGACCTGGTTCTTCTGTTGCCCTTTGGTTTGTTTTTATGATCCAGTTTAGTGCTGGAGATGGGAATCAGCCCATTATTTCCCAGAGGAGCGAGACTTAGTGCCACTAAGCCCAGGCAGTGCTGCCGTGTCACTTGGCCCTGGGGGCCTTCCCATGCAGCTGCACTGTGTTTCCCAGTGGAGCTGGCATCATTGGCACCGGCTTTGTAGGGGTTGTGGGTCCCTGTGGGGACACAGGCTCCGAAAGGCTCTTGTTTCCTGTGGGCTGCTCATGGTGTTGAGCTGGGTGAGAGCAGGGTCAGCAGTCCTGGAGGTCCCCGAGGCTGCACGGCCTGTGGCTGCAGGGTCAGGGTCACTCCAGGGTCACCCCTGAGCTGAGCTCATCTGTGCTCTGTCTGCAGGTGTCCGAGTTCCCAATGTGTCCTCTCCATAGAGGCTGAGCATATGAAGTGATGTCTCCCCTTTCCCCTTTCCCCTTTTTTATGATGAAAAAATAATGGTTAACAAAACTGGGTAACTCCAAACTTGGTCTTGGGAACACCCAAGTTATTTTTTAATGTGTCATTTTTATTGTCTCCAAGACGATAAAACTTGGCCTGGTCAGATTTCCTTTCAGATTTTAGGCATTAAGCGATTGCATTTCCTAGGCAGCCGTGGGGATGATGGTATAAATCATGCACAGATGCTTTTACATTCTGTAAATGTTTTATTAATGAAATTTAAGTCTTGGGCATGGGCCGTGGCACAGCTCCCTTTTCATCCAAGGGCTTGGCGAGCCCTTCTGCTATCTGACTGCACTGCAGAGTGAAGGATTTTGATCTTTTTGCTCTATTCTTTCTTTGCTGACTGCTGGTGTAATGGGGCCGATGCGCCTGTTCTGAAGTAGAATCCAGTCTGTTCTTGCAAGATCAAGCTGCTGTTCCTGCAAAGCCTATTTTTGTTTTTTACTTTCTACGCAGAGTAAGACCTCGTGCGGCGTTAGCGGGTACCCAGAAGCCAGCACATCTTCTCATTCTGGCTTGGTTGAGTTGTTCGTATTCCATGTGCTGCAGAAAGTGAGGTGGATGGTTTTCAAGAGAGAAGTATTTCCATTTACTGCAGGAATGTGCAGCGAGGGGAGCTGGTTGTTAGGAACTTCAGTCATGAGTACTGAGTTGGGAAGTCAGAGCAGAACCACTCAGATTTTTGGGGATGCTCATCTTCACGGCGACCTGAGATCACAAATTTGGAAAAACTCTCTGGTAGTTGTAGGGTTGCACCGGAAATACTGGGAATGCCGTAAATGATGGGAAGGAGAGTGCCCTTCCTGGGTCGCTCATGTGTGCCGTGGTCAGCCCTCTCCCGGGAATACAGCCCCTTCAGTCTGCTGGATTTTGGAGAGAGAAAAAGGGAGTGACACTGATGATGTCATCAGTGGTGTTGCTTTGGCCTCAGGTTTGTCCCACTTAGGTCAAGGTTTCGGTCCCCGCAGTAAGAGGACCCTCCAGGAGGTGGGTGTGAGATGCCAAGTCACCCTTGGGCAGATCCCATCCTCTTGTCACTACTTGGAAGACTTCTGAGAAGTGCCGTCTTCTCTGGGATGGCCCCATTTCCGTGGGGTGATGCCAGCGCTGGCACCCTTGAGTCATGGCCGAGGATCGCAGCCGCTTGTGCTGCATGCTGCAGGACAAATGGGACCTCGCAGGCTTTCCCAATACAGCGTTGGCTCCAGAGCTCCACATGAGTGATGTTGCTTGGTCACAGACCATTGCTGTGCAGAAGCCTCCAGTCGGAGTGGTGGGATGTGGTCTGTCACGTTCGGACCAGAGCCTGTGTGTCAGTGTGAGCCTGAGGGTGCTGTGGTGGGGATGGGGCAGGGTGAGTGCCCGCCTGGGCCCACTGGTGGAGGAACCTCAGTTGCACCCCAGAGCAGCACTCCCTGTGCTACGGCAATGGAGAGCAGCAAATGCTGAGTTCAGACCTCAGACAGCTGTGCTTTAAATCCACATGAGATACTTCAGCTCAAGCAGTTTCGCTTCTAGGTTATTTAGGGGTTTTAAAATGGTTTTATTGCATGTTTGAAGCAGAACAGTTTGGAAGTGTCCCACAGGGGAACTTTCCTAGATTTTTCTTTTTTTTTTCCTTCCATAAATTCTTCTCTCCCTTCATTTTAATTTTTCCACTGGGACGTTTTGGGCCAGGTTTGGTGGAAGGAGCCTGCCAGCCTGGCATGGTGCTGCCCCGCTCGTATACATGAGGCCAAGGGGAGAAGCACTGCCTGCCCCAGCCCTGCAGTGAGGCGAGGCTTAGGTAAGGATGAGCACTGATGAGCACTTGGCTTTGGAGCCTGGGGACGGAGGCAGGCGGTGGATGTGCTGCAGCGCCCCAGCTCTGCCTGGTTGCTGTTAGCCATGCTGCATCCCTACCTGGAGCGGTCCTGAGTTTGCTTTCTTGGGGGACTGCTGGTCATCTTGATGCTGGAGGAAGGTCATGCATTTCCTTTCACGCTGCTGCCCTTGTGACCCTCCTACCTGGTGCTGTGCGGCACTGGTGTGGCACAACTGGTGCAGCTGTGAATGAGCCGGGTATTTGCTTGCATCCTGAGGAGCACGTGGCTGGAGCCAGCGGTATGGCGATGTGTGTCTGTCTTGGCTCCTCTGCTCTGGATGTGCTCCCTGGGCTTGCTGGCCCTGCACGGCTGCACGTGGTGGCCTTGTGCTGCTGTCTGGTGGCCCTCCTTCAGCCCTGGGTGGCTGGGGCATGGTGACATTCAGAGCCCTTCCCATCGCCAGGCCTCTGGGCCCGTGCCCATCTGCTGTGGGTTTTAAATGCAGTTGGGAATCACTGGAGAGTGACTCTCCCAGTGTCATCCTTGGCCGTGGGAATGACAGCCAGTGCGCTCTGGCCAATGTTCGTGGCCAAGGGCTTTTTGCTCAGACACTGCTACTTATCTTGCTTTATGAGAGGTTTATCACTGCTGTGGAGAGGCTTGTTCAGGGATAGATTGGCCAAACGAGAGGCATTTCCTGGCAGAGCGGCGAGCTGGCTCCCATGCTGGTTGAGTCAGCAGGACCATGACGGTTGTTATTCCTTTTCCTGGAATAAAGCAGGGGAAGGGAATGGGCAGGATCTGTGTGACTGTGTCCTTGCTCGTGGCAGTGCTCACTGCTTCAGCTACAGCCTTGACTGTCCTCTCCCTGCCCTGCTGCAGGACAGGGGGTGGCTGCCACAACAGTGACCCGAACCAAAGAGTTTGGCTTTGGTTTCTAACTGCAACCACTTTCCCTTCCTCTCCCCACCAGTAATTTTGTCATCGCTGCTGATCCCTCCGCTGGCCTGTAATTCCTCCCCACTCTACGCCACGTCTGCTGCTCCAAGGCATGGGTGCAAGCAGAGGCGATGGCGGGGATGTGGACTGAAGGGCCGGCTGGGAGCTGAGCACCCCCAGGTAGCCTGGTGCTGAGCTGGCTGCCGGTTTGCTGAGTCTGTGTCTGTGTGGGGAGGGGAGAGAAGGGAAGGGAGAGTGGGCTAGTAGGAAAGAAGGTTTTACCCAGATTTGTGTTCTGCGGGGCTGTGGGGCTGGGCCAGGTTTGTGTGCAAGGCACATGTCTCACCCACACACTTCCCCCCCTGCAGGAGTTTGCTGCCTCTGCACCAGGTCCTGGTGGGGGCACAGCCTCTCCCGAGCTGGGGCGCTTGGGAGGCATGGAGCCGTGCTCCTGCGCCCTTCGCTCGCGTCCTTCCCTCCTCCCACCGTGGTGCTGTGCGCTGGCAAACAGCCTGCCAAGCACATGGCAGAAACAGCGTGCCAAGGACCGGAGCCATAGTGCCACATCTGATATCTTGGAACCCTGTGCTGTGCTTCAAGTCTTTGTGATGGGAAGTTGAGCTGTTAATTGCTTGTGGTTTGTTGCATTAAATCAGGCTTACTTTATTTGCATCACCCTACAACTCACACGGTGCTATCGCCTGTGCCTTTTACATTTTAAGTTTAAACCCATTCAAGCTTCCCCCTCTATCCAAGGGTCTCCTGAAACTTTGAAATCCCAAGTCTTCCACCTGCAGCACAGGTTTTCTTCTAGAGAGCTCTCCTAATCCCACTTGGAGCAGGAGGGTGGGCTGCGGATCTCCAGAGGTGGCTTCCAACCAATGCTCCTGTGGTCCTGTGAGCCCAAGGGCTCGCTCTGCAGTGAAGCGGTGGCAGGGCTGCATAACCGGCTCCCTTTCGGCGCACCTGAACAGGCATTACCAGCCCTTTTGGAAAGGGTGTTTAGGGAGAAGCATGGTGTTCCTGCTGTGGTGGGACTGAAACTTGTAAGCATAGAATCATAGAAAGTTTTGGGTTGGAAGGGACCCCTAGAGGTCATCTAGTCCAACCCCCCCGCAGTGAGCAGGGACACCGCTAACTAGATCAGGTTGCTCAGAGCCCTGTCCAACCTCTCCTTGAATGTTTCCAGGGATGGGGCCTCCACTACCTCTCTGGGCAACCTGTTCCAGTGTTTTACCACCCTCATTGTAAAGAATTTCTTTCTTATATCTAGTCTAAACCTGCCCTGTTTTAGTTTAAAACCATTACCCTTTGTCCTGTCACAGCTGTCCTTACTGAAAAGATTTTCCCCATCTTTCCTATAGGCCCCCTTTAGGTACTGAACAGCTGCAATCAGGTCTCCCCGCAGCCTTCTTTTCTCCAGGCTGAACAAGCCCAACTCTCTCAGCCTGTCCTCATAGGAGAGGTGCTCCAGCCCTCGGATCATTTTTGTAGCATGGGGGGGTTAATAGCGTTACCACCATGGCATGGGTGACTGATGCATGTTTGTACTGCTGAGAGCTAGATTTTTGAACAGAAATTAAACCAAGCCAAGTTGTTACAGCAGCAATTGGTATTTTCTTCCTGTTGCTCATTTGATCAGCCAGTTATTTAAATGTGAGCATAAAACCAATCCTGTTTTTTCTTCTAAGTCAATATCTTTGGTCCCAATGTCTTTCAGTCCAAGTCAGGAATTTTTTAGCGGTTGAGTGTTTAGTTGAGTGTTTGTGTTCTCTTTGGAGGTTGGGGTGAAGCACGGGCTGTCCTGGGCCGCAGGGAGCAGTGGCAGGCTCGGCAGTGTGTGGTAGGCTTCTTGCCTTGGGTTGCAAAAGCTCTGAGAGCATCTGCACAGCAGTGGA
>NW_009259310.1:317325-331243 GCF_000687185.1 Egretta garzetta | reverse complement strand
GAGGAATGCAAAGCATTCCCTATGGAAAATTCTTTCTCACGGTTGTCAGTCGGTTGTTAGAGTTGTCAGTTGTTACTGTAATACTGGCTTGAGACAAGGCAGGGAACAAAGGCTGTGAATGAGCTGGGTGTTCATTATGTGGTCTGGTTCTTCCCTGGGTTCTGGACTTTCCCGATTTGTCGGGAGAAATGATACTGGTTTTAATCAGATTGCAGGAGTTGTGGCTTCCGCAAGGCCTGGCAGTCCTGACTGCAGCCGATCAGAAGCTGGAGCACAAGTACGGACAGTTGATTGAGGCAGATTCCAGAAATGCCTGTGCTTTGCTGGAGATGACAAGACTTCGCTTCTTTGGGATATAGAAATGGTGGTGGTAAGGGACCTCTGGAGTCCAACCCCTATTTGGAACGGGACCATACCCAGCCCTAGGTCAGGTCAGCCATGGCTTTATCTAAGTAAGCCTTGAGAACTACAAGGGAAGAGCATCCCCCACCTCTCTGGATATCTTTTCCAGTGCTGCACCACCTTCCTACTACAGCATTTTTATCCTAATGTCCATTTTGAACCTCCTAAGCTGCAACTCACGGCTGTTGTTACACCATCAGCTGCTTTAGGTGAGGAAACTGCTGTGTCAGAGAGGTGAAATGAATTTCTGAGTGTTGTGTGCAGTGTCATATTTCTCGCTGAACTGCCTGCAGTGGGCATTGAAGTGGCGGCTCCTGGCTGCTGCCTGAGCTCTGCAGAAAGGCTCAGGAGAAGAGCACAGGGTGTTGATTGCTTTTGTGATTCTTACGTTCCCTTGGGCTTCTTTCTCCCATTCAGGTTTGCATCAGATCTCGCAGAACAAGGTGGCAGTGCTGCTTCTGGCTGGAGGACAAGGGACTCGCCTGGGAGTGAGCTATCCCAAGGGCATGTACAACGTGGGGTTGCCCAGTGGCAAGACCTTGTATCAGATCCAAGCAGAAAGAATCCGCAAAGTGGAGCAGCTCGCTGGCCAGAGACACCACTGCAAGTGTGCCGTCCCCTGGTAGGTGACCTGGAGCCACAGCCCTCCTGTGTGGGGGCTTTGTGTTGCAGTCTTGCCTACGTTGTCATCTTTGCCCTTTGCTGGGTGCCTTACAGAGGCGTGTCAGGAGGGAGCCTTCCATCAGCAGGATCTTCGATGCCAGCAGCTGGAGGAGGCTGCGCAGGGATGGGAAGTGCCAGGTCCATGTCTGGAGACCTGAGGGACCGAGCGCTGCCCTTGAATCGCTGACCACTAACCTAACTGCTAAGTAACTGTCTTTTCAAGCACGGTCCCTGACAGCACTATTGTTCTGGTTCTGGCTGGGATGGAGTTAATTTTCTTCCCAGCAGCTGGCACAGTGCTGTGGTTTGGATTCAGGATGAGCAGAATGTTGGTAACCCCCTGATGGTTCAGTAGGTGCTGAGCAGGGCTTACACCAGGCAAGGATTTTTCAGCTTCCCCTGCTCTGCCAGGGGCACAAGGAGCTGGGAGGGGGCATGGCCAGGACAGCCGACCCCAACTGGCCCCAGGGCTATTCCAGACCATAGGGCCTCATGCCCAGTATAGAAACTGGGGGGAGTTGGCTGGGGGGAGAGATTGCTGCTTGGGGATGGACTGGGCATTGGTCAGTGGGGTGGTGATCAATTGCACTGTGCATCACTTGGTTTGTACATATTATTATTATTATTATTTATTATCCTCTGCTGGTTTATTAAACTGTCTTTATCTCAACCTGTGGATGTTACTTTTTTTTTTTTTTCACCCCGATTCTCTCCCCCATCCTGCTGGGGGCAGAGAATGAGTGAGTGGCTGCATGGTGTTTAGTTGCCAGTTGGGCTTAAACTACAGCACAACACTATAAACAGCGCTTTTCAGTGCCTGTTTCAGATGTGTCACAAGAGATTTCATCCGTTTGTGCTGTGCCTTCTGTTTCTGCTTGGGGAGAGAGATGGCCCAGAGCTCACTTGCCCAGACCCTCTGCCTCCCCTTGCCTGCAATTTCTTCCACTCTTCCCCTCGCAGCAGTAAATGCTTGTCATGCTCCATTTCCAGGCCCTGTCCTGCTATTGTTGTTTACAGCTGGCTGCCGTCTCTCCTGGTGGCTCCTACTTTTCAAAAGCCTCCAGGCTTCAGAAGAGACTGGCTCTGTGCAAGGTGCAAAATACGTATTCCCTATGGGGTGCGGTGGGTGGGAGAGGGGAAGGCGCTGCCACATGCGTCTGGGAATGTTTTCTGCTCAGTGTTCTTTGTTAGACTACGAGGAGATGCCTTCCTGAAATCACTGCCTGGTTTGAGCAGCTCTGGGAAGAGCGCACGCCACAGGACACTGCAGCGTCTCTCATTTAACGCTCTTGGGTTTCCTCCCTTTTGTGTTCCATTTGTAGTTTTGTCTTTCACTTGTGCTTTTCTTGCTCATTGCTCAGCACCCGTTCCTGTCCAGGTACATCATGACAAGTGAGTTCACGCTGGGGCCGACAGAGGAGTTCTTTGCAGAACACAACTACTTCCACCTGGATAGATCCAACGTGGTCATGTTTGAACAGAGGATGCTGCCCGCTGTCACCTTTGATGGGAAGGCCATCTTGGAGGAGAAGGGGAAAATCGCCATGGCTCCAGGTACCCTGCTGTTCACCCTTACATGGTACAGCAATGGCATACGTGTTGATAATTGCTACCAGCCATCAGCCAGCCTTGGCACACTGAGCAGTCTTTAGAGGTCAATGTTAATGCCTCTGATAAGTGTGAGAGGGTTCAGTTAAATATTTCAGGTTGGTAATCAGGAGTGTAGCAGAGTAGAGTGAATCTCTGTTCAGTTCTTCTGGAGATTTGCCCTCAGCTCGTGGTTTTTATCAAAGCCTGGGAGTATCGGCAGAGTTAGGAGTGGGGCAGCTGCAGGTTAGGAGCCATGTGCATCGGCAGGGCTGTACCCTGGGTCCCTGCTTCCCAGGGGTGAAGCTGTCGGGAGCCGGGCTCCTGTTCAAGGCCGATGGCTGGAAATGGGTAAAAAAGCAGCAAGATGATGAACACTTTCCAAAATTATTGCAATTTCTCACCTAGTAAAGTTCTCCTCTTAGCCTAGACCTGGTAAGGGACTCGGTGGAGGCAGCCTGGTCGGGGCCATGTTGCGGTTTTGTGGCTGCAGAGTGGTTTTCCTGAGCTGACAAAGAGTGTTAGAGGAGGAACCGTGAAAGGGTGATGTGTGATGAACAAACATGCAGGTGTCTTCTGTGCAGCTGCTGTTCAAGCCTTTACAAAGGCATTGGGAAGTTGTGGGGGGGAAGATAAACAGAGAATAAGATTTATTTTAGTCTTTTTCTCCAGGCTGAGTTTTAAATATGCTTTTGCTCTGCACTGAAGAGAAGAAATGTAACGGGCTGTTCCCACCCTCTGCACAATGTTTTGCTCTTTAGTTTCCATCTGAGGATCTCACAAGGCTTCATAAAGTCTCGTAACTCTTCTCTGGGAGGCTGGTCCCCATGGTCTGCAGGGAGGGAGCTGGGGTGCGGAGGGGGAACAGGCCTTGCCCGAACCGTGTGGCAGAGCTGGAAGTAAAATCCAGCAGCCCTGGCTCTTGGCTAGAAAGCATTCCCTGCTCTGCTGTTAAAGGAACTTTGTTCAGGACTTTCAGCTTTTGTTCCGTTAGCCATAAAAGAACTGCAGTCACCAACTAACCAGGGCTTTCTCTTTTCTCTTGCGTTATAGATGGCAATGGTGGCTTATACCGTGCTTTGATGGATAATAAGATCTTGGATGACATGAAGCAGCGTGGAATTCAGTACGTCCATGTATATTGTGTGGACAACATCCTCGTGAAAATGGCAGATCCAGTCTTCATAGGCTTCTGTGTTTCCAAAGGGGCAGATTGCGGTGCAAAGGTGAGGCCGTGCTAGCACTGGGCCATTTTCCTGCAGGGAGTTAAGGTCTGGTTACGCTTGGAAGCTGCTGGCTAGGGTGAGCGTGGATGAACCCGGGTGTTCAGACCTCTGTCCAACGGTGGCTTGCTCCAAGCAGGTTTAGAGGAGCTGCTTGCTGCCTGTGTTGCATCCAGAATCCCTACCTGTGGGTGTGCTGCCCTCTTCCCAGAGTACTGTGGGAAGCAAACTGCGATTAGAGCAGGGACTGTAGCTGCACAGGAAACCATAGACTGGAATTGCTTCCCCTTTGTGCCTTGCCCTTTCTGCAAAGGCACTTGGGCTAGCTAGAAGCCGTATTGGAATAGGTTGTGTTTTATAAACGTACCTTAGTCTAATGGAGGCGTTCCTCATGCCCCACTCTGGAAGGTGGGGAAAGCCACACCAGCCTGGTTTTGTCACCCTCAAGCAGCAGGTGCCTGAGGACAGATTTATGTTATTTAATCATTAACGTTGTTCATGCAAAGAGGAAGCTGAACGCTAATAGCTGCAACACTTCTCATGTAATGGCAGGTCCCAGTCCTTGATAAGGAAAGTACTCCACAGGATGTCGATTTAACTGGTTTGTCTTCTGAGCAACCATGGAATTACGTGGTCAAAGTACTGGATTTTATGCCCAGTTGGGCAAAATGTGCCTCCAGGCCACTTCGTACACCTGGCACTGCCCTGCCCGTGCTCCTGAGGTGCTGGAGATCAGTGTGCAACAGCCCGTAGGAGTGTTTGTACGAGGGGGTTGGAGTAGTGCTGTGATCTTCCTCCTTGTCACAGCACTCTGTCCCATGGCTGCAGGTGGTGGAGAAGGCCTACCCCACAGAGCCTGTCGGGGTGGTGTGCTCTGTGGATGGCGTCTACCAGGTGGTGGAGTACAGCGAGATCAGCCCGGAGACGGCTCAGCAGCAGAGGCCTGATGGGGGACTGATGTACAGCACTGGCAATATCTGCAACCATTTCTTCACCATTGACTTCCTGGAGACAGTGGCCCAGTAAGTTCCAGCAGGCCTGCTAGGGAGCTGTGCAGCCCAGAGGTGCCTCTGAGAGGGGGTGTTCCCATTTCCCACTCCATAATTTCTGTTATAGGTACCTCCTGCTCTGCTCTTCACCTCCTCTCTTCTCCAGACTGTTCAAAACAGCTCTGTCCCCTTTCCGACAGCCCCAGCGTGCTCTTCAGGCCTTTCCCAATGAATGGGTGCATGCTTTGCTGTAGCTGAATTGACCAGGATACACCAGTGCCTGACCTTCCTGGGCCCGCAAGGGTGAGCAGCCACATGGGCTGCAGTGTGATCGGTGGTGCAGCCCCACACTGGGGATTTTCAGTGGCAGCCTCATCCATGCCATCCCCTGGGATGACAGAGGTTGGGGGAGAGGGGGAAGCTGGGGAAGGACTCTGCACCTCGGTGTTGGGAGTGGGGGCTGTGATGCTGGGTGTTCAATGAGCGGCCGTACGACCTCCCTGATCCACCTGTGTGTGAGGGATCGGCTCCGCTCCATTGCCATCCTGGTCACAGAGCAGTTTGGTTACCGTGTTTTATCTCTGCCTGCAATTTCAGCTCGATCCTAGGTCCTCCCTCTCCTCTCGCTTTACCCTGTCATGTCCCACTGGTACAGGGAGTGCTGCTGGCCGGGCTGCCCAGCTTGGTGAAGTCTTCCCTGGATGTGACTTGGATCAATTTGGAGAGAGCAACGCCCACAACAGTTGAGAGATGAACCAGAGCAGTAATAAACCGTCTGCTTCCCAGAAGTGTACTACTTTTTTTCTAAGTGGGCATGAAGTAAATGAACTTGTTTCTTCTCCTTTTGCAGAAAATATGAGCCGCAGCTGAGGCATCACGTAGCCATAAAGAAGGTGCCCTACATTGACGAGGAGGGAAATCTGGTAAAACCGCTAAAACCGAACGGGATAAAGCTGGAGAAGTTTGTGTTTGATGTGTTCCAGTTCTCTAAGTTAGTGGCAGACATGATTTTATTTTTTTCTTCCCCTTCTCAATGTTTGTTTGAATGCCTGTAGGTTGTAACGGGCCTTGCCAGGGAGTGTGCGGTTCGTGGGTGGCTTGTTAGAAAGGCTGTTGGATCTGCACCAAGCTCCAACACAACAGTAATGCCACAGGCTCCCAGGGGTGCAGTCACAGGGTGCTTGGCAGCAGCCAGGCTTGCTCTGACCATGCTCCCAGAACTGTTCGTTCTGCTGAGGATGTGTTGGCTGCCCCAGCCTCTGCCAGCCCTGTGAAAGAAAGGGGGGAAAAAAAAAAAAATGTTGGCTTTGTGCTCGATTTCCTTTAATATAAGCCCATGTTGGAGTATTCAGACTCACAAAAATTGGGTCTTTCAGGATTGTGGCTTTCATGGCAACTGCAGCTCTGGTTACGTTTTTGGTGCGTGTTACGCCAGGGTTCAGCTCACACCCTTGTGCTCGGAAAACATGCACTGTGGGGCCAAGTTACTGTTACTGTGAGAACTGTCGGTGTTGACTTGCCTGAGAGCCCTGTGCCGAAGTGTTGGCACAGTCAGGGGTGCTTTGTGTTAAGGGAACATGGGATTTGAGTAATTTAGGAATTTAGCATGAGTGTTCTTATAAAAGCTATTTTCCAAGGTCTCAAATTCAGCAGTAAAGGTTCTGGTTTAGGCTTAAATAAACGGCAAAAAGAGACCTTGGGCAAACTGAATTATCTTTGTTTGGGGATAATGTTTTCCTTTTTAGAGGATTTACTTTAGGATAGAGAGCTCAAGGTGTGAGCTGGTCTCTGTTTCCTGACATGCATTCGATAAAGAAGCGTCACACCAAAGGCAAAACTGGTGCGATGGAAACAGTGCTGAGTTTGAGCTTCGAAAGGGCTCGTTTGCAAGCAGCGATGCCTTGTGCTTTTTTAATAATCCGCAAAGCCAGCTTGGCAGCTGCTCTTTACACGGGAAATGCAGAAATGAACAGATGTTGCTGTGGGATTTTTTAATTTGCATTCCCATCTCTGGTAAACAGCTGTGCTTAATGTTCAGCTGTGAATCCTCTCATCTTGCTTATTCATCCCTGGGAACTGGTGTCCTCAGCTGATCCTTGCCTACAGGCTCCCAAGTGGAGCGGCCGTTCCATGGAGCAGGGGTGCAGTGCTCTGGAGTGAGCTGTACGGCTCAGCGCTGTCTCTGAGCTGCAGGCGTCACTGCTCTCGTCATCCTGGCCTGCTCTTAGCCGAGACTTTTTGTCCATGATCCTCCTGGTGCCTGGAGAGGTTCCTGTGGGATCTTTGCGGAACTGTTGCTCTTCCTCTCAAACTGTGCACAGCTCTCGAGGGTCGTGAGGCTGCTCTCTTACGTTCCCAAAAAGACTGGGCTTCTTGTGTTTTTCCATCATACAGCCCTGGTATTTCTTCGCTCTTCAGGTGGGAGGTGGCTTTCCTTATCTTCACTGCCCCAGGTTGCATACATCGCTGCTCCCTTTCCCCGTGGAAGTTGTTGCGTCAACAAGGATGATGGCTAGCTTTGGGTTTCATTATGTTGTTTTCTCCCCTTTGCTGGTAGGAATTTTGTGGCATTTGAAGTTTTGAGAGAAGAGGAGTTCTCGCCACTGAAAAATGCAGACACAGCTGACAAAGACACTCCTACCACCGCTCGGCAGGCCCTCCTGGCCCAGCATTACCGCTGGGCTCTCAAGGCTGGGGCCAGATTTCTGGATGAAAATGGTTGCAGGATACCAGAGAAACTCAGGTATGAACCTCCGTGCCCTCTGCAGTTTTTCTGCCTGCGGCTGCCCAGCCATGCCAGCCAGCTGTACCCTACAGAACCAGGTGTTAGTTCGATCACAGGGTGACTTGGCATGATTTTCCTTCAGCTGGTCTTTTCCGAACACACAGGGTAACGTCTGTTACAGTGTCTGCTCCGTTAGTGATTGCGAGTGGTCTAGACAGTAACACATGGTGCTCTGGGCTTTATCTCTGGCAGAGACTCCCGCCCTTGGGGTCGCAAGTTGACTCCTCCTGTAGCGACTTGTTAGGCAGGGCAACCTTTTCCATCATTCTGGATTTAGCCAGCCTAAGGAATTCTCATTTGTAGTCCTCGCAAGCTTTTCTGAATATGGCCCCAGTGTTTAAAGCCCAGCAAGATTCTCAGGTGGGCTTAGGGATCAGCTATGACAGCAATCACCAGTTCAGACGCTTCCCGCGTCGTGGTGAGTGGGAAGCTGCTTTTACTCCGTGGGGCTATCGCTTCATAAGCTCATCGTTTGATAAACCCGCAAGCTGTTCATTTTCCTTGAAAAGCACCTCTGTAAGAGTGGTGTTCTTGTTTTGAATATATGGGACCTGCTAATTCCCTTTTATTTTCACTCTTTGTGTTCCAGTAACGTCTGGTGCATGTGAATATAACAAATACCCTTCCAGACGTCTTGTCCCTGATGATTTTTCGAAGAAGATGCACTGATTTTTAAGCAGAGCAAGAAGCTAATCCTGTGTTCTCTTCTCTAGTCTCTCAGGAACTGAAGATCCTCCTGCTGTGTGTGAGATTTCTCCGTTAGTGTCTTACTTTGGAGAGGTGAGGATAACTGTCTATGGAGGTATTTTTAAGAGTGTGCAGGTATGCATCTGATTTCCTTCCAAATATAAGGGAGTTCTTTAGCCTGGGCTTGCTGAGAAATGGTAAGATCAAGGGAAATAGGGCTTGGGCTCCGTGTTATGTTTGTGGTTCTACTATGGTTTACTTCTCAGCCGTTTGTTCACACTCAGGCTTAGCTCTCTGTAAAATGAGATTTGCAACGAGACTGCACAGTCTCGTTAAGACTCACAAGTCCTTTGAGATCTTCCAAATGAAAAGTGCAGGATATTCAAATGACAAAATCCATGGGGGTAGGTGTATTTGGTTGCATGATAATTTGTGTCCGTCTACCCCAGTGAGTGAACACTGAATGAGAAGTGTGATGTGTGCATTGGCTTTAGAGAAACCACGTCTTAGAACAGATTACTCAAGTTTGTCCCTCTGAACATAACTGGTCCTGGGAAAGCTGCTTCCATTCAGCAGTCAGAGGAGGAGCTTCCCGGTGTTGGACAGACAGGGTGAGAAATAGTGGATTGCAGGGGACACATGGGCGCTGCGGGGAAGGGCATTCATAAACCTTTACATCTTCGCTAGGTTTCAGCATGCAGGTAGTGAACTCATCGCAATTAATGCATTGTAAGAACAAAATCAAAACAAGGCCATTCAAATTTACTTCTTTGCTAGGATTATTCTAATGTGAGTTAAGGACACACCTTCCCGTGCCTGCCCCTCCCTAGGAAGATTGTTTCTGAGATCCGTTGTTTTACGGTTCATCAGTGCCGCTCCTTCATGAGCCCCAGGCTTGGGGCTGAAGTGCTTTCCATCTCTGTCACTGGGGAAACTGTTGCTGTTGTCTGTCCTTCCTGTGGCCTTTTAACTTTGGGTCATCATTCATTCTCCGAGGACATTTCATAGACTTCACAGTAGTGCAGGTCACCAGTCTGATGCCTTCACAACCTAACAGTGCTGTTTTCGCATGTTCCCAGGGTCTGGAGGCGTACATGAAGAACAAAGACTTCCCTTCGCCCTTTGTGCTCGATGAAAACAAAGGGGAGACGCAGCCTCAAATCAGATATCAGATACCAGATACAAGAACTGACATTGCTCAAATGTCAGCATGAAGTGCGTTACAAAAAAAAAAAAGAAATTGCTTTGCCGTGTCAGATTGATGCCAAGTCCTTGCAGCAGTTGTGTTTACACACACATGTGTGTTCACCAGTTCTGATTAGTAGCTTCGAAGGCTATGCCTCTTACCTCAGTCTGTTTTGTAACTTGGATGTACCAAACAGATTTTGTATTTCCTACTTGCTGTGCATACAAATATATAAAAGAGCTGTCAGGGCCTAATAAATCAGCTTTGCGTTCAAGAAGATCAAATCTCTACAGTGCCTTGTTAGGTTTGTCCTGGTGGGGTTGTTTGGGGTTTTTTTGGGTTTGTTTTTAAATTGTGTGCACAGCTGAAGAGTCAGATTGATCTGTCTTTTTCCCTCATCCTGTGGTGGTTAGAAGATCCAATTAAGCAGTTGTGTCCTCTGACCACCTCATACAGAGGAGTCTGCTGCAAGCAGGGATGCCGCTGGGCATGAGTGTCCTTTGAGGGTTGGACTCCAAAGTGGTGCAGACCTATCTGCATGTCCGGGCTTGCTGGTGCTGTTGCAAGAAAACATAAGTGAATATGCAGTTTAGACCAATGACTCTTTACAGCTGTAGTGACCTGTATTTTTAATTAAAAAACAGAAAAAGGTGATGAGATGTATTTTCACAACAGCACTCTGCTCCTCCTGTCTATAACAAACATTTATTTTACTTTTCATTTTTCTGTTTAACGTATACCATGTTCCTCAAAGGGGACTCTCTTAAAGCACCTGAAAGTAATAAGAGGAACAAATTCTGATGGTAGAATTTAATGCTTAACTAAAACCAGAAGAAGACTCAATCCCAGCATAACCAGTGTACACAGTAAAACACCAGCCTCTGCTTCTACGGTTTCTGGCCAGGCAGTTTTCTAGCACTCTTTCACTTAGGACATAATTCTTTAGATGCCTTCCTTTTAAATATGCTACCAACCATAATGTGAAGATAAGTGTCAGCTAATTAAGGATGCTAACTGCCAGAACGTATGTAGCATGTGAACTCGGCCCTGGCCGAGAGACCCCGGAGCGGTAGTGATCCACAACTGTTTGTTCCTGATCAGCCTGGATGCTGCCCCGGCAAGCTTGCGCCGGGTGGGCACCTCCCCGCTACGGAACCTGTGCTGAGCACAGTGAAGGCTTTTCACCCTTTGTGAGGATGCTTCAGGGGCACTGCTGGGTGGCCTTGGCTTGAGGAGCACTCTGCACCTCTCCCCTGAACCGAGCACTAAGGAAGGTGGTGAGGAAGCAGCCTTGTCTGGAATGTTGTGACTTCATGCATCTGCTTCTGCTGAGGAATTGCTGATGCTATTTATAATTTGATCATTTGATGCAAATTATTAAGCATAAATCTTTTCAATAACTTGGGTGGCTTTCTGTAATTCCTGACATGAAGCTGTGTTCAGAATGTTGGGGAGGTATAAAAATGGCTTTGAGAGTAAAGCAGTGTGTAAGTAGGGTCACATTTTCCAAAGAAAGCATCTGAGTGTCAGTGGCAGAGTTTTCAGGTACAAAGTGTATCTGCGTGCACCCAAGCAATGAGCCTGTTGCACGTGCAGACCAGCCAATGGCCGTTCCGATCACCTCATGTTGCATGTGCAGCCAGGAACTCCCATTTTTAGTATAAATTAAGCATTTGTCCTTGACACTCAATTCTGTATATTTTTGTTTTGCACAGTGTTTATATGGGTCATTCCATTCCTGCCAGCCAAGTTTTATATCTGAGAACAAATTGTGTTGTGCCTTTGTGAGTATTGCTCGAGTCAGACACATGACCATTTTAAATTGTACTGTGCTATAAGGAAAGGATATTTCTTTTGCTCTTCCTAAAGTGTTTTCTCTTTTGAAACTTCGGTTCCCTTGTGCTTTTATCTTGTGTACACTGAGCTGCTGACATACGGCTTGAGGTTGTTTTCAAGGAGAAGCTGAGTTAGAATGCGGAGTGCCTTGTCTGTTGGGGTTTTTTCTACGACTCCTTGCATTTTAAACTGGAACATAGGAAGAATCTTGAGAGAACTTAAAAAAAATCAGTCCTGTATGTAGCAAAGTAATTCTCGTATGCATTACAAAATGAAGAAAGTACCTGAAACTAAGGGAGGTCCTGTAGTACTCCAGAAACTTTTAGACACCTAAGCATTTTTATAATAAAGGTGCTACTGTGATTTCTGTGTGTCTGTGTTTCTTGTTCTTAAGGAAAATACATGTCTTGTCTTTGTCCCTACACATCCTGGGTGTTGTCACCACAGCTGCAGGACACCGAGACAGTGTCACCGATGGCAAGGCTGGGGGCTGCAGTATCCACGCTTCAGGCATACGGGGGGTGTGGAACTCGGCAGAGGGTAATTCCTGAAGGGGTTTGACATGGCGGCATGTATTTTTTAATCAGAAAACAGAAGACCGTGTTCTTGCCTGCAATCCTGTTTAATTTTTTTTCAAGCTTTCCAGCTCTGTTTACCGAGGGGAGTTTAATGGGGGGGGGGTGGTGGTTTTCTTTTATTTAAAGTAGACTTGAGTGATCTGGATCCGAGTCAGGCTTCCGCAGCTGCAATGAGCACTCACTGTGGTGCAACTGCTGCTTGGCTTCCCATTGACAGGCACTTTTTAAACAGGGATCTATTTATAGAACAGGCAACAGGGGAAGTCAGGCATTTTTCACAAACGATGGATTGTCCTTGCTTTTGGGGGTTTAGTGCTGAACCCAGCAAAGGCCAGAAGCAGATTTTCCTCCTTTCCTCTTTCACCCCATGTTTCTCTCTTGGTACCCATATGAAGGCTGCTGGGGTTTTTAATGTGTTTTTAAGCTACGTGAATCAGTAATTTCCTGTGATAGGAAAAATAAATACTAAAAATGAATGCATGCTTCAGGCTTCTGTTCTTCCACTTGTTTATGTGGTGTCTCATATCTACCAGAATTGCTGGTATTGCTTAGGTTTTTTAATCATGAAATGCTCAGAAAAACACATGATTTTCCATTTTATTTGGAAATGAGGTGGATTCCAAATTTAAAGGCTCAAATGATGTGTGTTAGCTCAATAGTTAGCTGAAGGTGAATTCAGTGCCAGCAGTAGTCCATGTCTGCTTCAATGCTTTGTTTTTCCTGTTGGACTGTGGACCCGGTACAGAAGTAATGGTTACTACACACCCACAGCTGTGTTGTAGCTCTGAATGTGCACATCCCTGGACGGTGCTCTTCCTTGTTCCTCTGTGCCCCCTGATGATGTCCCTCCTTCGCCCCAGTGAAGCTTCAGGGAACTATTTGCACAGGGAGCAATGAAGGGCTGGGGTCTGTGGAGAAGCAGGTGAGGGAAGGAATGGTGTGGGACAAGTGGATCCTGCCGAGTACCAGAATTCAGTGCTAGGTCTTGTGGAAGCATTTATTTATACAACTGCTTAAGTTGCTTTTCACCCCCTCACGCACATCTGCTCACAGATTTCAGTTGTCTGCTCTCAGGCCCGTGTTGTCTGCCCAGGACCCTGTGTGATGTAGAGGACAAGGGATGCCAGCTAAATGTGTTTCTGGGGTTCTCGCTGGCCAGTGATAATGACATTAGCTCTTCTCTGGGAGTCAGCAGTTTGGGGTCTTCCTTTATGCTCACCTTCCTGGCGGGCTGGCAGGAGGAGCAATGGTGTCCGGCGTGCATACCCCCTTGTTGGGGAGCAGCGTCTTCTGCTGTGTGACTGGTGCTGTGGCCATAGCTGAGAGCAGTTCTTGAAGACAGAAGGGAGCTGCACCCTCCTGAGCCTGACAGATGGGAGCGTGCGGGCCCTTGTGTTAATGGGCGAGTTATTTTTGCTGATGACCTCCCACATGCACGTTTCCATTTATGTTTGTGTCATGCCAATGTTTCTGTGACTGGTCTCTATATTCTAATCTCACAACACAGAGGAAGAGTGAGGGCTCCCAGCCCCTCCTTACCTCTCCTTTCCCGCCCAGGCAGCTGAAGTCCTCGCCGGGCAGGGCCTGGCTACATGGTGAGAGTAGGCAAAACGAGGGCCAGCCAGGGGGAAGAGCAAAAGAGATTCGGCCCCGAAACGCTACCAACCCTCTGCCCGAAAAAGATGCCCATGCCAGGCGGACTGTGGCTTTGCTCAGACACGGAACAAGCCCACGCCGAGAGCTGCATCATAGAATCATAGAATCACTTTGGTTGGAAAAGACCTTTGAGATAATTGAGTCCAACCTTTAACCTAACCCTGACATCCCACCACTAAACCATGGCCCTAAGTACCTCATCTATCCTTCTTTTAAATACCTCCAGGGATGAGGACTCGACCACCTCCCTGGGCAGCCCATTCCAGAGCCTGACAACCCTTTCGGTGAAGAAGTTTTTCCTAATGTCTAGCCTAAACCTGCCCTGG
>NW_009259310.1:308308-316051 GCF_000687185.1 Egretta garzetta | reverse complement strand
CGGGGGGAGGGGGTGGGGGCCGGCGGCTACAATAACAGCAAGGCCTGGAGGCGACGCTCCTGCTGGCGGGTGAGAGCGGGCTTCGGGCCGCGGGGGTTGCGTATGCCCTGGGCTTTGGGGAGGGGTGGCCCCGGGCGGGGGGCTCTGAGAAGAGCAGGGTTCGGGTGGCAGCTCCCCACCTGGTAGGGGCCTGTGGAGTGCGGGCTGGTTGAGCGGGCTCTGAGTCGCATCTGAATTTTGGTGAACGAAGCTGGGGCGGGGTGTCTGTGCGCGTTTGAGGGGACCCTGCCCGCTGGTACCGGGCACCGGGGCGGCGACGCTGCGTTCTCTGGGCGGGAGTGCAGGGGGGTGAGGTTTGGTCTTGGTGCCTTTGCCCCCTGTTTCAGGGCTGGAAGGGGGACCCCTGTCAGTGGTTCTGCTTTCTGTGGGAAGGCGGTGTGAGTGGGAGAAGAGGGGTCTCAGCAGAGCTGCGTGGGACCGACTTCGGGCGTGGGGAGCGGGCAGGCAGCCTCACCGGGGCTGGGGGCTTCGGCTGGAGAGGCAGGGCGGGAAGCGTGAGCCAAAGGGACCAGATAAGCCCTGCTGCAGGTAGGCCACCTACAGAGGCTTCACAGGTGGCCGGGCAAAGCCTATGAGGAGCTTGTTTTGGGCCACAGTATGGCAGCTTCTCTCTTACTAACAGCTAGGGAGGTGTGGGGATAGGGCACAAGATGTTTCACCCTTCCTTTTATCCTTATTCTTTGTCAGCAAAGTAAGATGGTGGTAAATGCCCTCATGTGTTTTTGTACCTCATTCCTACCCGTCCCCAGACACCACAGTCAATGCCTCTTTTCCCATCCTACCCCGAGGAAACACAGGGCTGCTGCATTTCAAGCATCCTTCTGCAATGGGGAGGCGATGGTATTGTTTGCTGTGCAGGTAGAGCCGAAGGTGAAGGAGTGGGATCAGCACCTTGTGATGTGCGTAGAGAAGGGCGTCCGGAATACTGTACTGTCAGCAGCGTGGGAGGAAAACAGGAAGCGTGTGCTGTGGGGCTTGGCAGTGTGAGCACATTGACAGTTCCTCACCGAAACATTTGCAGCCTCTGGCTGTTACCCAGAGGATGAGGGCTATGGGAAGAGCTGCGGGGTGTAGAGTGGCTGGTAGGGAACTGTGGGTTGTTCCCAAGTGTAGCATTGGCACTGAAGTGCCCTCTCTGTACACCAAAACCAGTAAGTAGAAGCAAATTGCTGCTCTGGTGAATTTTGGTAGGACTGTTAGAAAACTAACAAAATGGCAATTTAGCAGTTAATGTTTAACTCCAACTGCTCGCTCACTCGCTCTAAATGGAGGAAACCTCTCCCTCAGTCTCATGTAGCATTTGCTGTCTGACTTCTAGTGATTTTGTTGTATACACTTCAGTTTTAAAAACACATTTTTTTTGCCCAGGACTAAATTTAAAACCATTGTGGGTTTGTCTTGTTCGATGTTCTGTTGGTTTACTTCATTTTCACACTGCTGTGGGTTGGTTGGTTGTGGTGGCAGGACCTGTTCTGTGTGACAGTTCCACATGTGCTCGTCAGAGACAGGGTGCCTGGCTTTCCTGCCCAGTGACTGGTGCTTAGCTTATTTTGGGGCTTTCTTCTCTGCTGCAGCAACATTTTTAGTTTTCCTACCACTTTCTTCTGTTCCTTATTTTGCATATGTATTCTGCAGTGCCTCCCCAGTCAGAAGGGAAGAGAGAGGCTTTTCGCTTATCTCCCAGTTGATGCCTGGCCAGATGCACAGGTCAGCCAGCCAAGGTTGTGATGAAAGCCAGCGTGCTATAGGTGATGCTCTGGGAATCTCAGCACTTGGCAGCCTCTGAGGTTCTTGCAGCAAGTGGCTTTGATGTTTCTCTGAGCCTGCTGTGCCATATGCTAGCATGTTATACTTCTATTTTCTCTGTCATCGAAGAAAATAAACAATGGATGTCTGCAGTTGGAAACAGAGGGTAAAATTAAATCTGCTTGGTTTTGTGTTTCTTGCTCTGAATGAACCGATAAGAGTTTATTTTTGACTGAGTAGGCTCTTAATGTTGTGCTAAATATTCTTCCTCTTAATAATTTTCTCTCCTAAAGAAATGGAAGCAGCTGTCTCGACTACAGCGGAGCGTAATTCTCTTCCTGTTTGCCTTCTTGGCAGTCTGTGGAGTCATCTCATACACAAGCATGGGGGAACCATGGAAAAGTACGTGCTTGTATGGCTCAGAATGGCCGGAATGCAGGGTTATATTTAAGAGATTGTCGTAGTTCTTATAACTAGTTTCAATTTTTATTGACAAAGACTGGGTGTATCCATTAAAGCAGTTGTGAGATGATTTTATGTGACATGTTCCAAGGACTTGTTTCTGCTTAATCAGAAATACTTTTCGTATGCTTTCTCATTGTTTATCATTGTTTAGTCAACTAGAGCAACGTTTTATTTTAGTTGATTAAGATTTGGAGGCTGTGAGTGGTTTTTTTATTATGCTCGTACATAAATATCGGTAACCCAAACCTAAACAGCGGGATAAGATAATCCGCTCTTGGTTTTGATTTTCCATCAGATTAGAAATTCCAAGCTTTTCTACAATACAAAGGCACATTTACCTTCAATATTATCTTACCGCCTGTATTGAGAAGCTAAAATAATAGCAATTAAAAAAAAAAGCATGTGCCTTTTAGCAGCCTCCTTGTACATTAGGGAGAGTGTTAATACTAAAAGACATTTTGCATCTAACAATTAGTGCGTATTTATCAATGTTTTGTGAATGGAAACGCTTTTTGGAGATGCATCTGGTATGTGAACGCAGCAAACTGTTACAAATTTCTAGCTGGAGCCTAAACTGTTAATTCCTTGTGCTGAGCAGCTTTGTGTGTCTAGGTCTAACAAACAAATCTTTGGATGATCAGAGAGCAGAACCAGAAATTCCTGGATTAAAGCTGGCAAATCCAGCCGTTTTACCAGCACCCCAGAAAGCAGATGCCAACCTTGGAGACTACCCAGAGCTTTCACTGCAGGTACTATGAGAAGAAATGAGTTTTATAAAGCTACCGAAGAGTCTGTGAAAGCTGCAAATAGTGCTTGGTTCCAACAGTTGTTGAGGAGAAAGAAGTTATAACTTGCAATTAAAGTCTATGCTGGGTAGAACACTCTCCTCTCAGGGAGGGTTTGGTATAGCATTTCTTGGCTTTACCTTTTTTATTTAAGTGTTCCGTATACTATTTGTTAATCACTGGTATACCTAGGAGTGACAGGACTTTAGGTCACAGTGACCTCTTACTTGAGGCTTCACTTCCCTGCTGTGATTAATTGGTTTGGACCTGGAGTGCTCTGGACGTCAGTCTTGCTGTTCTGAGGAGCCCAAAAGGAGTGGTGGCTGACAAGGAGACGTAGGATGCAGTCAGTGTCACACTGAATTGGGGTGGCTTTTCTGATAGCTGGAAAACCAGCAGCAAACAGAACAGATGTGAGTAGGTTTTGAGGGGTTACATTTGTGCAGGATGCGATGGGAAAGAAACGAACTGACAGTGTGGGTCAGTGGAGGAGAGGAATGCTGGTCACTGTTGCTCTTCGTGGATTTACCTCGTGAATGTGGGGATTTCCAGTTAATGAATATGAAATTTTGTATTAAATCTTTCCCTCATCGTGCACAAATGTACATGTATTACTGTGTAGTAATTCTTGGTATTATCTAACATGGCATTGTGTAAGCTTTTTTTTTTTTTTGCATGCTTTTTGCTAATTCTAATAAAAATTTACTGTGCCTGGTAAAATGGCATCAAGTATCTTTACAATCCTTTGGCAGTGACTTGTGTTAAATTAATATCTGGTAGCAGTAGAGGTAGTTTCAAAGTAATTTATCAGTGTAAAATTAAGAACTGGATAATTTTACCAAAAGTTTAAAACAAACAAAAACCCAAGGTCTTGAGCATACCTTCTGTTTAGGGTGGAACTTGCATGCTGATACAATACCAAACTAAGATTTATATGAAGTTATGCGTAACACTGGAATGCTGTAGATTTATGGTTTGAAATTTTACCATCTCTGCAACATACCAAGCACATTTATTTTTCTTTATTTTCTCAGAAGCTGCCAAAACTGCCTCATGTTCGGCGTGGTCCTTCCAATCTTCAGATCAAGCCACCACGGAGGGATGTGAGGCTGAAGGCCCAACATGATACTGGCAGGGTTGTAGAAGAGCTGGTCCAGGCTGATAAAGAAGAGAAAACGGAGAAATCTGTTATCAGGTAGAAGTGTTGCCAGGAATTTACAGTGCTCCCCCCTTGCCCCCGCCAAGATCTATTGGATGTTGGAGTGAAAATTGTAAGGGCTTTTTGTTGTCTGTGTCTGAGGCTGATTTCTTTCCTTGCATATATTTGTTCTCGGGTCTAGCCTGAGAGCTGCTAGACTGAGTTATTTAATTCCGATGAATGTGCAGCTTTTCTGTTTTTACTGTTTACTGCAAGGCTGTCTGTATTTCTAATGCACTTAGACACTCTTTAATGCTCAGGAGAATTCTCAGTGACTGTAGGTTTCTGCTGTTTGTTTTGTAGTAAATACTAATGCACCAGTATCAATACAGTAATGTTGTCACAAGTGTCTTTGTCCTGGGCCAGACTTGGATAATTATACCAGTGTCAGTGCTGGTTAGGGGTATGATGCCTCGAAACACAGCAAGCCCAAGTGGAACTGGCAGAAGCTGTAGACGTGTGTGTAGTTCTGTGTATGTAACTGTAGAAGATCGCTAGCTCCTTCCTACAGAAGATAATCATACAGGTCAAAGACCCCTTGTGCTGATACAGTAGAATCTTTTACAGAGAGTCTGTGCTGCCATGGTTACATTTATACTAAGTTATTCCCTAAGTTAATTATTGATTGAAATATTTTGATTTGGAAATAACTGAAGGGATGTAACTTGGGAACACCAGGCTTATTTTTTTATATGTTTGTGTCTTTTTCAGCACCGGCACAGATGAGCTGGTCATAGCATCAGAACTGTGCCTGCATCAGCATTTTGACTGTTGGTACTCTCTGAAATCTTCCAGAACGACTTGGAAGTGTTTTATTCCTGTGCTTATACAGCAACTCGTGGTTAAACGGGTGCTAACAGGAGAATTTAGGAGAGCAATGACAGCATAGTGAAGACTAGTTACAACTTTAAAGAATGAAAGTAAGAATGAAATGATGGGATTTATGTGAGTCATAAATCTGTAAACAATATAAACTTCAAAGGTCCTGTAAGCCTGGTTCACTTAGGAGGTGTGTCGTGAACTCCAAGGCAACATGTCTACATATTAAACAGTACGGTCAAGATTGTTTAATCTTGATGTGAACTTGGCTTGACTCAAAGTCTGTTCTGAAAGACTTCTCCTTCAAGAGATTCTTACATAAATAGGTTTTTACAGATTTTTATTATCTGTGGTGGTGGGGAAGGCTTGTGAACCCCTTGGAGGTAAAGCAAGTACTTTTAGTGGCTTTGTGCTTATTCATGATTTTTTATGGTCATCATTTGTGCAGTACTGTTTAGTGTTAGCAGCTCCTATGATCATTTCAGAACTGGTAGATAACAAAATAGACACCGGACACTTTCAAGACTCAGCTAGACAGGGTCATCTTGTCTAGACTGGGCTCTTGCCTAGAAGGGTTGGGCCAGATGATCCTTGAGGTACCTTCCAACCTGGGATTCTAAGAAATTACTTCTAATGCAGCATTCTCAGGTGTTTTAATTCTTTTTAGAAGTTCTTTATTAAATTCCATTGCCAAGATATTTAATGAAATTCCAAGAGCCTGTAAGATACATTTCTTAATCCAATAAAATTTCTCTGGTGCAAATTACTTTCTTTGAACAGAAAAATTAACTAGTGGGCAACATAGCTATTTTGGTCCTTGATACAAAATCCAACTCCTGCTTCATCAAAGTATTGTGAGAAAACGGAAATGCGGAGAGAAGTCTCATTCATTTGCGTGACTTGCTCTGATCAAATTACAATCCCTTGTATTCGCAGCTGGAGAGGAGCAGTGATAGAACCTGACCAAAGCACTGAACCTCCATCTAGTAAAATAAAGGAACCAGAAAAACCTTCATCTGTGGAAGCTGAAGACCAGAAGGAACCAGGTAAATAGTGCAGTTAATGATACTTTTATTTCTGTTCACTTTTATAGTTGGAGTTGTGCAATTCCTCCTCACACACATCTATTTTATTTATTTATTTTAATTAAAGGAAGCAAAAAACTTGTGAAAGATTATTTACCTAGAACATCCAAGCCTTTCAGTGTCCTTATTCCACCATGACAGCCTTCACACTTACTAGCATTCAGAATTTGAGAATAAATTTTACTGACAAATCTTTGAAATACAGCCTCTGGCTGGAGGCAGACATACCCGTCCTTTCTCCAGGAGAGGATCATCGGCTAAAGAGGGAGGGCTTGAAAGGGATGGCTTTCTTTTTCAGCTGTGGTTTTTCTTTTCTGCAAATACAGGGAAAGTGACTTCCTCCCTGAATTAAACTGAACTACTTTTAAGGTTCACCAGAAAGCTGTAGAAGTTGTTTTTGCAGCTGCTGTCCTTGTGGATTAAAGAACCTGTGGTTCTGCTTTCTGGGTTCATATGAGGAAGCTCTGCTATGATAAACATGTCGTGTTACAATGTGGTGCATTTGGCTTTTGCTAGATTACTATGTATGGGGTTAGTTATGCTTCTTGCTTGGAGTGTTTCCAACTCTAGAAATCTTCGTTTATGATTTTGCAAAATTTTGGCTAATGGGCTTGAAATTGTTCATGTTGGATTTGTAACATAAGCTCAACTTTATGGCAAATTGCGAGCAAAGATTTCAGTAAACCATGGAAAAAGACATGGCTTTGCCCAAGATGGAAATTGTAAATTTTCTTCCTTTATTGTATTAAATTAAAAGTTCAAGAGAAATAATTCTGTATAACTGGTTTTAAATTTAGCAGAAAGCAATGAATAAGACAGGGAAGATGAAAAAAACCTGGTATGTGGTAAATTAGCTGAGGATTGTATTGTTAAGCATATCGTAGAATCATCAAATGCTTTGAGTCGGAAGGGACCTTTAGAGGTGACTCAGTCCAACCCCCCCTGCAGGGAGCAGGGACACCTTTAACCAGATCAGGTTGCTCAGAGCCCCGTCCAACCTGGCCTGGAAACTTTCCAGGCATGGGGCCTCCACCACAGCTCTGGGCAACCCGTGCCAGTGCCTCACCATCTTCATAGTAAAGAATTTCGTCTAAATCTCCCCTCCTTTAGTTTAAAACCATTACCCCTTGTCCTGTCACAGCTGGCCTTGCTAAAAAATTGTCCCCATCTTTCTTATAGGCTCCCTTTAAGCACTGAATGACCGCAATCAGGTCTGCCTGCAGCCTTCTCTCCTCCAGGCTGAACAACCCCAACTCTCTCAGCCTTTCTCCACAGCAGAGGGGCTCCAGCCCTTGGATCATTTTTGTGGCCTCCTCTGGCCCCACTCCAAGAGGTCCATGTCTGTCCTGTGCTGAGGGCTCCAGAGCTGGATCCAGGGCTCCAGGGGGGTCTCACCAGAGCAGAGCAGAATCCCCTCCCTCGCCCCGCTGGCCATGCTTCTTTTGATGCAGCCCAGGATAGGGTTGGCCTTCTGGGCTGCCAGCGCACATTTCTGGCTCATGGCCAGCTTTTCATCACCCAGCATCCTCAAGTCGTTCTCGGCAGGGCTGCTCTCCCTCCCTTCATCCCCCACCCTTGTTGAATA
>NW_009259310.1:285145-308257 GCF_000687185.1 Egretta garzetta | reverse complement strand
CAGTCCAACCCCCCCTGCAGGGAGCAGGGACACCTTTAACCAGATCAGGTTGCTCAGAGCCCCGTCCAACCTGGCCTGGAAACTTTCCAGGCATGGGGCCTCCACCACAGCTCTGGGCAACCCGTGCCAGTGCCTCACCATCTTCATAGTAAAGAATTTCGTCTAAATCTCCCCTCCTTTAGTTTAAAACCATTACCCCTTGTCCTGTCACAGCTGGCCTTGCTAAAAAATTGTCCCCATCTTTCTTATAGGCTCCCTTTAAGCACTGAATGACCGCAATCAGGTCTGCCTGCAGCCTTCTCTCCTCCAGGCTGAACAACCCCAACTCTCTCAGCCTTTCTCCACAGCAGAGGGGCTCCAGCCCTTGGATCATTTTTGTGGCCTCCTCTGGCCCCACTCCAAGAGGTCCATGTCTGTCCTGTGCTGAGGGCTCCAGAGCTGGATCCAGGGCTCCAGGGGGGTCTCACCAGAGCAGAGCAGAATCCCCTCCCTCGCCCCGCTGGCCATGCTTCTTTGTATGAATACCGGGGGTTACCCCGACCCAGGTGCAGGACCTTGCACTTGGCCTTGTTGAACCTCATGAGGTTCACACGGGCCCACCTCTCCAGCTTGTTCAGGTCCCTCTGGATGCCATCCCGTCCTTCTGGTGTGTCAACCACACTGCTCAGCTTGGTGCCTATGCCAGTGACGAAAATATTAAACAGTGCCAGTCCCAGTACGGACCCCTGAGGAACACCACTTGTCAGCACTCTCCATTTGGACACTGAGCCATTGACTGCTACCCTCTGGATGCAACCATCCAACCAATTTCTTATCCACCAAACAGTCCACCCATCAAGTCCATATCTCCCCAATTTAGAGAGAAGGAAGCTGAGGGGGACTGTGTCGAAGGCTTTACAGAAGTCCAGACAAATGACATCCGTTGTTTTTTCCTTGTCCAGTGATGCAAGTCACTCCATCATAGAAAGCCACTTGGTCAGGCAGGACTTGCCCTTGGTGAAGCCATGCTGGCTGTCTCGAATCGCCTCCCTGGCCTCCATGTGCCTTAGCATAGCTTCTAGGAGGATCTGTTCCATGATCTTCCCAGGCACAGAGGTGAGGCTGACAGGTTGGTAATTCCCAGGGTCCTCCTTTCTACCCTTTTTAAAGATAGGCAGAATGTTCCTTCTTCCAGTCCCCACGGACTTCACCTGACTGCCATGACTTTTCAAATATCATGGAGAGTGGCTTGGCAACTACATCAGCCAGTTCCCTCATCAGGTCCCATGGACTTATGTGTGTTCCTCAGGTGGTCACAGACCTGATCCTCCCATACAGTGGGAGTGGTTTTACCCTCCTGGTCCCCCTCATGCAGTCCATTGACCTGGGAGAGGTGAGGAGAGAGGTTAACAGTGAAGACTGAGGCAAAAAAGTTGTTGAGTACCTCAGCCTTCTCCTTGTATGTTGATACGAAGTCGCCATTCTTGTTCATCGGGAGCGTATGCTTTCTTTAACCTTCCTTTTCTGGCTGACATACCTGTAGAAGCCCTTCTTGTTATTCTTTGCATCCCTTGCCAAATTCAGCTCTAGCCATGCCTTGGGCTTCCTGACCCCATTCCTACAGAACCGGGCAGCATCCCTATACTCTTCCCAGGGTACCTGTCCCTGCTTCCACTGCCTGTGTGGTTCCTTCTTTCTCCTTAGTTTTACCAGCACGTCTCGACTCAGCCATGCTGGTCTCTTCCCTTCCTTGCCTGATTTCATACAGCTCGGGGCTGAGAGCTCTTGCACTCTATGGAACACATCCTTAAAGATCTGCTAGCTCTGCTCTGCTCCCCTGTCCCTCAGGACCATTGCCCAGGGGTCCTGACAAACTCCTTGAAGAGCTGGAAATGTGCTTTCCTAAAATTTAGTGTCCTGACTACTCCTCACTTTTCCCATGTCCCTCAGGAGTGTGAACTCCACCAATGCGTGATCACTGCAGTCCAGGCTGCCTCCAGTCTTGTCACTGATGAGCTCACTTGTGGTGGTGACCATCAGGTCCAGTATTGCATCCCCTTGGGTAGGGCTGTCTGTTACCTGGCTTAAGAAGTTATCCTCAATGCAGTACGTATTCAGCAGCTGAATTACAATTGATTTGAGCAATCTTAATTCTGGTATTTCCTGACTTTCAGGTCTTTGAGCTTTGGTGATACTCCTCTAACAGGTGTGCACTTGATGATTTTAATGTTTCATTTGCAGAAGTCGCTGGTTTTGCTAGGGAGATTTCTGTTTCCACCCGGCTGAATGGCTGACCAGCAAAGCTGACTGGTTATTCTGCAGAGGAAAGGCTGTACTGAGAATGATCTGAGGGTGGTTTTTCTATTACTCTGATCATGTAGTTTGGAAGAAAGTTTATTTTGGGTGGAATGCAGCAAAATGGTGTTTGGTATAGCTGCATAACTCCTCTGCAGAAGTCTTGAGCAAGGGGCTGTCTCCCTTTTGCAGTGCCCATAAATGAACGTCAGATGGCTGTGATAGAAGCTTTCCGCCATGCCTGGAAAGGATACAAGGATTTTGCCTGGGGCCATGACGAGCTGAAGCCTTTGTCCAAGTCCTACAGCGAGTGGTTTGGACTTGGCCTTACCTTAATTGATGCCTTGGATACCATGTGGATTTTAGGCTTAAAAGAAGGTAATTTTTTTTTCCTCCTCCATTTTTCCCCTCTAAAATAATACCTTATTTTCTGTTCAGGAGGTACATGTTCAGAGTTCTTTGAGGGGAACATTTATTATGTGGGGCCAGGACGTTTAGTTTTCCTGTGAGGGTAAATACATAGATATACAAATAAATATTAAAAAAAACCCCAGCTATATTAAAGGACACTGTTTTTCTTGGAATAGAATTTTGAGCCATGAAAATAATACTCCGCGTATATATTTTTACATAGAACAATGGATATATCTGCTAGAAACTGAGGAATGTATTAATATGCCTCCTGATTTTTGTTTCTGTACTAAAGCCTCAGCGCTGTCTTTGTGCCATTATATAGCCGCTGTAGGCTTTCTATTGCTCAGGCTTAGGTTTTGCCTGAAAGCTCCTAGGTGGTGTTTGATCACACCTAGTATCAATATTTCATATCTGCATTTTAGAAGGTTGTTTCTGTATCAAAGCAACGAGTGGAAAAGGGTTCAGTGCCGCCTTCCTGAACGGCTCTGATGTCTGTGTTTGTTTTCAGAGTTTTTCTGGAAGTGACTACCTTAGAAAGCTTTCAAACAGATTTTAAAAATTAAGCCAAAAATTCTGCAATTCTGTTGCAAAAAAATTGCTTAATCGGTATTTAAGAATAGTCTGGTTTTTTTCTTTTGTGGAGGGTTTTTTAGTGGTATTTAAACATTTCTGGAACTGTATCTATTTAACCTTGGTGGATAGCCACCTTATCAGTCATGCAATTTTTTGTGTCAAGATAGGAAGAACAGCGCTGCTAGTACGGGGACAATAAACACTGGAAGTCTTTCATGGTTCTCTTTCTTCTACCTTTGAAGTTCGTGTGAATCAAATGAAGATCATGTGCTCGCAGCTCTGGGCCTGAGCGGGCTGTCTTGAAGTTTCATCAAGTTGACAGTGTGCTGCTTATTTTTTTTTTTTCCCCTAAAAAATTAATTGTGAACTACATAAAGCTTTTAAAATAAATTATTAGTAATTTAGATGTGTTGGAAATGGTGAAGGCTTCTTCATATTTTATAGCCGTTCTTTTGCTGAGTGCCTTAGAAAGCTCCTGGGGTTTCTTCTGAATAACAAATGCTATACAAATGAAAGTTCTCTTTGAGGTTGCCAGTCTTTCTTATAAGCTGATGAATGCTTACACTCCTGTGAAAGAGGACCTTCTCTTTTCTACTGTACTGCTACACAGCACTAGCACCTGACAGCAGACGTTTCTCTGTGGTTCTTCTCAGTCTACCCAACATCCAGTGTTTAGAATAGAATCACAGAATGCTTTGGGCTGGAAGGGACCTTTAGGGTCACCCAGTCTGACCCCCCCTGTATGAGCAGGGACACCTTTAACCAGACCAGGTTGCTCACAGCCCCGTCCAACCTGGCCTGGAATGTTTCCAGGGATGATGTTTACCCAACATCCAAGATGTTTCTTCTAGTGAGGACACAGAGTCATCCTTTCGCTTTAGAGTTCATCTCCTGTGGAATACCTTCTGTTTCTGCGAAAATGGTTGTTCTTCTGTGCCTGTGCACAAGCAGGAGTTTCTGGAAGGTGTGAGAACCTTTGAGATAGCTTCGCCTTCGCTGCTAGAGGCAGGAGCTAACTCATGTGCGCCACAGAGTTAGACCCTCTGCAAAAGCAGTCGTTGAGTACTGCTGCTGCTAAGCTGACTGTTGAATCTAAAATGGCTTTTTTTACATTCCTTTTTGACTTAGTAGTGTGCTAAGCAACCATTTCTGTTTCTGGGAAAAAGACTGCAGACTGTTGGGGTTTTATGAGTTAAGTGCTGAAGTAGGAGGCAGGCTCCTCAGGACACAGCTAGGTCAATGGCTGTTAACCAAAAACGTTATCTGTTATCTGGGTAGGTAACAGCTTTGATTAAAAAAGATTTAATTAAGAAGTTCAGAAGGTGCTTGTGGAAGTGTAACTAATGTCTGACAAGTGAAATGGATGGACTTAAAAGATCTCAATTTCTGGACTATTTTAACAAACAATTCCTCAATTTCTTCTTCTTTTAGACTGTTAGGAACTTCTTATTTTGCTGAGTATTTCTGTTTCTATGCATCTGCAGTGCATGCTGAACAAGAATTAAGCTGATGGTAGTCAAACTTCGCCCAGCATATGCTCTTCATTTTAGTTTTCCACCTAAAATGATGATCTCTGTGGGCAGAAGTAAGTGTCGTGGGTATATGGAGTATGAGTGTCTCTAGTCTAGTTGTTGGAACTTGCCACAAGTTCATAACTGAACTGCCTTTTACACTTTGCAGAATTTGAAGAAGCAAGAAAATGGGTAGCAAACGAGTTAGCATTTGATAAAAATGTGGATGTGAACCTTTTTGAGAGCACTATTCGTATCCTGGGGGGCTTGCTGAGCACCTACCATCTCTCTGGAGATAGCCTCTTCCTGGAAAAAGCTGTGAGTGACTAGTCTTACAAATGAAACCGGGTTACATATTCCATATTGGACAAAGTCAAGGGAGGATTCATCAGAAAGTTAAATGTTGCTGGTGTTTAAGAGTTTCATATTTTAAGTGGTGGGAAAGGGATTTACCATTAATCTTTGAAGCCTGTGCTGCTTCTTGCTCTCTGGATAACCTCAGAGCCTTGCTGTAATTCATCAGGTATTCTTATATGCCTCCTCTTCTGTTGATGAAGATCTGACCATATGGCTCACAAAGAGTAATAGTTGTCTTTTGCTGCCCTTTCCACATGTCTGAACAGCATCAGCCACCTCTCAAATGAAGCATGCAATACTAGGAAGAGGGTAGAAACTGTAGTCTTTATGATGAATAAAGCCATGACCCTTTTAAATTCTTGGCTTTCTTGCACCATCTAAAACTAAGCTGCTGTTCTTTCTTTTTCTGTCTGCTTGGTGAAAGAAAATCTAAAGGGGTGTGCATGTGTGTGTATATATATATTTGTTTTGTTTGTTGTTTTGTCCTGTGCTCCTGCGTTTTCTTCAGAAAGACATTGGGAACAGGCTTATGCCAGCATTCAAGACCCCCTCCAAGATACCATATTCTGATGTCAACATTGGCCGGGGCACGGCGCATCCACCTCGCTGGACGTCCGACAGCACTGTGGCAGAGGTGACCAGTATTCAGCTGGAGTTTAGGGAGCTATCTCGTCTCACTGGAGATGAGAAATTCCAGGTATGGAAGAATCAGTCGATGTTTTTCTTTTTTTTTTTTTTTTTCTTCCCCCCCCACCTCTCTACAGCTCCACGACTGACTCTCCATCAAAACATGTGGTCTCTGTAGTCATTAAGTGACATTAAATGAGTTGTGAAACTCTAGATAAGGGAAGGAAAGTTAACAAAGTAATTCCAATTATTTTCTTAAATAGCAAAAAATAGTAGTGGAGGTGAATAATTATTTTTCTCCCTCCAGAAACAGCTTTTGATTTAAAAACCAAAAAAAACCCCAACCCCAAAACCAAACAGCAAAACCAAACCACACCCCACACCCACTGTCCCCCAGCCCTCACAATTTTTATCACTGACGTTTTTGTTTGACACTAGGTTGTCACATTTTGAGAGAATATTAAGCTAACCCAGGGGGCTCTGAAACCGTGCCTTGCTTAATGTTAGAATTCTGTGTGCAGTTTCTTGATGCCATTATCTAAATGCAGAGAACAAAAGCTTGGCGTTGCCATCCGAGGAACTACAGTGGGACTCACTAGGTAAGGGTCTGACAGCAGCTCACAGTATAAAGCAGAGTTAGTTGAAGTAAAAATAATTCCAGAGAAGAGTATTTGCCACTCTTTCTCTTGCTTGGTGATGTTGTTTTATTGTTTTAAACTGTATCCACAGCTCCAGTTTTGAAGAGTGCAGTTATTGAAAGAAGTTTTAGCTCTTGCATGATTCATGTAGTTGTTATTTTAGCTGGACTTCTACTTTGCAAATATGAGTAAGTCAGGTCATAGTCCGGTACCATCATACTGGCTTTCGAGTGGCCTTACTTGAAGGAAAGGAAATAGTTATAATTATATCAGAGTACTTCAGTGTACCCAGAACATCATATTTTGACAGTCAGCAACTTTGAAATTCTGTATTTAATACATTGCATGAGCTGAACCTGATGTCCTTGATGTTAATTTGAGAAAGAATAGTTAAAGATTTATTGTAGGCCTGAAGTTACTAGCCACAGTTTTGTGCATCATTTATACCTGTCATTTATGTTTGCTATTTTCTTTTTTTTAGAAAGCTGTAGATGAGGTGATGAAGCATGTTCACACCCTCTCAGGGAAAAACGACGGACTAGTGCCTATGTTCATAAACACCAATAGTGGGCAGTTCACTCACTTGGGTGTCTATACTCTGGGAGCCAGGGCTGACAGCTACTATGAGTATTTGCTCAAGCAATGGATTCAGGGGGGGAAAAAAGAAAATGAGTAAGTTCTTCCCACTTCTCCTATTGGTGTGCGAATTATGTGTTGTAGCTTGCTGCTTAAAGAAAAATAATGTATGTGCCCAACAGTCAACTGAGGATACCGCTGTTTTTAAAAGCAAGCTAGGCAAGCAATGAAGGACCTGTGGTAACTGGATGTAAAAACAGCATAAGAGTTAGGCTTGGTCTCAGAACTTCTCAGAAAACTTTTCTTCCTCAGTGTGAGCAGTGTTGCAGACAAGAGAAGAGAATTAAGTCTGTGCAGTAGATGTGGAGCATAATTAGATACTTCTGAAATACTGATGATGCTTCATTTCACCAGTGATGTCTGTGTTTTCTCTGGGTTTGTTAGGGAAAGGTGAATCCTACAAGGTCATTGAGATAGGAGATTTAATCCATAAGGAATAACTTGTCTTAGCAAGGAGGCTGAAGTTTGATGTTTGTGTAAACTTTGCTTAGGTCTCTTATATTTCTCTTATCTGCACTGGATAAGTGGAAGAGAATGTTTGCAAGGAGCAGAGGAATTAGAGATGTTGGGAAAGAAGGTTTCCTCCAAAACGAGACAAGAAATCCAAGCAGTTTTTGTCTGCTTACAAGCTAATTATGTTGGACTTACTCATGCTGAGGGGTTTAATGCATACAGAGAGACAACGCACCTCACTGAGGCATTTCTTCATATCAGAGCAGGAGCATCTCTGTAAAGAAAGTTTGCATCACTGCTTTTTCCAAGCCATACCTCACTGTGAACGGAGAACTGTTGTCTCTGGGACCAGGAACAATGGCATTTTGGGAGCCTCAAAATGGAATTATTCAACAGGGGTTTTCCCACATAAAAGTACTTTGAAACAAGGGAAATTCCAGTTAAATTCTGCAAAACTGTTTCACAGTGGCAATGGCCAGACATTGGAAAAGATTGCTCAGATCATTGAATCTCTATCCATGGTGGAGGTGCTAAAAAATTGCTCAGATGAGCCCTCAGGCAACCTGATCTAATTGAATCTGCTTCAGAGCAGAGGGTTGGACACCTCCAAGAGGTCCTTACCAGCCTAGATTTTCTGTGATTTCAATGACTGTACTTCTAAGGATTCCTGAAATAAAATCTGGTTACTACCTAGAAACAGAGTTGGGGGTATGTTTTCTTAAATAGTTAAATTTGGGGTAAACCAAATATTGCTACCTGGTAGCGATAACTAATTAGTTTCCAGTTGATGGTGACTTTGAGGGTTTTTTGTCAGTTTTCACATTTGGTTAAATATTGTTCTTTAGACTGAAATAACGGTCTCCAAAAGGATTGTGCTGAACATGAGCTATGATTAAATGTGTTCTGACTGCATGTATGTGAGCCAACTGGGAATAATTTTAATTCACAGGCTGTTGGAAGACTATATGAGAGCCATAGAAGGAGTGAAAAAGCATCTTCTTCAGAGATCACAACCCAAGAAGCTTACTTTTGTAGGAGAGCTTGCTCATGGCCATTTCAGTGCCAAGATGGTAAGAAGTACAACTGCATTTGAAAGAATAACAAAACAAAACAGAAAAGCCACTACCAAAAAAAAAAAAAAAATCAACATATCAGCAGGCAAATGCAAAGCTTCTGTGCTGTCTTTCCCCCTTCCCCTCTCCAAAGAAAAAACCCAAGCCAACAAAAAGAAAAGACCAAGGCTATACATATAGCTGGTTTGATAGCAGTACTGAGTAAATAGTTTGTAGATACTAGTCAGCTGTGCAAACCAGGGGCCTCCTCTTTGAGTTACTCCAGTAAATCCATTTATGTTCCTGTAAGACTGAACATTTTGGTGCTGGTGTCAAATTTTCTTTGTCTTTTTTATTTGTTTTGGCCATAAAATTCCGATGTCTGTATCTGTTGAGGCAGTGCCTATTTTATGTATTTATTTTCCATAATTAAAAATAATGTGGACACTTGCACACCTGGCTTTTCAGATTTGCCTTCAAAAGAAACAGGTGATCTAATATTGTGTTACTGGGTCAACCCACCCCCCCCTTGATAATTTTGGAGGGTTCTGTCCATTCATGACACGTTTCTTTTCCTGCATGTAGGATTATTGAGTAAACCAGTATGCTGATTGATCTTAACTCCCTGCTCTTAATTTGTGCATCCATACTCTTTAAAATACTCTTAATCTTTCAGTTCAGGATCTCATGCAACAGCAGGTATCGTGTGTGTGTGTGTGTGTCTTTTTGTTAAGATGAGCAGTGTATTATTAATGTCTGTGTAGCCTTATGGGCGCTTTAGTGAAGCCTCAAGTGAGCTTTGGTGAATTCTTTGACTTGTTTGGTTTCTTGATGTAGTCTTTTTGAGATGTCCAGTTCTGTGTTTCAGCACGTGCTTCTCATATCTGAATTTCCCAGAGGCTCTCCAAACCTGCTGTGAGCAAGACTGGGGTCTGGGTTTTGGGTAGAGGGGGCTCCCCCATCCCAAGGTAGGACAGAATTGAATTCGGACAGGTAGATTTGGCTTAGGTTTCTGCATGTGTCAGTACATACACTTGCATCTGTTCCAGGGAGTCAGAGTTTTGGTATTTAATCAATTATTATTGGGTGAAAGGCTTGACGGGTATCCTACCCTGGCCAACTGGTAAAGTGGGGGATGTTCAACAAGTCTGTGTTGACTTTCACCACCCTCAACCATTTCTTTAGGACTGGACAAAGCTTTTAAAGGTCCATACAGGTGCTACTTGTGCACCAGAGTGTTTTTACTGTGGTTTTGGATGATGGCATTTCATGTCATTTCATTCTGAATGGTAAGATTAATTTGAAATGCCGTATGTTACATTAATTTGTAATTCTTACATTCACAGTATCAGTGGTGGATTAGCCCCTGGAGGAGGACAATCAGTCTTGTATTGCAAACTGAATTTTGCCGGAGAAGAGTTTAGGGCATTTTATACAGTCTGTTTTCTGATGTGTTCTTCCACTGATGTTGACGATTGAGCTTTCTTGGAAAGTTAACTAAATTAATCTTGATTGTTTACAAATGTTGCACAGGTCCTGAAGTAATACCACTACTCTTGTCCTTTGAACAAGTTGTTTGCTGTAGCGAGTAAAGGCTAAGAAACAAATGTCCCTGTGGTCCTTTCATTGCTGCTGCTGTCTTGGGAAAGCAAGCAGGAAGGCTCTTTGCCCACTGTCCTCAAGTTCCCCCCCCCATACATACGCGAAGGGCCAGCGATGTTTTGTTCAAGGTGCCTGATATCTGTGGTGTTCAGCTGGCTGTAAACGAGAGCAAGCCTAGGAGAGCTGGTGGTGTGCATGGGAGCCAGCTGTACCCCATACTTTCTATAGAAACGGTGCTCTTACATCTTTGGTGCTCTGTAGACATGAAGGGTAATAGCTTTTGATTTCCTCAAATAATAATGTTGCAAGAAAGGTGCAGGCTTTCAGGTTGAAAGCTTATCCATGCTTTCCAGTTGTATCAGTGGATCTGGTGATCTCTGCAGATGTTGTCTCTCTTAAATAATGCCAAGGTGATTATTTCAGAATGATGAAAATCTCCTTCAGCTGACCTCTCCGCCTTCTCCAAAGCTTTGTTTTCTGTGGCTGACTCCCATCTCCGTTCCATTTTAAGTTTAAAATTAAATTTGGGTTATCAGTTTGTCCCTTTAGGTGTCTCTATTGAGAAACCTCTAGGTGATTCTGCCCACCCCCCTTCATGAGTTGGTATGAAATGGATACTTCTGGTAAACCAAAAGACCCTCTCTTCCCCCTTGCCCGGACTTGAGACCTTTTTTCCAGAAACTTGATGTAAAAACAGTCTTTTACATTTTCCAAATTAGTGATGTCTCTGTAGTGGTGCTGCCTGCCTCATGCTACATTGCATGAGATTGTTAAAAGTTACCCTGAGGTTCTTGCGACCTGAAATGTGTTTTGAAAAGGAGAAAGAAGGGGAAGAAGGGGGGGGGGGAGGGGAAGACACACATATAGGGACACAGAGAGGCACACACACACAAAAATACCTGTTTGTTGTGTAATTTTTTTTTTCTCCAGTAAGAGTTGTCTTGTCTTGCAGGATCACTTGGTTTGCTTTTTGCCTGGCACGTTGGCACTGGGAGCTCACAATGGATTGACTGCTGATCATATGAAATTGGCTGAAGCCCTTACAGAAACCTGTTACCAGATGTACGCTCAAGTAGAGACAGGCCTGAGCCCAGAGATCGTGCACTTCAATCTTCATGCACAAAACGGCCACAAAGACGTGGAAATCAAGGTGAACAGATAGGTGCCCTGAACTGTAACTTACGATTCTTCTGCTGTTGACACTCCCAGACCGATGTTGGGGATGTGCTCTGTTGTGGAGCAGCTTGTTTTTTTGCCGCCTCACTTTCTAGGTGTACCCCCGCCTTTTTTTTTTAATTACCCCTGCAGTGTGTTTAGAAGCTGAGATACACAAAATAAACTCTTTGGAGTAGGTGGAGATGGGAATCACAATTTTCCTTCCTGCATGTGTCCTTGAGAAAATTCCCTGCCTGAATTATTCTTGCCTTTTTTTTTTTTCTCTTGCAGCCTGCAGACAGGCACAACTTACTGCGACCAGAAACTGTGGAAAGCCTTTTTTATATGTACAGGTTCACTGGTGATAAGAAATACCAAGACTGGGGCTGGGAAATCTTGCAGAACTTCAATAAATACACACGGGTAAGGTCAGCTTATAACGACTGTGTTCTGTCAGGACTGTACTCACTCACTTGCTCTCTGACAAGAAATTTGGAAACCTACTGTCCTTCGAGAGTCCTCAGATACCCGTGGGGAGATTCGTAAGAACACACAGAAAAAAATCAGTTCATGCAGTGCCTTACAGTTTGAGATATACTACTTCGTACCTTCAGGGAAAGAACTTGTGTTAATTGATTAAAAAGTAAAAAGCTGTATGCAGACGAGTGAATTGTCTCTGGGAAGCTGGTGGAATCTCTGCTGCGGTCTTTTTTAGAATTTGGAAGATGAGAAGGACCCGGCTGTATTGAAAGAACCCTTTGGCTGAAGTTGCCAGAAAATAAATTGCCACAAAATGGCATTAGGGCTTTAATAGAGAGGGGTTTTGTATTCATTCTGACTACAGAGCTCGTGGGGATGTCACTCTGAGATGCTGTGCAGGAGGGGCCTAGATGCCAGTGTCATTAAATACCCATGGTCTGTTCCTGAGAAAAGAGATGCAGCACTTTGACCAGCTCAGGTGCAGAAACTGCACAGGTTACTTTCTGTACATTTGTCCAGAACCTTCAGGGGGATGTTCTTTGTGATCCCTCTTTACATGAAGCATAAATGGACATTTTGCTTCATTTTATCCTCAGGGTTTCTGTTAAATGCAATGAGATTTTTTTTTCATAACTGCAGTTTTATCTGCAAGAAGAACAAATATGAAATGAAAACCATGCTGATCCGTTTCTTAGCACTTACTTTCTTCAAGTGCATCTGGATGTTAAGAAGTGAAAATAATTTATTGTAGATTATCAAAATAAACAAAATTTCTGCTTTTTTTTTTGGCACAGGTTCCTACAGGTGGTTATACTTCCATTAACAACGTCCAGAATCCCAGTAATCCAGAGCCACGGGATAAGATGGAGAGCTTCTTCCTTGGGGAAACACTCAAGTACATGTTTCTGCTGTTTTCAGACGACATAGACTTAATCAACCTTGACAAATATGTATTTAACACAGAAGCTCACCCGCTCCCGATCTGGGTGCCAGCATAGACTGGGTGTCAGTGGACCTTCCAATGGTGACATTTTAACCTTCAAGTCACTTTACTTTTCAGGGTTTGAGGAGAGATGCTCAATTGCACCTTTTTTGGCTTCAAACAAAACCTTTGGGAAAGCATCTCTGGTTTGGAGAAGTCATGTCAGTCTTAAGTCTAATCCCTGGTTTGGGATGGACAGGCTGTGCCATACTAAGCTGGCTTTCCTGGTATTGATGATGAGGTTCAGAGAATAATTGTAGTGTGGACCATGACATTCACGGGGCTCTAGTGAACCAGAACTCACGTCAGTCTTACAAAATGCTCATCAAATACCGGGAATGCAGCAAGTTGTCTTACAGCACAGGTTGTCCCTGGAGAGAAGGAATAAGCCTCTGGGTTTCTGGTTTATTCTGGATTCACTGAAACACTTGGTTACAGTGCCATTCCTCCATAAGAACTGGTAGTGTTTCAGGTGGTAAGTGGAATAAACAAAGGACTGTAACGTTGTTCCAGGTAGAAGCAAAGCTGTCAGTATTCCTACTGATGCTCTGATCTCATTCCAGACTACCGAGCTATGCTGCATCATGCCAGAAGGGAGTGGCAGCAAAGCACCTGTTGTACAGTGTCTTAGTTTTATAGAGCACTTTGAACGATCTGTTCAAGCTGTGGCTGAAATGAATGGTGGGAGAGAATTTGCTGCTGGTCTGGCTCAAAAGTGGTATATAATTTTGTAGAGGTATTGCAGTTTTTTAACTTATCTAATGCAGGAGATAATGTGAAACGCAAGTGGAACTACACATGCATTTTGTATATTATTTGCATCAGTTAGACTCAGGTATTCTGACTGAAAGCTGCTTTATGAGGCTGGGCACTGGGAAAGCTGGTGAGCTGGGTATGATCTGATGTCGGCCTCCTTCCATCCCTTCCGGTCCAGGCATTGCATTGTAAAGTGTTCACTGACTCAAATGTACGATTGTACAGCAGAGTTCATGTGATTCTTCATTGTTTGGACTGTGGAGAAATTTTCAATTTTTATTTTTTTTTTTTTTTGTTTCTCCTGAGCAGTGCTTTGGGTAGAAGTGTTTTCATCAGCAGTGTTAAAAGCAGACGGTCTAAACGTATTACAGCAATTCCTGGTCCAGTAGGGTTAGTGAACTCTGTTCAGTTGCTTGAAGATAAAGCAGACCCAGTTTTCTTTTTTTCTTTTAAGAATCTCATGGTAGCTCTGGGATCTTTTGGTTTGATATGTGCAAATAGGTTTTAAAACATGAATTTGGAAATCAGCTTTCTGTAGTGCTTTTCCTTTTGGTTTTGTTGCTACTCGGACAGTCCTTTATTCACAGATTCTCAGAAATGTGCTCGTTATATCTCTTAAAGAGGTTGTTCTCACCAAAACGTCCTTCCCCTCACATTAATGGGTGCAGTGGCAAGTATGCAGGTGCGTGGTAGCAGCAGTGAAGGTCCAGTCCCCTCTGAATCTTGGGCTGCTAAGTGGAACTAATTAAATCTGACTGTAATCCTCTGGTGGCTGAGGGGGGTATGCATATTTTATAGTATTTGTAACCTTTGATTTGTTTTATGCTGATCAGTTCCGTTTGCTGGAGTTACCCTTGGGACCACTATTTAAATCCTTTACAGAATATTTACCATTCCATGATGGTTTATGGAAACGGAGACATTTTACAAATTATTTCAATGCACCTTTTTCTGTCATCAGAGGGACCCTGGGACTTGCAAGACACAATGGGTTTGTGCAGGATGTCAGTGTTCCTCCAGTTCAGGTGCCACCAGTAACCCTGGCAGTCATTTTCTTTGTGTGTGCGGTGGAAGCCAGTAACTGTAGCCATTGTCTGCACGACCAGTTTGCTCCTACGACTTTTGTTTCCTTTGACATAACAGCCAAGAAGGAAAATGCTGTTAGAATGTGGGAGGAAATACCTTCACTGGTTTTGTTTGTGGAGCAGCTTCGTGTTTCTGAGGAGTTGAGCTTTCACTACAAGCTGAAGGCTTAGAACTGGAGATTAAAAAAAAGAAAGAAAGAGAAATTTCGTGAGGCTACCCAGGCCCTGCTGCTTTACACTGCTTTGGCTTTGTGCCTTCCATTGATGCTCATATCGAACCCTTAAGTAATGACTTTGCTATGGATTGTAAAACTTCCAGAGTTTGGCATTTCACCTGTGTGGCAGCCCTGAGGAAACAGAGATTTCTCAGAGAGTGGGATACATACAAATACTCACCAAAAATCTTAAGTCTTAAGCTAGTCTGAATAGAATTGACTCTGCAAATGAGACCATGGGGGGCTGTTACAATTTTCTTGCCTTATGATAATAATCCATTTCATAATGAGTTGAAGGAGAGAAGAATGAATCGTCCCTTTCCCAGACATGCTTCTTGTCTTTAGCTGAGCCTGTTGGCCTGGCTGATTTCTTTTCTACCTAATTCGTCCTGGAAGCTGAGTCTCTTTGCAAAGTGTGGCTTTACTGTCCTCATCCTTTAAATCTGAAGTTAAAACTGTTCAGCTCGCTCTACCTTTGAGAACAAATGCTTGTGTCACATGTGGAATGGCACAAACCTAGATGACCTGATGAAAGCTCATCTGCTTCTTCCTGTTCTTTTGCCAAGGTCACTTTAATGACTTGCTTATTTTTACTTCCATAACATAGTATGTTGTGTCAGATGAGTATCTGAGCTTCACAGCCCTTCTCAATTACACTGTGCGCTCCCCAGCACAACAGCAGCTTTGCTTTCTTTCAGGTACTCTGGGGCTCATTCAACCACAGCCGTCACTGCGGGTCTGCAATCCATTCTGGTGTTTCAGCGTACTGGCACGCTGCTGATCCCTGAGTCGTGGAGCAGAGAGGCTGCCTGTTCAGCCAGTGATTCTGTCCTTTTGCACAAAGAGCTGCCTTGGTTTCTCTCCAAGAGCTTGAGTGCCTTGCTTAATTAAACTAAAAACCCCCAAACAAACCAGCCCCACCCAGCTACACTGTTCAGTTAGGCCCTCACTGAGAAACAAACGGGTACGGGCACAGCCAGTGGGTGCTGCATGGCTGCAGGGCTTGGAAGTCTCATGCTCCAGGCTTTAAGCCACAGCTCAGAAAAAAACCCCATGTTTGCTCAAAGCCAATTCAATAGATGAATGGGGCCACAGCTAGCACCTAATCCCTGGCCTTCCTGAGAACTGAAGTCTCACTACAAGCCTTAGAAACTGGCAGGTTTGCAGGGTCCGTGGTATGGGCTGACAAGGCCCCTCTGGGTTTCACATGGCTTCCTGTTAGCAGGATTTCTCAGCATTACATGCAGAGCTCGGATACAGCTGTATTTACTCCTCCAGATATTAGTCAAGGAATTTGCTCTGTTTCCTGCTCTGTTGCTGTGTGACATGGCAGCGGTGAGGGATGTGGGCAGGATGGGTTTGTCCAATGAACACATTTACAGAGTTTTGTGAAATTTCTCCTGCCCCTTAAGGCTACTTCCCTTCATCCCAGACATGCTTCTTGTCTTTAGCTGAGCCTGTTGGCCTGGCTGATTTCTTTTCTACCTAATTCGTCCTGGAAGCTGAGTCTCTTTGCAAAGTGTGGCTTTACTGTCCTCATCCTTTAAATCTGAAGTTAAAACTGTTCAGCTCGCTCTACCTTTGAGAACAAATGCTTGTGTCACATGTGGAATGGCACAAACCTAGATGACCTGATGAAAGCTCATCTGCTTCTTCCTGTTCTTTTGCCAAGGTCACTTTAATGACTTGCTTATTTTTACTTCCATAACATAGTATGTTGTGTCAGATGAGTATCTGAGCTTCACAGCCCTTCTCAATTACACTGTGCGCTCCCCAGCACAACAGCAGCTTTGCTTTCTTTCAGGTACTCTGGGGCTCATTCAACCACAGCCGTCACTGCGGGTCTGCAATCCATTCTGGTGTTTCAGCGTACTGGCACGCTGCTGATCCCTGAGTCGTGGAGCAGAGAGGCTGCCTGTTCAGCCAGTGATTCTGTCCTTTTGCACAAAGAGCTGCCTTGGTTTCTCTCCAAGAGCTTGAGTGCCTTGCTTAATTAAACTAAAAACCCCCAAACAAACCAGCCCCACCCAGCTACACTGTTCAGTTAGGCCCTCACTGAGAAACAAACGGGTACGGGCACAGCCAGTGGGTGCTGCATGGCTGCAGGGCTTGGAAGTCTCATGCTCCAGGCTTTAAGCCACAGCTCAGAAAAAACCCCCATGTTTGCTCAAAGCCAATTCAATAGATGAATGGGGCCACAGCTAGCACCTAATCCCTGGCCTTCCTGAGAACTGAAGTCTCACTACAAGCCTTAGAAACTGGCAGGTTTGCAGGGTCCGTGGTATGGGCTGACAAGGCCCCTCTGGGTTTCACATGGCTTCCTGTTAGCAGGATTTCTCAGCATTACATGCAGAGCTCGGATACAGCTGTATTTACTCCTCCAGATATTAGTCAAGGAATTTGCTCTGTTTCCTGCTCTGTTGCTGTGTGACGTGGCAGCGGTGAGGGATGTGGGCAGGATGGGTTTGTCCAATGAACACATTTACAGAGTTTTGTGAAATTTCTCCTGCCCCTTAAGGCTACTTCCCTTCAGCTGTGCACTCCTAGCAGTGACCCTTCGGGCAGAAGCTCCTCATTTCCAGTGCCACGCAGTATATTTAGCAAGACTGGGTTAAAATGCCATTTAAAGACCATTTAAAATGCCGGGGTAGCTCCCTGGTGCTGCCTGGCAAGCTTACTGCTGCAACAGAAGGTTTAAGAGTTTTCTGACTTTGGATTCGGCAGGAATGGCTTGCGTTTTTGTCTCTGAAGTATTGCTAGAACTCAGTGGCAAAGTTTGGAGGCCTCTGCTTCCACTAAAACCCTGAGTACATCAGAAACAGATGACTGGCACTGCCAGGAAAACCTGCTGATTTGCATGATCCGTTTTCAGGCTCTGACGTAACGGCGTGTGACCAGAGCCACTTCCTACCATTCTGTGCCACCTTCCCATGTTGGCCACGCGCCTCGTGCTGGTGTGTGATGATGAATGAACGAGCTTTTTTCCCAACACCCCCTGGGTACAGGTCATCAACCAGCATGGGGCTTCACCCATGGATGGTGCTCTGAGCCCCATACTCCCTGCCTGCCCTCCATGTTCCTGTTGTGCTCCCTGGAGTTCAGCCATGAGCAGCATTCCTGAGATGAGTGGTGGCTGCTGCTGCTGGGCTCTTTCCTTCCACTCGGGGGGCACCACACCACCAGGGTTTTCTGCTTAGATCCTGTTCTTCCTTGCCCAAGGCTTCAAAACGTTACGGACGTTTGTGGCACTGGCTTCAGGCTTCTGCCACAGCTCCTGAAATCTGGTTTTGTAATTATTTTTAGTGCTGCTCATCTCTCATCTGCATGGAGGTCCCTGTCTTGCTTGTCGCTTTGCTGTAGCATCTTAAAGTCTTTAGTTCCTCCTTCCGTATAAATCAAACCGTTTGCGTCCCTCACGCTGCGTGGATTCCTTTGGGCCAAGTACTATCTGTGAGAGGAAGATTAGAGATCAGTATAGTCCATGATAAGGGGTTTAAAGAACTCTACCCTTCTGGAAGGTCAAAAGACCCCTGGGCCTCTGTTTGCTCAAAGGCACAAAACAAGCCCGGGACGAAGGCGGTGGCTTGCAGATGACTTTCCAAAGGGCTCCTCCTGCATGTGGCTGCTCTAATGCACTGCTGGGTTGGTGTAATTAGAGCGCCTGCTTGCTGGGAGCTAAGGATGCTGTAAGGTAATATAAGCAAGATGTAATCCTCTCTGCAGACACAGCCACCGCTGTCTGCCTTTTTTAATGTGGTGCTAGTCCTGAATAATTGCTGGGGTACAGCAGATCTAAATTCAGAGAAGTCAGGGGGTCTGGGAGCATGGAGGGTCAATACCAGATTCCAGCAGCTCAGTAAGGCTCGAAGCGGCAGCCTTGTAGGAGCTGCAGTTTTGGCAACAGACCTGAAGCCTGGCTTCAGCATGAGCCAGAGGGGGTTTGAGCAGAGGTGTAGAGGTTTTCATCAGCACAAACGGAGACGACGGCAGTCGTCTTGAGGGTGTCGTTTCACTCGCAGTCTTAATGTGTTCTTCTCTGGGGGCTGGAGTGTGACTGACCGGGTCTTCTGTGCACTGTCCTGCATTTGTATGCACCTGAAAGCTCTGGTGAATGGATTTTGTCTGTTCCTGCTCTTTCCATGCTCCTCAGCTGGGGGGGGCATGGGGAGCAGAAGGTTTGGCCTTTTGTGCCTAAGAACAGGGAAGAGCCAAGCGGGTTGTATGCAAATAAACTTTTTGTGATCACCCAAATATTGTGAAATAACATCAGCGACTGGCACTGTAGCTCCAGGAACTGATCCCACTGCGATGGTGGGGAGGACTCAGCAGTGCAAATACCCAACACAAAGCCCCATGTTTGAGCAACGTCACAAAGCTGGAGCAATGCGGGGACTTTGCCTTTGCTGACCTGGGAGGCTTCTCCGCTAACTCATAAAATCATTGTAAATGGATCAACTGAGGCACCGACTGATTACCAGGAGTTAATATTTTTGCAATTATGCTAATATTTATTGGTGCGTAGTAATTCCAGTAGATAAGAACCCACCTGTTTCTGTGCAGAGTTTACTCCACCTGGGAAGGTGAGAAGCATCCTTTTTTATCTTCTGTGGTTATACTACCGAGCTGTGAAATTATATCACACACTTTAATAAACTTGTAATTTATTTTAAAAAGATGGGCAGATGACTTGAGTGGATGTGTGCTTTACTGATGACTACTGCGCAGTTCCTGAGTGACAGCAGTACACATCAGGGTTACTTTGTGTAACGCTCCAGCTCAGCAACCAGAGACCTCTTGCGCAAGTTGAAAACAAACAAAAAAACCCCAAACCCCCAGCCCTGGATGAGGCAGAGTCTTTTTTATGTAACTGGTCACTAGTGGAGTCCCCTGTCAACCTGTGTAATGAAGGACCGTGACCGTACCCCTGCTTTTCCACTAGTCAGCTGATACTTACTTTTGTCTAAAAATAATTTAGCTTCAACCTTAAGGTGCTTCCTGCAACCAGGCTGTTCAGGACAGCGATGAGTCCTGGGCCTTCCAGGGAAGCTTTATAATGCCGCCTCATTCTGAGGAGGTGAGCGTGAAACCCACACGAGGTGGTTTTGGCTCCAGTCAGTGATTTGGCCTTTTGCTTTTCTTTGATGCTTGGTTTGGGGCAGGTGGGACACTTCAGAAAGGTGAATTCCACCATCAGGGCAGAAGAGGGAATGCTCTCAAACAGCACAGGCACAGCTCAGCAGGCTGCTGCCCTTCTGCGTCCCAGTGGCAGCCTCACACCCCTGCCAGAGGCCATGGGGACAGATGTGTTCACAGCCCTCTGCCCGCTGAAGCTCCTGAGCGCTTCTCCTGGGCTCCTTCCATCCCTGCAGATTTCACCCAGCCATTGATGATGCTCGCCTCGAGCTTGCGCACCTCGGTGACGGATGGGGGATCAGCGGGGTTGTGTCCCCTAGAGAAAGCAGAGCAGCAAGAGGATGTCAGCAGGGAGCAGCCCCTTCCCTGTGCAAGAGGCAGTGCCAAGCCAGGGAACTGAAGGACAGAGATTGTCGGGTTTGTGCTTCGTATTTATGCCCTGGAATCCAAGTTACTGTGTCACACCCACCGGGAGGCTGGCTTGAGAGCCCTGAGCTCTCCCTCGCATCAGTGGCTGCTGCCCTCTCTGCTCCGGGCCTGAAGGCTGATGGCCAATGCCAAGAGATGCTGGACTACTTCAGGCAACTGACTGCTGCAGGCTACTGAAGCTTGTGCCAATCCCTGGGCAAGAACATGTTCTGATGAACGTATGTGAGCTTAGTGCTGAGCTCTGTGCAGCCCTGCCTCCCTGCAGGCTGTAATATCCTGGTACTGGGGAGGAGGATTGCTCTCCCAATTAGGCTGCAGCAGTCTGGTACCCAGTTCTCTTTTAAGTAAAGCCTCTCCTGCTTCTTTGAACCGTGGCCAGTGAAGATCAAATACCCAGGGCAGGAGAATTTTGTCAGCCAAAGGAGAGTTCAGGACTTACCGGAGATCCAGGTGATGAGCGCCTCCTCTAACGGTCAGTGCGATTAGTGAAGGACTGAGGCTCCTGTTTATCTGGGAGGGAAAGGAGCAGAGATAAATGCTCACCACGGCACCAGGCAGAACTGGGCATCAGTTCTGAAAACTGGAAGATGAGCTGGGTAGGACTGAGGCAAAGCAAGAGATCCTCTGTATGGCTGACTTTGTCTGCATGGCTGATGGGCCTAATGAGCCAAATCATCTCTCTCAAATGAAGTGAAGGCTCCCCCCCACACACCCCAAGATGAGAACTGTCAGCCTGTGCCAGCACAGGCGGTTGGCAGTAACGGGCGCCTTTGGGCCCACGCTCCCTGAGCAGCCTGGTCCTCCTGCAGCTGGGACTGCCAAGCCAGCCTGAAATGAGGAACTCCTGCACTGCAGTCAGGAGCTCAGCTAACTCAAAATCCAGTTCTAGGTCATTTTTGGTTTTAAGTGTTAAACTAGAGCTCTGCCACCACACTGAAGTTTTGTTGAACCTAAACCAAAATACGCCCTGGGTCAAGTTGCTGCTTACAGCAACTGCTCGGTCTCACAAAGTACGCTGAGATGGGAGACAGCGAGGAGCACTTGGCTGTCGACACTGAGACCAAGTCTTGACGCAGCAACATGATGGGTTGTGGTTCAGACCCCAGGCGCTGGCTCAGGAGGCTCCTGCTGTGTCTGTGGTGGCGACACCACCTTTCCTGCAGCAGCGTTCCTGCCTATGGACACTAAGTACGTCCCGTAAAGTCCCGAGGCTCCTGAATAGTTCTGCATAAACCAGCTGCTTGCAGAAGCTCAGATGGGCTAAAGACAAATCGCCAGGGCTGCTCTGACAGGGAGAGGGGCTGATGTGTCACCCGGGGAGGCTGCGCTCTGCTCAGTGTGCAGGTGTGCACATGCTTACCCCACCTCCGGCCCACGGGTCCAAGTCTCCATTTGAAAAAATGATGTTGCTTGCACTTTCCAGATCTGAAATTCAGAGATGACATTTGAGAGGCCTCCTCCTGCCCATTTACCCAAACGCATCTGGCTAGCGCAGCAAACATGGCCAAGAACAGAAAACAGAGGAGAATAAAGCAGTTTTTAGGTTTTCTACTTCTGTCCCAGGGAGGTACAGAAAGGTCTGTTTGGCTCAAGTCAGCACAAGGCTGTGACTTTCTGCCAGGACTCATTAGTGCACGGTGTCTGTCCCCACGGAGCTGGGCAGAGGGGGGACAGGCAGATGCCTACAGGATAATGCAAAGGGAGGAGCAGCCAGCACAACTCACCTCCTCCCCAAAAGTTTGTCTGCAACCAATGTGCTCGTGGCCTCACGCGCCATTTGCTCCAGCAGTACTGTTCCCGCATGGCCTCTGTGAAGGGCATCTCGGGGAACATGTCGGTCACATTGTTACTGTTGAAAGTTAAGTTGATCTCGGTGCAAACCTAAGAGAGGTGCAAGAGCTGTGACAGGGCGGGGGGATAACCAGGGCGGCAGCTGAACCTGTTGGTGTCTCAACACCTTACCTGGTAGTCCCAGGCCTCAGCGTCTGAGCCGATGCCGCAGCCTGTGGGGTCAGCGCAGGACTGGTACAGCTGGTATATGTCATAACATGGTGCTGAGCCAGAGGAGTTGTAGAACACCCCTGCCAGGTGGGAACACAGCACAAAGCCAACATGTCAGCCATCACTGCTCTTGTGGCCGAGCCTCATGGCCAAGCGGGGGGGGCAGCTATCTCAGCCGGGCAAGCACGTAAGGCTGCGGCAGAGGTAGCAGGGGCTGCCCCAGTGCTGGGTTACGATCCCAACTTCGTGCCAAAGTCCTCACACAGTCTTATGCCTGGCTGCATGAGACCCTTTGCTTCCACTGTATCCATGGGGAGGAAGAGGCTCGCAGCCAAAAGCCAAGCGACTGGCTCACTGGTCCTTGAGAGAGCCCCAGCCTCCAAGCCCCATGCACCCAGGAGCAGGCTGCCTACAGGACACCAGCAGAGTGCTTGAACTGAATGGGGCACAACTGCCGAGACCTTCCCACCGCCTCCCTGAAAGTAGCTGTTGTCTGAATGCATCAAATTCAGTTAGCGGGCCAAGAGCGGCACGTCACAGACAGCGTTTTGTTTGACTGTTGTTCAAGAAGGGAAAGGCAGCGTGTGCAGGCTTGCCCAGATGAAAGAGCCCCTGACCAGGCGGCCCAGCGAAGCATTGCTGGGGAGCTGCAGAAGAATGAGCTGCTTTTTGTGCAGACGGGTAGTTACCGATAGCGAGGAGGAGGAATGTGGCTAAGCCCGTGGGCGGGGGGCGCGCG
>NW_009259310.1:263912-284338 GCF_000687185.1 Egretta garzetta | reverse complement strand
GGCCGTCGTCTGCTGCCAGTGTCACAGCCCACGGGCAAAACCCACAAACACTCAGACTTTTGTGTGATAACCAGCACCAGCAGCTCCACCTGCAAATGGCCCCACACAGCTCTGCAAGGCACAGGGCACTCTGTGACGGCGAAGCTGTGGGCAGAGGCCCCTGAGCAGGGAGCCTGCTACAGCCGCTGCCTTTTGGGTGGCTCTGTGGTGCGGGCAGCACAGCCCCAGCTCCCTTGAAGCACGAAACCACTGGCCCGGCTGCAGAAGGCTGCCCAGGAGCTATACTGAGCGTGCGCAGCGAGGAGTCTGGGTCAGCTCTGGGGCTACGCCGCCTCTCGGAGCAGAGCAATGCTGCCCAGCTCGCAGGCCAGCGCAGCGCGGCTTGTGTCCGACACCTACCTGGCGAAACTCCTGGAAGGGCTCAGCAGCCTTCGCTCACAGAGCGCACTGTGCGATGTGACACTGGAGGCAGAAGGTGTTTGTTTTCCAGCCCACAAGATTGTTTTAGCATCAGCAAGTAATTACTGCAAAATCCTGTTTGTCGGAAACTTGACAAGAGCAGGGAGCCCGGATGGTAACGTCCAGCTGAAAGCTGTCAGTGCGGCCGGGCTGGGGAATGTTCTCAACTTCATTTACTCCAACAAACTAGACCTCTCCTTAGAGAACATCGAGGACACCTTCAAAGCCGCAGAAACCCTCCTGGTTCGTGAGGTGATCAAGCTCTGCTTTCGCTTTCTGGAGGGGTGCTTGAACTCTGAGACCTGCATGGATGTTCTTAACATTGCTAAAAACCTTGGACGAGCAGAGCTGAGCCAGAAAGCCATGTGCTACATAGGGCAGCATTGCAAACAGATCCTGGCTGATCCTCAGTGCTTAAAAGACCTGGACCGAGGAACCCTGTGTGAAATTTTAGACAGGACTGACAGCGAGGGATGCAGCGAGCTAGAGCTGCTCAGAGCCGCTGCGAGCTGGCTGCAGCACGACCGCACACGGCTGAAAGACGCAGCAGATATTTTAAGGCGTGTAAGATTCCCTCTCATTCCCTTAAGGGATCTGCAGAGATATGTCCAGGAAATGCCTCTTATGAGGCTGGACTCAGGCTGCCATAGGTACCTGCAGGAGGCTCTGAATTACCACTCCCAGCTGTATGCTCAGCCAGTCCTGCAGACCCAGAGCACAACCCTCCGCTCCGGTCCCACTGTGCTGCTTGTCGCCGGGGGCAGAACCACCGACAACTGCGTGTGCAGGGAGATGTGGGCTGCAGACCAGAGCTGCAGTGCCTGGCACAAGGTCGGGGACCTCTGTGTGCCAGTGTACAACCACTGTGTCGCTAGCATCAATGACTTCCTCTTTGTCATTGGGGGACAGTGCACATTTGATCCCACAGGAAAGCAGCCATCAAATCAGGTAAGATACAAGAAACCTTTAGCCTTGGAAAAACAGCTGGGGGAGGGAGGGAGGGATTTACTCCTCTGCCCACCACAGATCTTCCACCTCTACATGTCTTAGTGCTCCATGTGGTACCGAAAGCCCTTGGGAGTACAGCTTCCAAACTGTGAAGCAGTTGAGGGCCTGCCCTTGCTCCTACTGTAAGCTGCCATCCTCATCTGTACACACCTTCCCCAGCGCAGGCTCAGCCAGGTCCACATCAGTCAATCAAGCACTCCATGAACATCACCCCTGTCCCCGCTGCTGCCACCACGGGACTCGCACTGGGGAGGCACGGTTAAAGCCTGCCGCTTCACTTCAGAACCGCGCCTTCCTTGGTTTTGCCTGCGAAAGGGAAATCTGCTTTAGCTCCCAGGACCTTCCCCTTCTGCCTGGAGACGAAAAACACTTGTGCAGGGTTTTATGTTTTCCTAGCTGGCTCCAGTGTGCTTGCTAGAAAAGCCAGCGTGTTTTCCTTTCTTGTGCCTCCAGGGGCTTATTTCAGCACTATACTCAGCTCAGCAGTGCCACCGCAGACAGCAGCTCTCCCCACTGCCTTGAAGCAGCAGCAGCAGGCAGAGGATGCTGAAGCTGCAGGGCCTGGGGCCCTGGCTCCTGGGCTACAGCCCAAGCCTGGTGCTTGCTGCACCTGGTCCTGCAGATCCTGCACTTGCTCAGTGACCTGGGCTTTCTAACCAGGACTGACAAAACAAGCCTGGGGAGGTATTTGCTGCTGAACAAGATGTGAGTGGAAGCCCAGCCTTAGCAGAGGTGCTATGCCCCTGTGGTGCTGCCAGCAGGCACCAGGGAGGGGAAGCCCCTCGAGCCCTCTCCTGGACCAGAGAGGTGGGCAAAGCTCAGCTGCTCTCTTTATTGCACACTCAAACGGGATGCAAAATGTGATTGCTTAAAACTCACTGAAACGATTTTCAGCTGAGACATGCTAGCTGGTGTTTGAAACAAAGGTTTTTCGTCAAGCCAGCGTGTTTTACCTCCTGCTTGCTGCAAGCTGAGCGCACAGCCTCTTCCCAGACCCCCCCTGGGAAGGCCCAAATCTGAGCCTCCTGCTGCACAGGGAGGTACTGTTGTATCAGCTGGTTGAGCCTGTCCAGTTCTGAATATAAAACCTCCCTCAGCCCAGGGAAAACGTTTACCAGATCTTGAAGCCACAGGAGACGCATGCCAGCCACCCGCCCTCTGCTAACCATCACCCATCTGCTGTGATCCTAGGTTTTTCGATTTGATCCCCGCAATGCTTCCTGGCTCCAGGTTGCCAGCATGCTGGAGAGGCGGACACGCTTCCATGCGGATGTATTGTCCGATCGCATCTTTGCCGTGGGTGGTGGGACGCTGCTGGGGACCCTCACCTGCACCGTGGAGCTGTACCAGCCCGCTGACAACAAATGGGAGTTCACAGCACCTCTTCCTGTGCCTGTTGCTGATCATGCAGGCACAACCCACGAGGGAATCCTCTATATCTCAGGTGACAGAGCTGGTAGAAAGCAGCGTATTTTCATAGTTTCGATGATTTTTGCTGGCATCCTAATGTCACAGTTTAACCCTGAGCCCACACCAGTAACACCCACAGCTCCAGCCTCCCTTTCCTGCTGTGCTAGCACAGCCTCGCTGCTCTCCCGAAGGGCAAGCATTATTTTCTTTCCAAAACATGAAAGGTGACCTCACCTGCTTGCAAATCCACACCCCTGCTCACCTCTGACCTTGCAATCCTGGCTGAATCCCAAAGCTTTGCTGTCTGAAAAGGTAAACCAGGGGCAGGCGGCCGTAGTGTTAATACCAGGGTGGGATACCCTGGTATTAATCTGAAGGGAAGATGCAGGACTAACCCTGCTGCGCTGCTTTGTTCATCTGTGCAAAAAGAAGTTTAATGCAGGCTCTTCCCCTTACCCTCTGAGCCTGCACCGCTCCTGCCCTGCAGGGGATCCTCAGCCTTTTTGGGGCTCAGTGGTAGGTGCAGGCTGTTTAAAGCTGCACTTCAGGAAACTGTTGTAGCACCTTTAGCTTTTGTAGCTACTAATTTGGACTTGGAAGATAACCTTTGGTTTGTCCTAGGGAAAGCATTGTGTTGCTTGTGGTGTTGCCTCTGCAGTTAAAAGTCCTGGGCTCCTCTGCCATCGCTGTAGGCTCCCTCCTTCCTAAACCAGTCACAGCCAGCTGGGATCACTGTACTGCTCCAGTCCAGATTAACTTCAGCTGCGGTTGTGACGGTTGGTACCCCCGAGGCCTGCACAGGCCATCCTACCCCAATGCGCTCCTGCTGACTGGGGCTCCAGCACCGGCAGCGCAGATGCCTGGGAAGGAAGAGCTCTGGTTTGGCTGGGGGAACGGCCGTGGCTCAGGTGCAAGTGCCTGCTTTGGCTCTGCTGGCCCATGGTGCCACAGGCAGCTCATTTAACCCCTCCTGGTCTCGATTCCTACCAGAGAGCAAGGCCAAAATTGCCTCACAGAGCTCCAGACGTACCACAGTGATTCAGGCTGGATAACCTATAGCCCTCGGGTACAACATCTTACCCACCTGCAGCATTCATTTCCTTCTGAACTAGTGGGGCAAGGGCAGATTTGATTTGGCCATGCTACAGCCCTGCCCAAGCAAACTGAAAAGTTAAGAGCATAATTTCGGTACCAGTTTGAAACACAAGCTCCATACAGACAAAGTGTCCCCGCACAGAAAGCACCAAAGCCCAGGTGAGCTGGGGCTTACAGCCAACCTGAAACATCATCCTCCTCATTGGCAAAGACTCCCTACAGGCTGGCATTCAACAGGCAGCCAGCTGGAGGCCTTCACCCTTCCCACAGCAGCACCTCCCTCTGCAAGGAGCTTTCCATTATGCTCCCCCAAAGCACCTGAGCGAGAGCCTAGTAAAGGGAAAGCTGACCACAGCCCAGCAGGTTGGTTCTGAGCTGCTGCTGAAGATCCAAAGTTCAAGGAGCTTTGAACACTTTTCTTTCAGCCAACCATTCTGCTACGTGCATGGTGGGAGCAGAATCCCTAGTTAAAGCTGTTCTTGGTTACACCTGAAATACCCCAAGAGCTTTACTCAAAAATCTGTTGTGGAAAACCATTCACAGAAAGAGCTGGAACTGGTTGGTTTGGTTTGTTTTTTTTCTCTCTTTAAAATACCCAAGAAGCTCAGGTTTTAAATGTCACACCTCATCAGCTCTGCAGAATGATTTTAAACCTGAGCTTCTTAGGTATCTTAAAGAAAAAAAATCAGCTCTGCTGATGTTTGCAGAAGGTTTGTTGGACATCAGAGGCGGTGATGGATGATTTTTAAGACTTCTGCTTTCCTTCTAGGGGGCTTCTCTGGGGGCAAAACCTTACGAGACATGTACAGCTACCTCCCTCGCCTGCGACGCTGGGTTGGCAACAGTGCCATGGCTTTTCCCCGCTGCGACCACGGGATGGCTGCTGTCAGGGACAGGCTCTTCTGCATTGGGGGAAGGACACTGAAAGGAGTAAGTTCATTTGCTCTTATAATCCCCAAACTGATCCAAGATGGGGTCTCTGTACTGCTGGGCCCTGACTGTTTACTCCAACAGGCTGACCAGTAACCCGTTATCTCCAGCCTCTTAGGAGCCTGGCACAGCTGTGGGTCAGGCCGATAGCCTATGGAGATGCTGACTCTGCAGTCGTGTGTGTTAGAAGCTGCCCTGTTGTCACGCTATTTGCTAGAGTCCAAAGGCTGCTTAAAGCACTTTTTTTCCTAGAGAAAAGATAGGGTGGAGGTGCCACCTGCTAACACAGGAAAACCTTGGTGTAAAACTGGTCCCGTACCTGCCTCAAACACACTGCCCACCCGATCCTCCCCTTCTGAGCTGAGAAGGGGCGAAACAGTGGCAGATGGGAAGAGGAATGGACTGCGGTGAGGACACCAGCCTAGGTTTGAGGGAAGATGGCCTCAAGTTCTGGAATGCAAATGCAGTCCCTTCAAACCTGGGTTTCCCATCTCTGGAAGAGGAGGGAAAACACTGCCCAGGCTCCTGGGACCTGGACAGGGACTGAGAGGCTCACTTTAAGAGAATCCCTTGCCCTGAAGCTGAGAGAACTGAGTTTTCAGAGATCACTCAGCAATTCCCATTTGGAAGCATAAAGACTCAGGGCCTGGCCCCGTTTTACCGTGATGGGTTTGGTTTCTTTTGCAGGAAGTCTTAGAGCGCTTAACTTCTCACTGAGGAAGGGACAGAAACCTGTAAAGGGACACTGCACATCAAGGCTGACATCAGATTCCTCCAGATGACACAAACTCAGTTATTGTCCACAACTCAACTCAATACAGCCCTTGACTTCTTTGTCATGTGTCAAATGGCCGGACAGCAGACAGGCCCAGGGCTGTGCCAGTCCCAGCAGATCCCTGTAGCACCTTGCTCAGCTCACTCCTCTGGTTTTCCAAGCAGCACAAAGCTCCTTTCCAGCCATGCCATTCTGGTGTTTTATTCAGGTTTTTTTGAGGCTCCGATTGCTAAATGTGGGTCAAAAATCTGGCAGCTTGAGCCCCGTGGTATTCAAATAGATGTTGAGCCACTGGTTTCCTTTATCATGCACCAAGAGAGCCTGATGCGGCAGTGAGGCCCACTTGGGGCGTGATACGATGGGTGAGTGTTGGTCTGGTTCTTTGCAGGTGGAGGAGTGGGTTCACGTCAGCGAGACAGAGTATTACTGTCCTGTAAGCAATCAGTGGACGACGCTAACGCTTTCCCCATTCAGCTGCTGCCAGTTCAGCATTGCAGCCCAGGGCTCTATGCTCTGCCTGGCAGGAGGTGGGTCACTGCGGCTCATCCAGAAAGAGGACAGCGTTTTCCTGTATGACACAGAGGGGCAGGTTTGGAGGAAAGCCAGTCCCCTGCCTAAAGCTCTGGTGGATCACGCCTCCTGCATGATTAGACTGTCCCAAGTGATTGCAGCTGGTGAGATGGGGAGAGGCCCAAAGTGCTCCCCCATGGGCAGGAGGAAGGCATCTGCCCTCAGCTCGTTCATCACGAAGAAACACGAGTCCCACCCTGCCTCAGAAAAGGAGTAGGATGCGGATATGTCAAGCAGGTCTGACAGCGCTTGCCAAGGCATTAGTGTTCTAACAACTCTTCTAGTTGCCAGCCAAACACCTTTCTTTAGCAGTGGTTGGGAACTGGTGCATTTCTGACTTGGTGCTATCACGGTGACAGGCAGAACTTGCAAAAAAAAAAAGACTGAGTTCCCAATCCTACTGAGCTGCATCAAACCCATAATTCCTTAAATCAATTTTTTGTCATTCAGAACCTGTTCTTCTGAATAATGACCAATGTGGAATTTATTTTTAATGAGCAGCTTGAGAGATTTTATGAGGAAGTCTTCAAAAGAGCTTTGAATTCTATCTCTAATAATTACCTTACAATGCTGCTGGCTGACAAATTAAGTACTCCCAGAGACAAATATACAGGGTGTGTTTCAGACTGTCTTGCCACTGGATTAAGACCGCAGGGCACTGTGATGACAATCTTGTCCTCAACAAACAGACAAGAAAACTTCCTTCAGTGAACGTGCATTGAACCTGTGACTGCTTGAGCCAGAGAATGGGCAAACTTTTAGAAATGAACCAAGCACACTAAAAGTCCACATCTCATGGAGGGTCACCAGGCTAAGGGGCTACAATGGCTGAAAAAACTGACAGGGGTAAGTTTGGAAAGGGGAGAGAATGAACCCATGGGCCACCACGGGACATCCCAATGGACAAAGCCAGTACAGGGCAAAACATCCCAGTGGGAGGTCGGAGTCATGCACAACCCGCACAACAACGCGACAGCTCTACTTACAGGTGCTTCCAGAAAACAGGGTGTTAAATAGAAGACCAAACCGATACTGTTAACTCACCAACAAGAGCAGCCAGGCCTTGAATTGGGTCTGTGTGGGCAAGGATCTGGTCACAGCCAACCTGGATGAGACACATTACAGGCAAATTGCCATCAGGGTAGTTACCAGCCTCTGCTCCGCAAACGGCTAAGTTGGAAGATTTGTTAACATTATCACTTTCACATTTTGCAGCTTTCCAAGGGCCTAATACAACAGGTTTGGTTTTTTTTTTCCTTCCTTCCAGCCACAAAATACATAGAAACAAGGGGACAGGGCTAGGACAAAGTCCCTTTACTGCATTAAGCAGCTGTACAGAGGCCACAGTGATATACAACGGTCCCTTCTTCCTATGGGCAGAATATTTTGATGCCCCTCTCAAGGTGGGGTAGAATGATTATTTCCATTTCACAGGTTGCTAAACAGGCCCTAGAAGGGAACTGGGTGGAGCCAGAGACGGTATCTCCTGAGTCCCCGCCCAGCGCAGCCTGTGTGACCCCTTGCAGTGTGCATTTTGCTCCAGGAAGGACTCAAACCGTAAATGCCACAGAGGCAAAGGCAAACGAAGCCCTGTCGGCGCGGCATGCTGGAGCGCAGCAGAGAGCAGCAGCACCAGCCTCGTAGCTCACCAGAAGAAACCAAGAATTGCACCAGCAACTGGTGATCTGGGATCAAAGCCGGGACCTTTCGAAAGCAGCTGGTGTCTAAGAAGTCTTTGTAACCAGGCCCCTTTCCCACACTTCAACCATCTCTGACCACCATTGAAGTTTCCAGGTTTTCCAGTCTGCAGCAGCAGACTAATCTCTGCGTTACACTCCCAGGTATGTCATCTTCCTGGGTGATGCTTAGGAAGGAGCTTGATTTTTAGATCTCCATCCCTACCCGCCAAGAAAAATACACCTATGAAGGTGTGTTGAAGTGGACTGCAACAAAACTGTGGTTTTTTTTTAAACCTACAAGTTTTTAGTGTTTAAGAGCTGAAGCCAACAAGCTTGCACAGGCCTTTGTGTCTGAGGTAGAGGCAGAGCAGGGTAGGAGTGGCTCCAGCAAACCCTCCCCGACAAGCTGCATGGCGGTGCATTTCAAACAGCAGTCGCTACCACGGAGAAGTTTAACGTGCAGATTTACTTGTCAGAGTGGCTGCAACATCGGCCACTACCTCCCCGTCACCACCACTGATGGCGTGTGCCTGACAGTGTCCCAGGCTGTGCAGCCCCTGTGCTCTGCTCACCGAGGTGCCTGTCAGAACCCACGACTCTCACCCACGTCCCGGTGCTCACCTTCACGGGATGGGCAGGGAGGTGACCCATGAAATCGGTTTTGTAAGGGTAGTCCATCATGGCCATCATGGTGAAGGCATTTCTAGCAAACCCAAAAAGCTGGTAAACATCCCCCTTGTTGGAGATCTTGCTGCATGTGCCCATTTTGCTGCTGATTTCATCATAGGCTGCAGAAGGAAGGAAAATGAAAGGCACAGGCTTCAACAGAGGAAAATAATACCAGGCTTAAGCGTCTTGTTTCACTCAGGAGTAAGGAGATGCTGTAACACATGGATGAGGTTTCTAGGGGGAGGGACACATCGTATCTAAGTTTACACACCAGCGGATGTTCAGGCACTGCCCTCCTGTGCGGCTTCACAACCCCACCGGGCCCACAGCCTCCACCCTGCCCCTTGCATGGCCCCTGACACCTCCCTGGGGAGCCCACTGAGACAGAAGCAGTCCCGGCTGGCCCAGTGAGAAGAGCAGCTCAGCACAAGCCCGCCCTCACCAGTGCCCTGCCTGCTGCATCCTCCTTGCCCCCACAGGCTCCCTCCCTGGGGTCTGCTGTGCCCCCAGGGCAGCCTCCCCAGGCAAGCTCTCAAGAACAGGGTACGGCATACAGGTCCCAGTGGGATTCAGCAGCTGGAGGAACTGGCAGGGGAAAAAAAGCGCTCCTCAGGAGCTGGGTGCACGTGCAGTAACATTGGCATTGCCAAGTGAGAGCAGTGCTCACAAAGAACTCCTGAGATGTGCCTTCAAACTCCAGCATGTTGCAGAGCGGTCAGCCAGAGTCCGGAAATCCACTTCTGAAGAGATTCCTTCAAGATGCACTCATACACCTTTGCATTTCTGCTGGGGAAAGCTGCTGCCTTCATTTTCACCCTCCGCATTTTGAAGTCATAGTTCCTGTCTGTCCCCGTTGTACCCTACAAGCTGCCCAACTGGAGCCCAGCTGTCTGTACCTGGAAACCCAAGGCTTGGGACCTGCCTCTGGATACTCACTTGAGAGCCTAAGCCTTACGTATGACGTCCTTATCCACCCCACTGCAGAAAGCGTAACCACAGGCACACCTCGAAGGCCTTGGTTATTTAACAGCAACATTTTTCCTGCTGTGACCCAAAGCCGATAGGGTTTTGGACCCCTGGCTCCTCTGGGAAATTCCAGGACCAGCTCCTGCAGCGAGGCAGCGGCAGCTGGCGTTGGAGGCACACAGCCCTCGACATGCAGCACCACAGACCCAGCCAAGCCCTGAGACAGACCAAGAACCCACTGCAGCTCCCCTGACACCACGCAGGGCTCCCAGGAGCCGCTGCATCAGCCCATGGTATCTGCTCTGGCCCATCTGGGAGACACTGCATAGATCTTCACCAGTCTCTGTCCTTGGCTTCGCCTGATTATCCAGGGCTGGAGATGAAAGAGCCGGTGATGGCTGTTTCAAGACCTAGATTGCCTTCCAGATGTTTCTCAGATATGTCCAGTGAGCTGAGCTCACTGAGCAGTTGTCATACCCACCAGAACAGTTCTCAACAGCATGGGTGTTGAGGACAAGCATCGGGTGAAACATGAGGCTCTACCAACATGAAATGCAGGTGTTTTGCACCTGCAGGTGTTTCTGCACTTTGGGGCAGAAAAGACAGTTTCGTGAACACTGTGCAAGCCCCCACACAGATGCCTTTGTTTTGGTGTCGGTTACTAATTTTAATGCTAACTGAAACTGTTCATTAAATCAAAAATCAACTTTTGAAGCCGAAAGAGGCAGCCCGGTGGCCATTTGCATTGATTTCGCTGAAGCAATTCAAGACCTAGCTGAAGCAAAACTGAATCAACGTTTTCCACGTGGCTGGGACCACGTGGCGCTGGCCACACCTGGGAAGCCGTCAGCGGGGCTGTCTCCTTACCTCTGCTCAGGCACAAGTCCTTAATCTGCTGGAAGGCTTTGCGGACAGCTGGGACACAGCCTGGGCTGGACTTCTGAAAATCCTGAAGGGACAGAAAAGACTCGGGATTACAGATGCACAGAGGAGATACGTGTGCAGGCTGCACTGGGAAGAGCTGCCAGAAGTACCAGGAGATGACAGGGGTTACTGTCCCACTGTCAGAACCTCGTCTGCATCTCCAAGAGCGGTGACACCAGTGCTTCTGCCTTGTCCCCCGGACAATCAGCACATCCCAGCAGAAGCCAACAGTCTGCACAGCTCAGGCCAGGCCGCAACTGTTCCACCAGGTCTGGCTGGGACGAGCTGGTGGACAAAACACATTGCACTTAGTGGAGCCGTTAGACTGAGCAGGAAGCAGCCAGAGGAGACACGTGCCTTGGCCAGGACATGGGAAGAGGGTGCCAGGCTGCTAGGCCCAAAAGTTCTTTGGTTCTTTTTTAAACATGCAACAGAGTCCTTCTGACTGCACTTTGTCTATGAGAAGGAGCCATGGAGAAGTCAGTTATGAATGGAGGTCAGAGCACTGCTCTGGGAACCAAGACCTGCTTTTCTTCTTAAGCCTGCCAGTGACCTGGCAATGACCAAGAAGGCCATGTCCTTTTTCTTGGGAAAAACATTACTGATCCTGACAAAGCCCTTTAAGGTATGTTGGAAGAGCTGTGGCTGGTTGTGCTGGTGGAAGAAGTTGTTCCCATCACTGAAAGCTGCAGCAACCCAAACCGATTCACTTCTGTCAGCTTGAAGGCAGCTGGAGATCCGCTGGCAACCAGAGCTCTGTCACAGTCAGAGTTCTTGGGGCTCTTTAAGGCCCCTTTACCCTGCTAGGGAAGCAGTTAAGTAACCACTAATCACTAGCTAAGAATTTTTCTTACACAGACCCAGCCTCATGATTTGGGACCTTTCTTTTATTCCTAATTCTTTGCTCACTTCCCCTGTGAGCTGGCGGTTTATGAATTGAGCTGGAAAGGCTCAGCAAAAGTCACAGAGAAAGCTGCTTCGAGACAACGCACTCTGATGCAGGGGGGAAGAGCGTTCCCGCAATGACTCATCACATCTCTGTGCCTTCATTAGCATGAACAGCTCTCAGGGGTGTTCTCTCACCGAGAAGAGCAACTGAATTCAGGGTTCAGATGCACAGATTGCTTTCATGCAAACATGCTGAAGGTGGAAGGAATTGCTTTGAAAACAACATAGAGTGCTCGCTTAGGATCTCAGCCCAGAGTTCAGCTTAGTGCTGCAGGGAGAATATATTTTAAAATTAATTGGAAAGTTTTTTCCCCTGAAAAGGTCAAAGCCCTCATTTCAAGGGTGTGCAATGACTGGCAGCATATTCACAGCTGAAACAAGGCAGAGCCATCAGCTGAACAGGGCATCCGAGAAGGAATTGGCTTCAACCAGGGAAGAATTCCCACCCCAGGGCCTGTTAGATGACTGAGCGGTACTATGTTCTTTATTTTAAAATGCATAATTTTAAGATGTGTTTTATTCTTTTATATACTTAGAGTTTGAAACGCCATTGTGTTTATTTTCGTATCTTCTTTATTTAGTCTCTTCTTTACACTCACTGGTAACGCTGTCTCTCCTGTAAGTCTCTACACTGAAGTAAAGTTTTCATGTACATAAATAAGAGCAGAAGGACCACAAGTTTCATACAGAGGTAGCTCAGGCCAAGCCACCTGCGTCACCCAGATCTAGAAATCCATGTTGAAAGAGGCAAAGCCATCACAGGTTTCAGTGCTACCAGGTAGTACATTTCTTTCCTTATACACTAAATGCAAGTCAGTTCTAAGCAATGCCACCTTCCTACAGGTCCTACGTCCTCAGCATGCAAAAGCCACATTTACATTTTGGGTTTAGGTGAACCCAGGACACCTTGTCTATTTTTAGTTAGTGAAATGAGGATTTCCAAGCTCTTCATTGAAATGCAATCACCTTGGGACTGCTGTGAATCATTGATATCAATGCAAAACACAGCATTTTGGGAGAGGGTGTGAAGAATACATTATCCAAAGGGGCTTCAACCAGGCACAAAGGAAAACTTTCAGGCTGTAATATGGTCAAGTCACTAGAAATGGGAAAGTCAATCCTCAGTGGTACCCTAAAGGTGCGGAACTGAGTTGTGCTGTTCGTCAGAGCAGCACCTTCAGGCCCTGAGCTGTGCTCAGTCATCACATCTGTAGCTGCTGCTTTTCCTTGTGGGTTCCCATTTAATTGCATTCCCTGCCCAGCACTGATGCTGTAAAGACAGATGTCACACATGGAAAAGGAAAAAAATCCAGCCTTCTTAAAGGAAAAAAATAATGCTCCTGAAAAGAGGCGCTACTTACTGCTGTCACATCTCTGAAGAACTGGGAGGGGTCTCCAAGCCCAGACACAGACAACAGAGGAGCACTGGCAGCTAATGCTCCGGCCACAAGGTTTGGGTATTTCATCCTCATGTAAGCGCTCAGCATTCCGCCGTAGCTGCCACAGGAGAGACAAAAGAGTTATTTCCCTCACCGGATACCTTACAACATAACAACTCCAAAGCTCAGGCCAGCACTCACAGGCTCACCTAACCCAAGGCAACAAGAAGCTTGGGGGTATCTAGCAGATGCCATCCTCACGTAAAAGGATCCAGTTCTAGTCAATGAGCAGCACTCAATGTGTTCTTGCTGGCCTTTCCCCAATACACTCACACCAACTCCAGTGGGAACACAGCCCAGTTCGCTTCTGCAGCCGAATGTAAATCCTGCCTCAATATTTAACTCTGCACCACCCTGAGTGTGCCCTGACAGCTTCAGTGCGGAACCAAGTGGGGCTCAAGTGATGCTGTTGCTGTTCCGTGCGGGGAGGAGACACGTTTTGCTTGCAGGATTATAAAGGACAGCTAGGCTCCTAGCAAAGGCTGTCCCTGAGCAGCACAGAGCATGCAGCCCTCTCTAGAGCACTAGAGGGGGAAAGGGGGAGCATTCTCCCCAGGCTCCCCAAACAACAGCTGGGTACATGATATCAATATAGGGGAGGGGAGACATTAACAAATACACAATGAAACTCAAAGCCACCTTGGTAGCTTCAGTGCCAGGGCCACAATCTGCAGATATCTCAAGGGTTGCTAGATAAATCTGAGGTGATCGAAGTTATTCGTATGCCGATGTTTGTGGAGTCACTCTGAGGTCGCTCCTGGGGGTGGCAAATGACATTCCCAAAACGCAGGTAACCCCTGGTCTAACTTCAGGCTTACCGGTATCCAAACCTCTCTCCCCACCACCTCTGTGGCGGTGTGCTCCCCCCTCATCTCTGACTCCCCCTCCTTTGACCTCTTTCAAGTGATAACCACCTGTGGTGGTGGTGATAGATGCATCTGGTCTGTGTCTGGTCGTGAAGGATGCACCCACTGGGTGTGGGGGGAGACAGATAACAATGCAATAGCCAAGGGCTGTTGTGGAATGTGCCCACCTAAGCACAGTGGTCAGTATGCAAATATGACTATGAGCCAATTATCTTACCCCCATAAATAGTGAGCAGCCCAAGAGCCCTTTGAGCTCTCCTGCATGGCAGCAGGCTGCACGCCAGGATCTCCCCTTGAGCAGGGACGCCTCTCAAGGTTACTCCTCGAGGTTGAGAGATTCCTTACCACAACAGATTCTTGGTAAGTGACTAACAGCATGCTAACTTGGAAATCTTAGCTAAGTGACATAAAGGATTAATTGCGCATATATAATCCTTTAGACATAAACCGTTGACCTGGGACTAGGATTGGATCCAGCCACACCTAGACTCTTCTCTGAGGGAGTTTAGAAAGCAAGGGGATCTTTTCTGAACCTCATGACTCAATGGGAGGGTCTCCCTGACAGTCTTGTCTGACCCTGTCCTCTGTGCAGTAAATAACAAAGTGTACCTTGCCAGCGAATCTTATAAACTATTGTCACATTTATCACTGACCTTTGTTAACTCACTGTTTTACACTAATAAACCACATTATTTTTGCCTCCCTCTCACTCCATCCGCAACAAGCTCACATGGTTGAAGTAAATACCATTCCCACGTCACCCACATGAAAAGCAGTATGCATTTCTCTGGTCTTGGAAACAGGCATTAGCTGAAACCTGCCCCAACTCATTTCAGGTAAAAGTTTGGCAAATTTGTAAGCAACAGAAGACTTGTTTTGTTTTTTTCCTCCCACAGGAAACGCTGTGCTGCTCCAGCACTGCCGTATTTCAGCACCCTTCACGTGGGCTCAGTGCTGCTCAGGGCTGCTGCAGCCTGAACTCCCATTTACGCACACGGAGCTTGCAGTCCAACGTGCAGCCCAGCTGGCAGGCCTTGCCGAGGCCCCCTCGCACCTCCCCAGCTCAGGACAGCTCCTGGCCCTTTTCACACTTGCTACTGTCCTGATAGTCACAGTACAAACAGCCCTGAGAGCCACGGTCCAGCCACCACCACAGGGAGCTGGAAGCTTAATAACTGTCAGGTCAAATGCTTTTTAGCTCACTGCAACTGAACTAGAAGCCCTGTACTTGGTGGAAGCCTTTTAACAGGAAGTGTCCCCCTACTACAAGCGTGGGGAGCCATCCAAGAGACAAGGACATCACATCAATACAGCAAGCACTTTGGGGAAGGACTTCTGCTAGGAAGTGAGGAGCAACCAAGCAGCAGGTTGCAGAGCAGAATTACGAGGGAGCCCACAATGAAAGTGGCCGGATGTTGTTAAAGAGGCTGTGTTTAACAAAAGGCTGGGTGGCCCCTGGAAGCAATATTTTACCAACTGTCAGTTTTCTGTATTTCCAATGTAAAATGTTCTCATCCTGCAGGAGGAATTTTCTGCAGTTCTGCCTGACTTGTACATTGAAGATGCCTAGAAACATCCAGTCAGTAGCGCTCCTCCAAAGCAATCACAAATGGAGACTCATTCTTGGTGGGAGACCTGACTGGGACCTGGTGACGAGCTCTTGGGAGCTCAGGCACAGGCACATCTGCCCTCTGTCGGATACCTTAAAGCTCTGCCTTTAGAACTTGCTTGGGAGCCAAACAGACCCATAAGAACAGCGACTGTGGCTGGGAAGGGATGCAGAGAAGGGAAGAAGCACACAGGATTTTTACCTGCCTCCAAAAGCAATGACAGGGCAGTCTGCAGCTCCGTACTGCTGCTTAAGCTCAGTAATTAGCACCGCATAGTCAGCGAGGGCTTGTTCCACGGTAAGCAGACCAGTCTTCTTCAGCTGTGTTGACTCAAGTCCAAATGGAAGAGACTTCCCGTAGTACCTCTGAAAGGAAAGAGAAATGCTGAGGGAAGGCCAGTGTCAAGGTCTGGGTGTTCTCATGATAGAACTGGGATAAGTGTGCACAAATGGGAAGCGATAACTGAGCAAGTGGTGTCCTCCGACCTGTTTGTAACTGAGGAAGTGCCTTGTCTCCCGCATCTGATAACCAGAGACCTTCAGGACATGTCCTGTAGAGGACAGACAGTCCATGACAAGCTACTTTAGTGGATGTCAAGCGGGCCTTCAGCATGTGGCTCTCTCCTGAAATCCCCAATTAGGAAAGGGAATAGGCAATCTCTTCATGCATAAATTGTGGAATAGAAAGGTTGGCCTGGGACTTCACAGGCTAGAGAGATTAAATATTATCCAAACAGAGTAATTCTAGTCCAGCATGGCATTCAAGGCCTGTGGAAACTACTTACAAAAGCACTGGGCTAAAGCAAACATCCCATGACCCAGGTTTTACTGAACCAGTAGTTTGTATCCTGGACTGACAGTAGGCATAGTAAAAAAAATTCAGAGGCCATGGTTAAGTAAAGAAGAGCTGCTACCATGGGGAGAAAGCTTACAGCAGGTACACCTCAGCTTCATGGCAAGAGATGGTATTATTTTTCTGGATGTGCAGAAAGCTGAATTTGGTAATTCTGAACAGAACAAGACTCTATAGTATGCATAATGACTGAAAAACTCACGTGCTCAGCAAAAATCACAAGTGCTTGCTGTTCCTGTGCTAATTCAAATATGAAGTCAGAGTTCTGAGCAAAAGTCCAGATGTCACCTTCATTGCCAGTGTAGAAAAAGATGGGTCCAAATCCTTTCTTCCAGAACTTTGCTGAGTGAGACAAATGACAGAAGCAAATAAAAAAATCCCCAGATAAACAAAAAAACATGAGCATGAAATGACTCTACTTTTGGTGAGTTTGGGCAGGAGCTTAACAAGGAAGAATTCTGTGACTGGGCTGATTCCTGAGACCCAAGCTGGGGAATAAAGATGTTAGGAAGGCCAGGCTAAAGAAATCTCTCATTTGAGCGGGGGTAAATAAGAGCTTCCATGAGATCAGCACATGGCGTGGTACTTGTACTTCTGCCTGGAAATCCCTAAAATCTCAGTTCTGCAAGGGGTTTGGAAACAGCTGCCCCCCAAAAGAGCAAGTTCCCATTTATATCCCCTTTTCAGCCCAGTTCATCCCAAAACACTTGCACAGATCACTTTTCCCACAAAATGGATGTTAGGGAATCACCTGCACCTTTCTGCTGCTCCTGCTGTGATGTGTAATGTAGAGCCAAGCTGTAAATCACACGCCATGGAATGGTGTGGGTTGGAAGGGACCTTCAGAGCTTATCCAGTCCACCCCCCTGCCACAGGCAGGGGCATCTTCCACCAGATCAGCTCGGTCAAAGCCCCGTCCAGCCTAGCCTTGAATGCCTCCAGGGATGGGGCATCCACAGCTTCTCTGGGCAACCTGTGCCATTGCCTCAGCACCCCTGCCATAAAACATTTCTTCCTTAGGTCCAGTCCAAATCCACCATCTTGCAGTTTAAACCCCTTGCCCCTCCTCCTGTCACTGCAGGCCCTGGTAAAAAGTCTGTCCCCATCTTTCTTATCAGCTCCCTTTATATATTGAAAGGCTGCAATGAGGTGTCCCTGGAGTTGTCTCTTCTCCAGGATGAACAGCCCCAACTGTCCCAGCCCATCCCCACAGCAGAGGGGCTCCAGCCCCCTGACCATCTCCGTGGCCTCCTCTGGCCCCACTCCAGCAGGTCCCTGTCTGTCCTGCACTGGGGATCCCTGAGCTGGATGCAGGTCTCTGGGGGTCTCACCTGAGTGGGGCATAATCCCCCCCCTCGCCCCACTGGCAACGCTGCTGGGGATGCAGCCCAGGAGATGCTGCTGCTGCTATGCTGATATACGTTATATATGTAACACACGCACGTATGTATCTCCCATATGATATATCATATATGTATGAAGATGAGGTGCTTCACCCTCTGATCTGTTTAGTACTGAAGGCAAACTGAGACTTGCAGGACAAGCTGACCCATGATGTCAATACTTGCTTATCTAACAAAGAGTTGCTTTAATGCTTGCTGACTTTAACAAACATTTGATTTTAGTATAGTCTTAAATCACACAGGAATTAAGAGGGATAATAAACAGCTTTCCTCAAGAACATACCACAGACCATCAGTTAAGCGTTGATTTCAACCCATTGCCACATCACCCAAGGGCACCCTCCAACAGCGGTTGTCGTACGGGTGCTGCTGCAGCATGTCACACGAACTGTCTCCATTAAGAGAGGCCTGAATTTAATTCTTGGTGTTCTCGACACAGACATGCCAAAGCAGGATTTCGTTTGGAAATAGGTTTGAAACATTTCACTAGCGAAACTGCTGCTTTTTGTTAACAAAGAGGCTGCTTCTCTCTCTGAGTTGCATTTGGTTTGGGTATCAGGCAGGAAACAGAAGTGTCATTTTCACTCCAGCTTGTCTTCTGACATGCCTCGTGGCTCCCGGAGGAAACAACCATTCACAGGAGCCAAAACCAACCCAGACAGGTTGCTTGAAAAGGTTTCTGTTTTTAGATTGAAATCCTGGAGAACTGCCAGTTAACCTCCAGACAGTCAGATGTCTTGTTGTGAAATAATAGTCCCCTTCAAGTTCTTGCTGATAATCTGGAAAGTCTCGTATTGCACAAGCAGCAGCAGAGGGGAAAGGAGCCACTCACAGGAGCTTTGAGTGAGAAGCTATTGCTAAACCCACAGAACTGCAATGCTAATGTTCCTTTTCTCACGAGTACTATTCAGCTCTGCCCAGGACACACAGATAGAACACAACACTTTAAAAAGAAAACAAATAAAAGTTATGCAATGCTTTAAGCCAGACAACCCCAAAATTCTGTTCAAAAGAGCCATTTAATTAGTGAAATTTCAGCCTTGGGTGTGCTATCAAAATTCACTGGTGTTCCCATATCTTTGGGCTGAACCAATCCATTAATTTGTGCTTGGTGAAATGTATTTGACCGGGTGGAGGTGCTGAACAAGCTGCAGGGTAACGGGTGACGTGAAGAAGGCGAAATGCTGTATACGAAGCCCCAGATGCGGGCAGGCACCAGGCTGGGCAGCCCCCTGGGCTGGTGCTATTCACTGCTCCACGTTTGCTCTCTCCCTGGTTCCTCCAGGCAGGATTGAAAGACACGTGACGCTGGTTATTGGAATTTCTGCCTTTTAGTCACGTTTAGAAAAGCATCCTCTCTCTTACTGCCTCTTGCACAGAAGATAACTCATTATTTGGCTAAAAAGGAAGACTCTACTGGCTCCTTACTGGAAGCCCTCACTGTTCAGCATGACTTAAGTCATCTAAAGTTGCAGGGGTTTAAATAATGCAAAACACTGACCCAAGAGGAGTCACCTTCATTCATAAGAATGACCTACACTCATAAGAACGACGGGTAGAGTGCAATGTTTGGGTCCCTATTTGCTTTTCCTGCTGCATTCAGAGCACTGAGCCGCAGTTGTACGAGATGCTGTGCACAAGTATGAACTGGGAGAGGAGTGGCTGGAGAGCAGCCCTGCAGACAGGGACCTGGGGGTGCTGGTGGGCAGCAGCCTCAATGCAGTGAGCCCTGGCAGCCAAGGGGACAAACCCCATCTGGGGTGCATCAAACTCAACACGACCAAGCTGGTCAAGAGGGATCGTCCTGCTGTATTCAGTGTTGGTGCGGCCTCACCTGGAGCACTGTGTGCAGTGCTGGGCCCCACCATTTAAGAAGGATGTGAAAGTCCTCAAATGCATCCAGAGGAGGGCACCCAAGCTGATGACAGGGCTGGAAGGCACGTTCTCTGGGGAGTGGCTGAGGACTATGGGCTTGTCTGGTTTGGAGAAGAGGAGGCTGAGGGGCAACCTCATTGCTCCTTACGGCTTCCTGAGGAGGGGACGTGGAGATGGAGGTGCTGAGCTCTGCTCCCTGGGATCCAGTGACAGGATGCATGGGAATGGTTCAAAGCTGCATCAAGGAAGGTTTAGACTGGCCATGAGGAAGCATTTCTATACCAAGAGGGTGGCCAAACCCTGGAACAGGCTTCCTAGAGAGGCGGTCGATGCCCCAAGCCTGTCAGTGTTTAAAAGGCATTTGGACAATGCCCTTAACAACATGCTTTAACTTGGTCAGCCCTGAATTGGTCAGGCAGTTGGATGATCGTTGTAGGTCCCTTCCAACTGAAATCATCTACTCTAGTCTATTCTTTCTATGGTGAAGACACACATACACGGAGCCAGCCCTGGTGAAAGCCTAATGCAGCTGCTGCATCTGTCTGCTCTTGCTCTAGAGAGGCCAACCCACACACCCACACCCCACATGGCCAGAATGACAAATTGCAGGGAAGGAGAGGCAGACACAGCCAATGCTGGGGCTCACGAAGGGCTGGCAGGCAGCTCAGGCTGACCCCTGGCTGCTGAGCACCAAGCAGAGGGGCTCTCAGAGCCTCAGGGCCGGAGCAGTTAAAGCTTAAGCTGGTGGAAATTCAGCCCTGAGCCATTGCAGGGCCCTGCTGCGGCCGTGCCGAGGCTGGGACAGCTCGGGCAGAGCACACCCACCGGGACCTACCTGAGACCAGGTACCGCTGCGGGAAGGTCTCGTTGCCACAGGTCTCGAAGCTGAAGTGGTCCCGCACCTGCGGGAAGAGCCGCTCCTCCAGGCCGGGCCCCGTTGGCCGGGCA
>NW_009259310.1:260368-263303 GCF_000687185.1 Egretta garzetta | reverse complement strand
CCTGCTGCCTGCTCCGCAGGTGCTGCCTGGCCTCCGTGGCTCTGACCCTGGTGCGGGGAGCCCAGGTTATGGCGCGGGGATGAGGAGGGCGGAAGCCAGCGAGGCCTGGTGGTGGCGCTAGGCCACCGCGCCGCCCCCGCAGGTCTGGGGGAGCTGCTGGGCAGGGGATGGGGTGTCTCCACCCTGGCATTGGGGCTGGCTTCTGCTTTTTGAACCTCCTCAGCGTTTGCCTCCTGGTCCTGAATCGGTACTGGCCTTTGCAAGGCCAAGTGGTGGCACCTCAGGTCCCCTCCGTGGCGTGTTTGTGTGAGAAGGAAGAGCTGGGGAGGGGTGAAAGCCCAGCCCAGCCAGCGCGCGGGGGCCACGACAGCTCAGCTCAGTACCCAGTGGAGGTGAGGGAAGTGGGAACGTAGCACAGGAGGAAACCGGGGTGAGGGCCCTGGGTTTGTTGTCTCGTGTCTGCCTCTCTGGTGAGGAGTGGTGGGTGAGGGAGCAGCAGAGGAGAGGAGGCCTGGAGGATGCCCCTCGCTCTCAGCAGGAGGATGTAAGAGTATGACAAGGGTGGAGCACATCCCCATGGTGGTGATACACTGGGGGCCCTGTCATTAGGCATAGTGGGGAGAGAGGGAGCTTATGCTACTCTGAGAGCAAGTCTGGAGCAGCATGAAATTGTTTCATGGGTGATTTCTCTAGGTTTTTAATTCCAGAGGGAGGGCCCAGCAGATACCCCAAAGGGCATGTGGCCCTGAAGGAAAAGGGGAATGGAGAAAGTCACATTGCAAACTGGGCAGGGCTGGACCTCCTACTGTGGCTGTAAGTAAACTCATTAGTACCTATGATCTAGCTTGATTGTTATACCAAGTGCTGTGTGAACACTCAAAAAAAGGCCTGGTTTTCCCCCAAAGGGTCAGTACACTGTCAGCTTACTCAAAATGTTGCAGACACTTTACAAGATGTCTGTGAATGTTGTAGAAGTTTATCTTTTTTAAAGGAAGGGGTTTAGCTTACTGAAGATCAAAGGAGCTGTTAATAGGAAGAAGACTTAAATGATGTGGTTGTGGGTGGAAAGCTGCAGAAGCAGCATCTCCACATCTACTATTACCATCTTCAACCACACGGTGGCAACCACAGCATGCGAGATTGGTCTGATTCAGGCGATCACCGGGTAACAAAACCAGGTGGAAGTCAGATCTAGCCTGCCTTGGCATGATGAAGGAAAAGCACCAGGCTCCAGCGATGAGCAAGTGGCTCTGGCCAGGGCTTCTCGAGGGCTGATTTTGTGCTCTGGTTCCCACCTGAGGAGGTACAGAGATCCTGCCAACTTCTTGTCGGAAACTTGCGTAAGATTTATCCCTGACAGACTGGTCACTTGATTGAAAACATTTTTTTTAGTGTGTTAGGACAGTATTATGCTTTCTTTATTAATTTAATAGAATTAAAATATTAGAGGAGTTCTGAGCAGTGCTTCAATTATGTTATTTTTTTTATTTATTTATATAAATATATTTATTATTTAATTAATGTCCTGCACTCCCAGGTTTGTGCTTTCAGTGAAGTGTCATTGTAATTAAGACTTTGAAATTCCTGGGGTTTTGGGGGCTGTTATTTTTAAAACTTGCAGCTTGATGCCCCTGAGCAGGTTTATTTCTGCAAAGGATGAGGCTCAAGCAACTTTCTTCCCACCCTACCCCCCCCGCAGAGAGGAGAAGGCTGTGACATCAGATGCTCTTCTACTTCATAAACAAAGGGATAGTCTGCAGATGTGTGTTAGTTTAAAATGTGAACCGATGCAAAGAACACGAAACACACAAGCAGGAGATTGCTTTTGCAGTGGAGAGGAAAGGCTGGGACTGGTCCTTGGAGTGAGTCCTGTGGAGCGGCTCAGGGTGAAGACTGTGCTGCACGTAGGAGGATTAAGATCTTATTTTTAGACTACTGCTTATCTAAATTTTCTCCTAAAGAGCTTTGCAGAGTTGGGCCACAAGAAGTGTGTAATCCAGGGCTTTAAGGGAAGAAGAAAGGATTTGTACTCATTGCCAAGCTTTACAAAGAGGTTAGGGAAATCCATGAGGTGACGTGGGCAAAGTAATTTGTCCTGAGGTGAGGAAAAGGTTTTTTACCACAGACTTTTGCATAAACCAATCCTAATAAAATAATGCCTTTAAAATGCTCTTGGTGTCTTCAGAAATGAAAATGCTTGCTGGTGGATGGGACAAAGAGCCAAAGGCTTTCCAAGATCTGAGAAGAGAAATATTCTCCTGTCAATAATATGAAACTCATCCAAAGATACCAACCTGAGAAGGCAGGTCCCTCTCTGGTGGTACTTTTAGGCTGTCAGCCCTGGGCAGCTCCAACTGGACAGGCTCCTTCCAACATCCCTTGGTCAGATCCTTGGCCTCAGCGGGGTGAAAGAGCAGGGGGTGCTCGGTGTGACCTCTGGACCCAGACAGTGCAGTCCTGTTTTTCTAGATGGTGGCATTTGTATTTTGTCTGTTCATTTAAAATTATGTAAATCCTTCTTTAGTCTGCCCCAGGTTAATTAGTTCGTCTTCTGTGGAAGTGGAGGATGCTTGTCCTGCCTAAACCAAGCAGCGTGTGTGGCACTGCGCTGCCTTTCTGTTGATGGGCCGCTGTGCTCTGTGACAGCGAAAGAACGGCTAGTGTAAAGGTCCCTTGGTCCCAGCTGGCAGATGGAAATGGGACGTTCAAAAGCATTGAAAGTAGGAAGAGGGGTTAAGGATAAGTGACTGCACTTACCAACAGCCTTGCACGTAGGAACTGTCTGACTTTGGTTTCCCTCTTTGGAGGAGGTAGTATCTCCATTATGCAGGAGAATACAGGAGAAGATGGTCAAGGATTCAAAAAGGGGCTGTCGTGGTTTAACCCGGCTGGCAACTCAGCACCACGCAGCCGCTCGCTCACTCCCCCCTCCCTC
>NW_009259310.1:259546-260151 GCF_000687185.1 Egretta garzetta | reverse complement strand
GAGCCGCGAGCAGTCCCCGAGCCGCGAGCAGTCTCCCCACGACCGACCGACCGACTAACCCCCCCCAGCATGACGTTCTATGGTCTGGAATAGCCCTTTGGTCAGTTTGGGTTCGCTGTGTTAGCTGTGCTGTACTCCCAGCTTGTATGCACCTGGCCAAGCAGGAGAAGCTCAAAAAGTCCTTGAGTAGTCTGAGCACTACTTGGCAACAGCTGAAAACATCAGTGTGTTATCAACATTCTTCTGGTACTAAATCCAAAACACAGCACTATGCTAGCTACTATGAAGAAAATTAGCTCTATCCCAGCTGAAACCAGGACATTATCCACCCCTTATTCTATACCATTTACGTCATGCTTAGGTCCTACCCTTACAATACATTCCAATTAATCGCCACCACTTCCCATTTTTTGATATATACATATATATATACACAACACAGATATCATTCCCTTAGTCTATGGGCCATCCCTCTAAAATGTCCATTGGGTTCATTTAGTCCACGGTTTTGGGCTCCATCTGTCGTAAGTCTTTCAGGGCAGGAGAGATGGGGTCTGGTGTTGGGTTGTTGCATGATGAAGTCAGTTCTGGTTCCATCTGCTGCA
>NW_009259310.1:253409-255351 GCF_000687185.1 Egretta garzetta | reverse complement strand
CCTGGCTGTGCCCCCTCCCAGCTTCTTGTGCCCCTGGCAGAGCAGGGGAAGCTGAAAAGTCCTTGACTCTGCGTAAGCCCTGCTCAGCAACAACTGAACCATCAGTGAGTTATCAATGTTCTTACACTAAATCCAAACCACAGCACTATGGCAGCTTCTAGGAGAAAAATTAACTCTATCCCAGCTGAAACAAGGACAGGTAGCAATGCTGTGACATTCTTGGGTTTAGTGGGTTTTTTCCCCATTTTTCGGGGGAAAGGACAGAAAATCAATGCAAGACAGAGACAATGCGAAGTCCACTGTACATTCTCTCTATGATCCTGTATGCTCTGAGACTTAGGAAGTAAAACTGAAAGAACAGCCAGATAGGAAATTGGTGGAAAAGTTGCTATTTTTAATCTGGTTCTAAGCTCTTTGTGTACTTAGAAATAAGTAGCTCTGCCTCGGAACAAAAGTGCCTTCTATTAAAAAAGAAAAAAAAGGAGATTGATTTTCATTCTTAAAGTCTAATGGAGAGAAACAGCACATAAAAATGTTATTTTAATAATTGCTGTCCTGACTGGATACTCTTAAGCAGTCCTGGAGGTCTAGCATCATCATTATTTGGGCCTTCAGAAGAAAAGTTAATTTCTTTCTATTTTTCAGTATGCTTACATTAGCTAAAGAGCCCTCATAAGCAAAAAAATTCCTTATGTATACTAAATGGTATACAAGGTAAGCATGCAAACACATACCCAAAGCTCTGATATAATTTCTAAGGGAAAAATGCATGCTTTGTCAGAGACAGATACAGATTCAATGTTCTAGTCAGATATTAGCTGTTATTTAATGAATTGCTTTATGAATTAAACATTACATTACTGATTACCTGACCATTTCTACCAGTTTTATAGATGTCAGATGCCACTGACTGTGGTAGGTTGACACTCAGGTTTGCACCTGGAAGAGTAAGGTACAATATAATATGTATTCTTCCCTCCCTGTTTTTAGCTAGTGGGAATTCCCATGGCAATTACATGCTCTCAGGGTGGTCAAAAGTCTGCAACTGCATCAGGATCAGGGCCTGGGAATGATTCGTTGCACCTTTTTTTTTGCTTTTCTTCTTCCAGAATAGCCATGACATAGCTTGAAAGAAGTATAACAACACAAGGAAGCTGGAGGAGCTGCCTGTCTAAGTGGCCAAGCTACAGTGAATACAGTACTGGCTATTTGCTCAATTAGTGTTAGGAAATGGCCAGCCAGCCATTTAATGAGGGTGGTCCCACCATGGCGTACACTGGCATATGTGTGTGTAGCAGATCTGTTTCCAGGAAGCTCCAGAGTTAAGATGATTTTTGTTTACACTCCATAAATAGTTGTCATTTATAGCCCTATCAGTTATAACAGGTAGCATATGGCTCTTTCTATTGGCATGGAAAGACGAAAATTTTTTTTCCAACTGGGGATATTCATATCACTTATCTTTAGGACCTAACTGAAGCTCAAGATGCTCATTGCCTTAATCATCCTATACATAAAGGTTCTGTGAAACAACCTGAAGCTCTGTACTCATATGGCTGTACTCTTGCTTCCTTTCTTTTACCCGATTTTACCTCCCCTCTTTCACTCATTCCCTTATACAGAGTATAAGGAATATGTATATTCCTTCAGAGTATTCCCTAACACTGAACTTATCCTGCTTTCCAATTATCTACTTCTTTGAAAGCCAGGTGTCATGGTTTAACCCGGCTGGCAACTCAGCACCATGCAGCCGCTAGCTCAGTCCCCCCCTCCCTCAGTGGGATGGGCGAGAGAATTGGAAAGAAAATAAAAGGTTAGAGCTGAGGGCTGAGATAAAGACAGTTTAATAAGAGAAAATAATAATAATAGTAATAATGAGAATGATAACAGAATATACAGAATATACAAAACGAATGATGCACAATGCAATTGCTCACCACCC
>NW_009259310.1:247132-253320 GCF_000687185.1 Egretta garzetta | reverse complement strand
AGCAGGAGAAGCTCAAAAAGTCCTTGAGTAGTCTGAGCACTACTTGGCAACAACTGAAAACATCAGTGTGTTATCAACACTCTTCTGGTACTAAATCCAAAACACAGCACTATGCTAGCTACTATGAAGAAAATTAACTCTATCCCAGCCGAAACCAGGACAGGGGCTCTTGCTGGACATTGGCCTGTGTGCTGCAGAGGCCAGGAAGGCACCGGTGGTGTGAAGCCATCTCTGTAACTGCAGCAAGGCGAAGGTTACCTGGCCACTTGGTCTCGTGTATGCCTGGGTCTAGGAGAAGGGGGCACCCCCTCCCTGATCAGGTGCTCATCGCGGTCCCTCCCAGGTGTGGGTTTGTGCTGTTGGGTAAAGAGCAGGACCAGGGAGCTGAACCAGCTGAAAAATAGTTTCCCTTTCCTCCTGTTGGAATTAATTTTCTGAGGGATTGGTCTTCAGGTCTGGCTCACAAGACAGTGCAGAGGGTGGTGCCAGCACGGGGTGGAGGGCAGGGGCAGCTGAAGCGGGGAAAGGTGGCCATGCCTTTGGGCATAAGCTGGATTTCTTCTGGATGGCAGAAATGGCACAGGCCAGCATGGCGCTGCGGGGCAGGTCTGTTCACTTGCAGAGGGTGTGACGTGGAGGGCTGCAGTGTCCAGCTGGGAGAAGGCCTCCCCGCAGAGGCTGCGCTTACCCTGATGATCATCAGTGGGAAGGTTTGACCTTGTCTTTTGCGGCTCCTATGTCTGTAAAGCACTGGGCAGATGTTCCCGGGGCTGTGCTAGCTGCTGCTTTGAGCCAGAGCTCAGCACAGCGGCACTGGAGGTACAGAGAAACCCCGTCCCCGAGGAGTGCAGGGAGATGGAAGCGGTGTGGTGCAGTGCTGAGGCTGGGATGCAGGAGGCATTGCGCAGTTTGTGCTAGCCAGGTGACCGAGTGCTAACATCAACCCATGTGCAAACTTGCCAAAGCAGAATGGATGTGGACCATGCAAAGTGGTGTTACAGCACCAGCCTCCTGATAAGATTCTTCGGGAGGTCAGGTTTAATGGCACCGTGACCTTCACAAGGTGTTAGCTGGGGAGTGATGTGGCTGCGCGGCTGCAGCAGCGCCAGCTGACACGGGAGAGCTGGGGGTTGGGCCCTGCAGAGCTGGGCCGGTCGTGAGGCCAGCTCTATCGTCCACCTCTGCTGTCTGGACCAGCACAAGGTGGAGGTGACAGAGCATGGCTCTGGACACTGCAGCCTGGGGAGACGCTGTGATCTGTGCTCTGGGATGCACCAAGCCTGCTGGTGGCACTTGGTGGCAGGCTGCTGCCGGGACCTGCAGCTCCACACTGCAGGCAGGGGTGGGCATGAACCAGAGAGAGCACCCAGCTGCTGTGCAGCTGGGGGAAGGTGCCGGTGAGAGCGCTTGTGAGGGGCTCTGCGCCCCAGAAATTGCACTTCCACCATCACCTTAACTTGAGCAGTCTGTGCACTTCAGGCAGGCATTCATTGCTCCAAATTTACTCTGCAAGCGATGCCTCCAAATCCTGTTGGGAGAGGGGCGTGGTCAGGCCATTTGTGACAGATTTGGAGCCACTTGGCTGTTGTGTTTTACCGGTGGGCACGGTCTGTCCCTCAGAAAGGTTCAGGGATGCCAAAATCTAAGAGTGAGTTTTCTAAGCCAGAAAATGGGAACTTGCCTGTGGGCAAGAGTGGGTGGGCTGGTGGTGACTGAGGGGCGGGCCACCCATGCCATGAGCAGCTTGCGCAGAGTGGTCGGCGAGCATCGTGTTTTACAGGCAGGAGAGGGGAGGCTGGGGGTCTCCCTGCGCGTCCCCTCCTGCTGGAGTCCAGGCCTCTCCTGTTTCTGCACAGGGTGTAGCAGATCCCAGACTTGGGAGTGTGCCCAGGGACAGCACCTCCTCCCCGGCCAGCGGGCAGGGATGTCGTCAGCATTCAAGGCTGTGGAGGGACAAGGTCCCGGAGGCAGCTGCTAGTGGAAGCTGCTGGGAGGGGTAGGCATCGGTGTGGGACAGGGCTCAGCAGCAGCCTTGGGCTTGTTGAAAGGACCAAAGTAAGCCACAGTGCTCGCAGGGTGACACCTCAACCAGATTTTTCCTCCTCTGGGGTATGAGAAGGGTTCATACACACAATTTCTCCAGCTATAAACTTCCCCCTTCTGGTGGGACCCAGTTTTGTGGTGCTCTGTTCAGCATCAGCCAATCTTCTGGCTGTCCCATGTTGTCAAGAGGAGCCGCAGCAGGTATTTTGGCAGACGTGGGCAGTCCCTGTGCTGACTGGGGGCTCTCCTCAAGGTTTTCTTCCAACTGGGTATGCTGCTGTGCTGCTCTTGGTGTCTAAGTAGGTGCAAGCTCCTGCCAGAGCCTCTCCCACTGCTGGACCCTGAGGCAGTCACTCTGGTGTGTGGATTCTTAAGTGTTTGCTGGAGGCTGCAGCACCTCCTGCTCTGGGAGCACAAACAGGCTCTCACTTCCCCGGGTGCTGCCAGTTTTCACAAAACCAAGCACCTCTGAGGTTTTGACCCTTCTGTCAAATGTGGCTGAAAAGACAGGTGGGCCCCAGAATTGTCCAAGGCAGGACAACCAGGTGGAGGCAGTGTGATTGCACAAGTCTTTTCTAGGAGATACCTCCCAGGGAGCACAAAGGGAACAAGTATCTTGCACTGCATTGAATGAGCTCCAGGGTGATGTCAAGGCTGTGCTTCAGGGGATGTGCCCTTTTCATGAGTTTGGGTCTGAGGAAAGCAGGTGCTTAGACCCATCTCTGTGCCTCTCTGTTGCACTGGTCTGCAGGCCCAGCTGGGGGTCCCCAGCCATACCCAGGGGCAAAGTGGCTCTCCCCAGATCAGGGCATTCACTGAAATGCACCGGGGCCCCCATCTGTCCTCAGCAGAGGGATTTTCCATATGCTGGGCCTTTCTCTGCTTGGCTCCCTTGCACCTGCGAGGCTCTGCAGGCTGACGCTTTGGGCGCAAAGCCTGGCTGTGGCTGTCACACCTCTGGTTCTGTCAATGCTCTTTCAACGTCCATCCGCAGAGACCCCCAGCATTTGGGGCAGGCAGCTGCCACCTCACAAGTTCCCTATCAGGTAGTGTGGCTGCTGGCTGGCTTAGAAATGCCCACAACCACTTGGCGTCCTGGGCTGGGCTTCAGATGAGAGGCTTAACTGGCAGCTTGGCCCATCCAGGGACACCCTTTGACCTTCCTTTAATTGCTTCAGTGACTGCAAGCACACAGAAAAGAACATCCTTGACAACCTCCCAGGGTCCTTCATAATCCTGAAGTGGTTGAAGGCAGGGGTGTTGCAAGCCTCCATCAGAGCAGGGCTGCTGTCTGGTCGTGCTGCCGCAGATGGGCTGGAGCCCCTGCTCCTGCCAGCTGGGCCTGGGGACCACAGGTGTGCTGACCTGGGGGCTGCTGGGGGCACCAGGGGGCTGGGAGAGATGGTGGCATCATTTAAGGTCTGGCCAGAGGAGAAAAGCACCTGGACAAGAGAAGGAAATTCTTGCAAGAGTAAACGTAAGTGGCACTTGCACCTGGGTCTTGTGGTTCTCTGCAGGGTGACGTGGGTGCCTCTCAGCCGTCAGCACTGGAGTTTGTTGCTGGCACCGTGTCCTTCTGAAAGCAGTGTGAAAGCCTGGTGGCTTGCCTGTCTGGTGTTCGTTCCCCGTAATGATGCGGACACTAGGGCCACTGAGCCACCCAGCTGGTGTTGATGGGGCTGCTTCTGCGTTGTTCGGCTGGACTGGGGCTGAGCACAGGGGCAGCATCTCTACTTTGACCATGGATGGCTCCAGAGCTCGCAGCTTCCCTGCTGGCTGTAAGGGCAGAAAGCTGCTGCTGGGGCTGCCCCCATGCTGCTTGTGGCAGGGGAAGCAGCGTGTGCTCCCGGATGAGGCAGGATGATGTAGCAGGGTGCTCAGCGTAGCTTGGCTGGGTGCATCATGCAGGCGTGCAGCCTGTGAGGGGGTGTCTGCCTGCTGAGAGAAGTGAAAGGGGAGGAAGGAGCTGGGGTTCTCCTCTAACCTCAGCATGGAACGTGTTGCTCTTGATGGATGTGGCAGAAGGAGCAGGCAGGGGTAGGGCAGGGGAAGCGGGGCAGCTGGCTGGACAGCGAGCTGGGCCAGCTGTGCCAGGGGGGAAGCGGTGCTGTGGCGAGGAGGGTCATGCCTGGGACTGGCCGCCAAAGCGAGCCTCACCCTGCACATGGACTTGCCTGGCTGACCTGCTAGATTTGCTGAAGTCACTGACACGTCTGCCCCGTGAATGGAGTTCATTTTAGTCCCTGTCGAGCCCTTTCCCAGTTTCCCCTAAAGGAAATGGAGCCACGGAGCTGTGGGTACACGGAGCACAGCCTGACCCACAGCCCTGGGGTGCCCGTCTGCTGACGAGCACCCCATGTGCAAAACTCCTTGTTCCCACTGCATTTGTAGTGTTGGCCATAGGGAAAATGTGTCTGGAATGGTCACTGATTTGAGAGGGAAGTTCATAGCCCAAAGTTGTAGCCTGACTTGTGAATACGGTGGGGCTGGGCAGCTCTGCAGGTCACTGCTTCCCTGAATCTCAGTGCCGTAGCCAGCGGCTCTCAGATCCTGTGCTGCAGTGGGAGGACACTTCTGAAGATGGTTCCTCACTGTACAGCTGCATCTTAGCAACTGTGTTTGCAAGACAGCAGTAAATGGGCAGTAAATATTCTTCAAGTCAGGTATCTAGAAGCCATTAAGGGCCTTATCAGGTAGTTATGTCTGAATGCTCTTTCTGTACTAGGGAGCGGCTTCAAAACTGCATCTTGTGTTGTGATTTGCGGAACCTACCTTTCACGTGGCGAACGTGGCCCCTGGACGTCCCGGAGAGAAGGGATTTGTGTGGCCTCACTTGTTGGTTGTCATGTAGGAGTACAAGGGGCTACAATGGGGCCCTGGGGAGATGTGGGCCAAGCTTGTGACATGCAGCAGCTGAGATGCTCCCTGCGCCAGTGCCCTGTGCCAGCTCTGGTGGAGGGGCTCTGTGGTGCTTCAGGGGAAGAGGGCCTGTGACACCCATGAAGTGAAGTTTCCTGCCATATCCAACCAGCCAGCTTTGCTCCACCTGATTTTGGTGTTATTGGAGGAAACTACCCTGGCTGGTTAATCCCTCTGCGGAGGGGATTTAAAGACCCTCACCCGGGAGCGCCTGTGTGGCTAATCCTGCAGCCTGCATTGCTGCCTGGGATACACTGCTCCTGGCTCTGTGTGCCTCCAGCCACAGCAGCGTGGGGTGTCCCCGGGGAGCTGGCGGGCTGGAGAGGAGGGCAGTGGGCTGACGACCCCTTCTTGCCTCCCTGGCCTGGGCTGTTTGGCAGGGATGGGAGGGATGAGCACGTGCCTCGCTCATGTGCTGCTGTCCTGGGAGCCCCGACCTGCTCTGGAGCATGCCAGTGTGCGGCACAGACGTTGCTGGCTGCAGCTGCCCAGCCTCCCTTGTCACCACCTGTGTTCCTCAAGTCCCAGCTGCCTCCTGCTCCTGCATGACCCAGATTGTTGTTTGTCTTGTCCTTATCAAATAACCAAAATGAGTCCTGGGTGCTCTGATAGTGGGGTTGCTGTAACCCCATGTCGCAGCAGCGTTTGTATTGGTGGAGAAATGTGGCGCCCATTGCACAAGCAAGGGGGTCACCCTGCGCCTGCCCCGTGGGTACATGGCGAGCTGGAGCATGTGGTGGTGGGTGCTGTGTGGCTGCCTGCTCTGAGCACCCTTATCCTGGGGTGATGGGATGGGAGAGCAGCTGGGAGAGGAGGCAGAGCTGGAGGAGAGGTGGCAGGGCTTGGCCCACCATCAGAGACAGGAATGGAAAGCGCTTTCTTTCCTCAGGCTGGGGCTGCATGGGCTCTTCTGGCTTTGTGCAAGTCCTGGGAAGCCCTGGTGCCAGGATCTGTCACCATTTAATACTCTGGGGTCTAACAGCGGTGACCGGGTGAGACAGTCGTGTGCGGGTGTCTGGCAGTTGAAGCGCCTTTGCTGTGAGCAGCCCTCGGCCATTGTCCAGGAGCCCATGTGGGCAGGGCAGAGGGGATCTCACTTGGCCAGGCACGGGCCCACCGGGGCCTGGGGGAATCCCTGCCCTGGGGGGGATGGGGAGGGGCACAGCTGGGGGTCGCCTCCTTTGCAGCGGAGCGGGTCAGGCCTGGGAGGCGCGCGGGCAGCGGAG
>NW_009259310.1:238831-246466 GCF_000687185.1 Egretta garzetta | reverse complement strand
GAGGAGGAGCAGGCTCGGGGGGCAGGGGTTCGGCGTTCTCCTGGCTTGGGCTGGTCCTGGAGGCCAATGTCACTCGTGCTGTCGCTGGTCTTAATTCGGAGAAGGGGTCTGCAAGCCCTTTGGAGACTGCAAGAGACATGCAGATCCCAAGGGCAGAAAAAAGAATTTGTGCTTGGTGTGGGGTTCTGAGTCAGTTGCTCTGTGTCCAAACAAGCAGTTTGTCTTTGCTGCTGCTCGCACACACCGTGCACGCACTGCCTCAGATCAGTTTGCCGAAGGAGGTTTGTTTTCAGCCCAGTCTCTGCTTTGCAGGAAAGGTCCCCCTTCCCTTGCCCTTTCTTGGTGCACCTGAAGACATGGATCTGCCCCAAAGCAGCCCCAGGAGCAGGGCCCTGCCGCAACAGGGAGTGGTTCAGGATGGCTCAGGCAGGATTCTCCCACATCCGTGGCCCAGCAGCTCCAGGGTCTCTTTCTTCCATTTCCCTGCCAGCTTAGGCAAATCCAGTGCAGGAACAGTACCCAGGAGAGAGCACGCCTGAGCTGCAGGATCCTGCCTTCAGCTGCAATCCCAAATGTATCTTGGTTTTCTTTTTTTAAAAAAACCCCACTCAGACAACAGGGAAAACTGAGTCAGAGTCTATGCAAAACGTGCGTGCAAAGCTGCGGGTAAACAAATGGCGAAAAGCCAGCACGGGGTAGTGAAGGGATTGCTGTTACCAGGCAAGGTCAGTCACAGCGTGGCACGAACCTGTGAGGGGCCAAGCAGACACCAGCTGGAGCTGAGGTGTTCAGAGTGGCGCTGCCTGCCTGTGGATGGTCATAAATCGCAGGGCGAGAGTTACAGTGCTCCTGCCTCCAAACAGAAAAGGAATATAAACCCAAGCTGGATCCGAGTAGTGAGGCTGAGGAGTGCACCAGGCTGCAAGGCTGGGACGGCAGCTCGTCACAGGGCAGGCTCAGCAGCATGGGGCAGAGCAGGCAGCACTGAGGGGACCTCGCTGCAGGGTTCTCGCCTGGCCCACGGCCCTTCCACGGGCAGGAGTTGGGGCTGAGTCACTCAGGGTAGCGGGCAGGTGTTTGCAGGTGCTGCAGTGTGTTCAGCATCTCTGTCCTGCTGGCCCACCAGGCAAGGTCCTCCTCATGCAGTAAATTCCTCAGCAGTCCCCGCTGCCAGTGCTTGCTGTTGGTATGCTGTTATTGTTTTTTCTTTAAATTATTAGCCCCGTGACTGTCAGGTTTGGTGCTGTCCAGTGACATTCCAGAGGATCCCAAAGCAATGTGTAAGCTTGGGGGCTGAAACTCGAGGTCCTCATGTAACCAAAGCCCCTTTCTATGCCAGTTGGTAAAACTTTCAGGAGTATGTTCGGTATCTTCAGGCTGCACCCAAACGCATCTGCACCTGGGGAGAGGCACAGGAGTTACCTGGAGAGCATGGGGCATGAGCGGGGAAGCCCACTTTGGGCAGCAGTTGTTGTTTTTCTGCCACCTCCCACTGCTTGCTATGTGGAGAAAGCTGCTGCCTGTCTTCCTTGTGAACACAGAAGCTGGTTTTCTTCTGGGGACTGGAAGCCTCGTGGCTTCCTGCAGTCAGAGCTTAAACATCAGGGCCTTTAAAGAAAATGCTTCAGGGTCATTCCTACTGTTCAAATTAAGTCTTGCATAATCTTCTCCCCGAAGGGCAGATTTTGCAATGAAAACTTTATGTAAAGCAGCAGCCTGGCTTTAGGTAAAGTAAGGCCCTGGGGTTTTGACTTGGAGCACAGTTTCTGAGGCAACATTCAACTTTGAGCACTGATGGCAAATGCTTTGGCTCCTGCCCCATCTGGTCTCCAACGCGAGAGCCCGAGGTGAGTGGTGTGCCTCTCTTGCCACCCAGCATCTGCTGTCGTGCTGCTGCTCTTTGGCAAGTGGTTGGCCGGTGCTGTGAGACCTCAGTGACAGCCATAATTGGATGAAGCGTGTGCGCTGCACGTCAGGTGGTGCTGCTGCAAGGTTGTTGAAGCCACTGTGGTCACAGTGGGGTGGGCATGGGTGGTGATGTCCTGGGAGAGGTAAGCTGCACAGGCTGCATCTTCACCAGTCTCCTCCTCCTCAGCTGCTCGGTTGCTGCCAGGGTTTCACACTGCTTCCTCGGTCTGAAAGTGGGCAGCGAGCAAATGGTGGTGTGGGAACCCACTGTGGGCGCGAGCCTGCTGGCTGGGGAGCCTGCTCACCCCCCTTCTGCTCTGCCAGAGCCAGGTTAGGGGATGGAGGAGCCTGCTGGGCGGGCAACACTGGCAGAGGCACAGCCTGGGCTGGCGTTGGGTCTCATCAGATCTGATTCTTGCTCCATGTGCAGCAGGCCATGCGGTCGAGCTGTGCAACTTCTGGCCAAAGTGTATTCTGGGGCTAAAAATTTACGTGGTTTCAAAAGCTTTATTGGGCAGATTCATAGAAGAAAAACTTGCATCGAGAACTATTCAGTACAAATCACTGCATCCCTTCAGTGCCGAGCTGCAAAGGCAAATGAGCAGAGCTGGGTCTGTGAGCCCAGGGGCGAGGGGCCCTTCTCACTCCTCACAGCTCAGACTTGACACCCCACTGTGGCATTGGCTCATCATGTGGCCTTGGGCAGGTCACGTCACTTGCTTTTCTGATGTTTTAGCTTTAGTTTTTCCATCTGTCAGCGACAGTCAAGTCTTCCATCTTTGCAATAATGGACTGGTACGAGACAACATCGGTATGGAGCTGGGATTGCCTTCGGGGCTCAGGCTGCTGTGCTACCGTGATAAGGAAGTGCTGATTGCGGGTGCAGATCTGTTTCTCTTTCCTTGGCCTTTTGGCAGCCGCTGAGTGATCCTTGTTCCCTGGAGGGAGACTTCGCTGCATTCAGTGTTCCTGGCGTTAGCTGGCTGTGACATTGGGTGCAGAGCTCTTGGAAACAGCTTGCTTGCTTTGAGTGACTTCTTACATGTTGGCATGCAAGTACTGCTTCTTCCTATAGTGTTACATGGAGAAATGGATTTAACGGGGGTAAAAGATTGACTGATTTCCCCAGCAGGGGTAACCTGACTTTGAGGCATGCAGGAGAGCTGGGCAGCTTGTCAGCAGCTGAATTCAACTTCCCACAAGTCATATGGCTTTTCATAAGCCAGATTAGGTACAGTGGGCAGTGTCAGGAGGAAGGCTCAGAGCAGGGAGGGGGGAGAGCAGGGTGTCATGGGGAGCAGTCCTGGATGCTTGAGGCAAACCCAGCTTAGGGTGCTGCCCCCAAGGCAGACCGGCAAGCTCTGCCCTGACACAGAAGGGTTTGAGCGTGCCCTTCACTCTTCCGGGAGGGACTCCTGTCTGCGGGACGCGTCCTGGAGGCTGCCGGAGCAGGGACCGACCCCCTGCACCTGGACAGCCCGGCCATGGGGGACCAAGTGCAGGGCAGGGACGTGGTGCCCAGAAGTGCTGCGGAGATGCTGAACCTCTGAGAATGCACTCGGCTGCTGTGCAGAGATGGGTCCGGTTGCCTCCATCTCAAAGCATGGGCTCTTAAATTATTTCTTAGCTACCTACTTCATGCAGCCTCCGGGAGGTAGATTACTGTAGTTTTAGTCCCTGTGTACGGATGGGATGGAGAGGCCTGGTACCCGCGGGGTGCTCCCTCGCTGGCCTCCCACCATCAGCAGCTGTTTCTCGAAGCAGCTTTTTTTCTGAGCATGAATTAATCTGTTGCAGGGGGGAAAAAAGTGAATTAAAAAATCAGGGTTTGCCATTCAGAAACCTCTGCCACAGCTGAGACCTGGACCCTCAGTCATCTTTCTTACAACACAGAGTCCTGAAGCCTGTCTTTTCCCTGTGTGCCTGTAGGTGCAGCCAGGGTAGCAGAGGTGTGCAGCTGGCCGGCGGGCCAGCACGGGGCTGTCACGTCAGAACGAGGCTGTTGGGCCAGCACAGGTCATTGCGACAGCACGGGGCTGTCGTGGCAGCATGGGGCCGTTGCAGTAGCTCCTGCAAAGGTTTGGGTGGCAGAGACGGAGAAGCAGGCTGGCTGAAATGAGCCTTCTTTAATATGGGTGAATCTAAGAGGATTCGTCACCTTCTGACTGCGGTGCAGTGTGAGAGGGGGTGGTTTTGTTTCTGTGCATGAGATGCATCATGCCAGGAAAGTGGGTCTGAAAACGTGTTTTTCCAGTGTTGAGAAAGCTTTAAAGCCCAGCAGCCTCTGCCAAACCTGCTCAAATAATTTTGCTCTAGCTTTTCGCAGGAAAAGGGCTAAAAAGCAGAAAAGGGGGCCTCTGCCCCTTACCTATGAAAGTCTGAGAAAATTTGCTCTAAATTCTTTGTCTTTCATTAATTTGTTTCAAGCTGCCTGGAAAGATCAATTGTTCAGCTGCTGAAGACCACAGCTCCAGCGTTGGGGACGAGCCAGCTGGAGTCGATCGGGCTGCTGTGATTTATTTTCCACTGCTGGGGAAAATAATGCCTGAGATGTTCTAACTGGATTCCAGCTTTATCTGCTGGATATTTAATACAGTCCTGCTTTGGCTGGAGCGTGGCAAATGTGCAAGGGGAAACATGTGCTGGGGGCTTCTTAAGCTTGCAAGGGGTAGAATTTCTCCCAGGATGACCCCCCTGGACCAGCAAGGCCCCACACCAGGTTTACCAACCTGTCTGCGTCCTCTGCTGGGTTCAGCTCTGCTGCCGAGATACCTCGTCCCCATCGCGCCACCCTGCCCAGCACGGGGGTTGCTCCGGCCAGGGCGGCACATCTGCAAAGGTGCTGGAGGCTTTGTGCAGGCTGGGAAATGTGGCACAGAGAGGTTACAGCGAATGCGGATTTTTTGGGTGGTACCCCAGAGGCTGCTGTGAGTGGTGGAGGGAGAGAAATACACCCAGAGGGCAATTTGGGGCGTGTAAAGTCCATGTTCTGAGTGACCACCTCTTCTCTCTGGAGGCAGCCGAGCTGAAAGGGCTGGGGAATATGGACATTTTGGCATGCCTCAGCCCAGGAGAAGCTTTGCCCTTCCTCTCCTCTCGTGGTGTTAATTGAAGTTACGCTGGAGCCATCCCCTTGGGGAGGCGCCTGCCTAGAGGCAGGGTTAGGAAGCTGAGTCAAGTTCACTGCTGAATTTAAAACTTAGCCAGCTGGGGGGCTGCCTGCTTGCGAGCCCACCTCTATGGCTGCTCCGCTGCTCGGGATCACCACCTCCCAGCTTTTTTCCATCCTCACAGCAACTCTTTGGCTGATCCTTCTCCTTGAACCTGCAAACTTGGAGAGGGGAAAAGTGGTCTCTGCAGGAGGGGAATAGGATGAATAATTTCTGCTTAACAGAAGGACGATGCTTTGCTTTTGCCTTGGCTCTTGCAAGGGTCAGGAAATGAAGCAGAGCCCAAGCATTGCTGAATGGGAAAGGGCACTGGAGCAAGGGTGGGAGGGTGATGGTGGAGCGAGGGAGGGATGCGTGGTGGGGCTGTTCAGGACGCCTCTGTTGCGGCCAGCTCCAGTGGGTTGTTCCTTGGTGTGAGCCTAAGTTAGGAAGGCACTGCCACTGCTCCCTGGCTTCCCTGCTGGCTGACGCCTGGTGTACAGCCGGTGCCTCAGTCTGCAGGCAGCAAGAGCGGGCTGTGCTCCCTCGGCCGAGAGGTCGCCCTCTGCCAGAATGGGGGTGACCCGTAAATTAAAGACTGCCTTTGCTTTGTTTTAATTCTCAAGTTGTTTCCCTCGTGTTCCTCTTTGCCCGAATGGCTGCTGTCAGTAGAAGGGCACACTAAGGCCCAGCATCTCAAGCCTAACAGGGTGCTGCTGCAGCCAAGGCCATCAGGGGGCTTGGGGATGCTGGAGGGGCATCACCAAGGGCATCACCAGCAGGGATAAAGGAGTCACCATCCCACTCTGCTCAGTGCTGATCAGGCCACACCTGGAACCCTGTGTGTAATTCTGGTCCCTGCTATACAAAAAAAATGTGGGTGGGCTGGAGGGGTCCAGAGCAGGGCCACCAAGGTAATCCAAGGGCTGGGAAGCCTCTCTCAGCCGTATGGGGATGGGCTGAGAGAGCTGGGTTTGTGTAGCCTTGAGCAAAGGAGGCTCTGAGGGGATCTCTTTACCACGTACCGGTACCTAAGGGGTGGCTACAGGGAAGATGGAGACTCCCTTTTCACAAGGAGTCCCATGGAGAGGACAAGGGGGAATGGACACAAGTTGCTCTTGGCGAGATTCCAACTGGACATGAGAGGGAAATTTTTCCCCATGAGAACAGTCAACCCTTGGAATAATCTCCCCAGGGGAGGGGTTGACTCCACCACATTGGACACTGTCAAGCCTCAGCTGGACAGGGTGCTGGGCTATCTTGTCTAGACTGGGCTCTTGTCTAAAAAGGTTGGACCAGATGATCCTTGAGGTCCCTTCCAACCTGGGATTCTGTGATTCTATGATCTCAAGTATTTGGGCCCAGGGTCACCTCTCGCCAGGTTTAGTTGTCTGAAAGTGGGGTGGCTGGTCCAAGTGGGACTCCCTGGTGGTTTTAATCATCACTGGAGAAAGACCAGCACTTCCCAAGTCAGACTGATACCATCTCCTGGGGTATCCTCCTGCGGTGCCCTCTGCCCGTCCCACCTTGCCCAGGTCCTTTGGGGTGCCAGGGGCGGCTGGGTGCTGTCCCTGCGGCCAAGTGTCGGAGCACAGCCCGCAGCTCCCTTCCTCTGCCCTGGAGCCATGGGTCAGCCTGTGGCTGCGGTCCCAATCTGTGAAGCCCCTTGTGAGCATCCCCTGAGCCCTGCAGGGCAGAACAGGTCCCCCCGTCTGCAATGAGCATAATGATCAGACCTCCAACACCCAACACACTCAGCCCTCACTCTTCTGTGGTAGCTTCAGGCCTCCTGGCAGCCCTGGTGCCCAGGATCCCAATGGACTGTGGCTTATTTGGTGCCCCGTTTCAGGACAGCTGCTGCAGATGTTTCTCATGTTCTGGTTTTAGCTGAACCCTCTGCTCTGCCTGTGTGCCTCCCAAAGAGTGGCGTGGAGCAGTTCAGAGAGATTTTTCTGGTTCCCATTTGCTCTCCATTTAAATGCTGAGCAGTGCCTCATGCTGGTGCTTGGTGCTGCAGTGGGACAGGCAGGCCTGTGCTGACAGTGGTGCTCTTTGGGCAGCCCTGGACTTAAAGTGAGAAGCTTTGCTCACAGGAGAGTGGTGAATGGGACATGCAGGTGATGAAGGAGCACTTTTCATGCCTGGTGAGCCAGGGGTTGGTTTGTTCTCCTTTAAGCTGATCAAGCCCCTGAGATGTCTGGAAAATGTGCCACCTTCCATCCCGCATTGCTGCATCCCGGAGGTGGTAGGGAGTGATGATTTGTAAGTGGATGTGGGGCCAAAAGGCTGTTTGGAATCAGGGAAGGGGCACAGCAGATGCTCCTGCCCTGGCTGGCTGCAGTGGGTGCAAAAGCCCCTGGTCCAGCCCCTGCGCCATGGTACCAGGTCCTGCACTGTGGTCACAACAATCCCCACAATGCTACAGGCAGGGAAGAGTGGCTGGAAAGCTGCCTGGCAGAAGAGGACCTGGGGGTGTTGGTCGACAGGCGGCTGAACAGGAGCCAGCAGTGTGCCCAGGTGGCCAAGAGGGCCAACGGCATCCTGGCTTGTTTCAGGAATAGCGGGGCCAGCAGGAGCA
>NW_009259310.1:235994-238384 GCF_000687185.1 Egretta garzetta | reverse complement strand
CCAAAAGGGCTGTCAAGCACTGGAAGGGGCTGCCTAGGGAAGGGGGCGAGGCCCCATCCCTGGGGGGATTTAAACGCCGGACAGAGGAGGTGCTTAGGGCCAGGGTTTAGTGGTGGGATGGCAGGGTTAGGGGAAGGGTTGGGCTTGGTGATCTTAAAGGACTTTTCCAACCTCAACGATTCTGTGATTCTATGATTCTACATCCATGGTATCCTACCTCCCATCTTGGCTGCAGGACGCTGTAGAACAGGGCAGCAAACGTCCCGCAGGGCTGTCCCTTCCCCCCCCCAGCTTGATGCTAACATGACTTTGGGCAAATGTCAGCAAATAGCCATTTGTCAAGCGCTGGGGGGGCACAGTACCCTGCCTCTGGGTGCTTTTGCATTGATCAGCAGGAGATGAAGCGCTGGAAAGACCTGGCAGCTGAGTGCTGGCTCTGCACTGATCCAACCTCCAAGGGGCTCTGCCCGAGGTTGTTCTGCCCCGCCTGGGCGTGAACACGTGCCCATTCACAGTTTCTGAGCTGTGGCCCCCGTTACTCCGGACTAAGGCTGCAGTAGATGAGAGCACTCACCCAGCACGAGTCCAGGCTGCAAGGCCAGGGCAGGTCTACCCTGCCTGCCCCCTCGCCGGCGCTGGAGGTCCTGGTGCTGGTACTGGGGCATGTCAGGGACTCACCCAGCTGAGAATGAACCCTGTAAACATGGCTTCCAGCTGAATCGATGCCTAATTAAAGCAGTTGGACTGTGTGTCAGAGCGGGCGTGAGACAGAGGCCAGCATGGCTCCTGCTTGGCAGGGCAGGGGCAGCCGGGTAGGATGCCTTCAGCTGAAGCAGTGCTGTGACCTTCATCCCCAGCCCAGGCATGAGGTCTTTGTGCTTAGGGGGTCCCAGACCAGACTTCCCACCATGCTTGAGGTCATGACGAGAGGGAGAAAAGGTGGGAAATGGTTGTCGTGAGCTGGCCATGAGCTCTGGTAGCACTTACCCTGTGTTGCAAGCTCTATGAGTCTGTCCCTGTCCTGAAGGGCTGAGAAAAGCCAAGAAGAGGAAGAAGGAGGAAGGGCGATGCCAAGGCGATGCTGGCTGGGGCTGCAGCCCAGATGTCCTGAGTCAGCTCCTTACGCACTGAGCTGCGCCACTTCTGCAGGACTTTCCTCTGCTGTGCTTGAATGGTCTTGTGGAGCAGCACGGTCACAGTCGTGACTCTGGTGTCTGCCACCTAGGGTTCCAAAGACCTTAAAATGTTTTGTTTAGTTTATCATGGTTAGTGTTTTCCTCAGAAGAGCAGAGTTTCATGGTCTCTCCAGGCTGTCCCTGTCCCCAGCGGCAGCTGGCACAACAGTGTTGGAGGACGGCACAAGGACCCACTGGGCTGTTCTTGCTGTCATTCGCTGGGAGACTGTAGATACAGCAGTCACAGGAGGTGGGTCCCCATTAGCCATCTGCTTCACCCGACTTCTCCCCTTGACCCTGAGGGATGGAGATATGGCTGGAGCATGGTTCTCAGGTCCACTGGGTCCTCTCTGAAATGGTGCTGGGGCATTTCTATGACTTCGAGCCATTTCCTGATGGTTTTCCGTGTGCAAAATCAAATTTCTCCCCACGGGGCTCCCAAAGCACAAAACCCAGTTGATGCCCTCTGAGCATCCCCAAAACAAAGTGCTCCATGCATTAGATATAAGAGCTGGCAGGAACTGAATGGTGTCTGGTGGTTTGAAAAGAGAGAGGCCAGGTTTAGGAGGAAACCCACTGCCCAGGTGTGGTGGTGAGAGCTTGTGTGCGAAGCTCGGGGGAGCTTTTGCATTGCTCAGAAACAGCTGGTGAAGCCCATCCACTGCTCCAGCAGCTTCTGACCATACCAACCGCTGTTAGTGCCAGGCATTACCACCGTGGGAGCTGTCAGGGCACCTGAACACCATGCGTGGCTGCCCCCAGCCCAGCACGCTTCGGGACGCCACGCAAAGCAGGTGGGAGAGGACCAGCGGGCAGGAAGTGGCACTCTCCATGGCAAGGAGCGATGCAGGTTGTGCCAGACGGAGTTTTCCTTGCTGAGATATCAGAATGCCTTGTGAAACCAGCAAAGCACTGTTACTGCCTTCTGGCACTTGGGGTGAGATGGATGCAGGGGCTCAGTCCCCACAAGGCGCTCTGCCGGCAGCGCGTGGCAGCTAGCCTGAGGCTTTATTCTAGCTCAGGATTCTGGCCATCTGCACCCAGAACAATCTCTGAGCTAAAAATAATCTCTTGGTTTCTGGGAACAGCACAGAGTGGTTTCCAACCAAAACCCCAAAGATAAAGGGCAGAGCTCTCACTGGCTGTGGAGCACGTGTGGGTTTGCAAGGGGCCCAGCCCCCCACAGGCTGACAGTACAGCACCCCCCCGGCCCCC
>NW_009259310.1:225840-235858 GCF_000687185.1 Egretta garzetta | reverse complement strand
CACACCCCCCAGCCATAGTCTCTGGCCTGTAACAAGGAGCAAGTCACGGCAGTCACTCTCAGATGACGCCTCAAACATGTCAGCACTAAGGTCAAGGTGTCTTTTCTCATCCTAATGCATTTTTCTTGATGGAGAAAGTGGGCTGGGGTTGTTCCAGCCAGCTCAAAATGCTTGACAGTTCCCACACGCTGAGCTTCCTTTTAAACACCCACATGCCCTGCTCAGCTCTTTCATTTGTATAGCATCAATTAAATACCAGAGAAAAATGAGGTTTATATGTGCTGGTGGAATAAGTGCCACGTGACATCAATTAGGGGTCTTGTACCATGAGTCTTCAGAATTGAAATAAAAATCACAGAAAATGCATGAAGAGTGTGGCAAAGGGAGCAGAGACAGCCAGCCAACATGTGGGATTGGGCTTGTGACTGCTGATTTGTTACAACTGGTTTTTTTTTCTACTCTCTTCTGCACGTTTCCATCTCAAAGGAATCCACGTGCCTTGTCGATCATCTTCCATTTTGCAGGTGAGCCTCCTCGAGGCTGCCTCTGCTGACTGCCCCTGAAGCTGTGCTTTTGCTTGATCTTGCCTTCTTTCTCTTCCTTCAGAAGCCCCTGGTTCCCCATTGGGTGGGCAGCGCTGCGGCACTGTCCGAACAGGGTGAGTGCTGCCAGGGAGGACTCCCTGCAGAGACTGTCCCAGGCGGTTGGGTCAAACTTGCCCAAAACTTAGTGCGGAACAGCCAAGTTCTTCTTGGGAGGCTTCAGTGCCTGACTGTCCTTAACCCCTCCAGAGGCCATCTGCATCTTAGCTGCCTACACGTCTTTATGCATCCTGGCCTGACCAGTCTTCCCCAGTTTTGTGAAAACCATTTCAAGCAGGACTTGGCTCACTGAGTGTGGGCACAAAGGAGCCTGGAGCTCCTTGGATGGGGAGGGGACCAACTGTGTCTTCATTCCCCTGTAGACTTGTGGGAAGGGGCAAGTTGGTTGCTGGAGGAGCCAGTCCCTCTCCACGTATCTTCAGAAATGTTCATTGCTGAAGTTACATCTCTTTCTTGGAAGCCTTGGGGAAATACTGATTTTTAGGGCCAGAAGATCATAAGAGCTTGTCTCCCCCTTGTAGGTAGCATCAGCCATAGATCTTTACCTGGAAACCTTATGCTTCTTGGTGAAGTTGCTTTCTGAATAACATGCATCTCGTTTATAAGCTAGGTGGGATCAAGACTGTGTTTGGGTCAGGTTTTCCAACACTTAGGTCTTCCCTCAGCATAACATGTGTGGAATCTTTTAACTATTTCAGATTCTGAAGGGGATTTACGTCACACGGTGGCCACTTACAACCAAGACCTATACTGACCTGTGCCAAGAGCCTGCTCTCCTCTGGCTCGTCTGAGGTCCCATTTGCTGGAGCCTACGATGCCCTTGTCCCTGCATGTTCCCCTCAGCAGAAGGAAGCTTTAGCTGTCGGTTCTCCCGTGACCTTCCTTTGTGTTTAACTCTCCCGCGGAAGCAGATTCCCCTGATTCTAGGTATTTCCTAAGGTTTCTTCCTTACCTGGTGAGGGAGAGGTTTGAAATCAGAGCCACTAAATCAAAGCTGGGATTGCAGTCCAGGGTGTGATCCCGGCCTTGTCAGCACGATGCCGTCCCAGGAGGGCAGGATTTTGTCCAGATCTGTGGCTCACAGAGGTCCTTGTTGACAGCAGAATAACGAACACCTGGATTTGCAAAATGAAAGTGATTTATCCAGCCAGTAACCTGCCCTGAGCTTTTTAAGTCTTACTTTCCAGGCTGCATTTATTTATTTCATTTTATGAAAAATGCATTCATGCTCAAATGAAATGCAACTATCCCTTTATCCCTGCTACATAACTAACTTTAGTTTGCCTTCCTGTGGAGAGAGGAATTTGCCTTCCTGATTCTGTTTTGGTTTATTTTTTTTTTCCAACAGAAAATTGTCTTTTGACTGGAGAGATCAGATATATTTGGTTAGCTTGAGGGAAACAGCCAAGCTTAGACAAGATGGCATCATGCATGTGAAGATGCCTACAAAAAGCTAATTGCTAATGTCTGTAACGATGGCACCTGGGGAAAGCCAGCTGGTCCCTGGTCATGCTGGGAGCTATCGGCTGCAGGGCTGCTCTCGATGTCTTCGCGCGGGTGAGCGTCGCTCTTCTGTCTGTGGGGAGCCGTCCTTGCGCGGGGCAGCAGGAGCTGTCATCTGTCCTTGCCTCCCCCGCAGGCCAGGAGTATTTGGGAAATACTTCTTCCTTTTTTTTGTGGGTCAAGAACTCAAAAATACTGACAAGAGATTTTTAGGGATCAGCAACATAGTACGGGTCAGCAAATCCATTTTGGTGTTGCTTGACCTACGACATTTTCCTTGGGCTACAAGAAGCTTTGCTGGTATCTGTTACAGAAAGCCAGAATGGAAGAAAGTCCACTTCTGTTGGCAGAGAGAAATGCTGGGTAACTCTGCTGAGGTGTTTTGTTCATCTGGCTTAGACAGATCATAGAACCATAGAATCGTTTGGGTTGGAAAAGCCCTTTAAGATCACCAAGCCCAACTGTTCCCCTAACCCTGCCATCCCACCATTAAACCCTGGCACCTCATCTGCCCGGCTTTTAAATACCCCCAGGGATGGGAACTTGACCTCTTCCCTGGGCAGCCCGATGATCTCATCTAATGTCACCATTGTTACCTGGATTTGATTTGCATCCTCGCCTGGGAGCGGAGGAGCACTCACCCCTCTGTGGGTGAGAGCCGGGTGCGGGTGGGGCGGACTGGGGGGAGTTGGGGGGGGCACTGACTGTGCATCCCATGCAGGTGCTGCAGGGGAAAACTGCTCAGCTCTTGTGGTTGAAACCATTTGGGGACTGAAGCGATTTGCTGAGTTATTGGTGAGCTGTAAACAACCGGCTGTCAGCGAAGCACCTGCAGATTTCTGAACACCCTTCTGTACCTGATCCCCCCAAGGCCAAATTCTGCACATGTGTACGTGTACACAGCCCGTGCCCACCCCCTTCTCCACCAGCAGGGTGGGTTCCCCATTTGCGCACCCCAGTGCTGGCACCCTGCTCTCCTGGCAAAGATATTGTGTTTCCAGAGCGATCCCACTCACAGGAGGATTTTGTGTGGCACGTCAGTAAGCCCCAGGTAAACTGCTAACGTGCCCAGGGCAAAGCTCCAGCCATGGGGCACTGGGCTGCCTGATCCAGGCTGGTCCCCCCTCCGCTTACTGGCAGAGGAGGCTGGGGAGGAGCTCTCTGCTTTCCCTGTCAAGGCAAGAAAAGTCCTGGGAGCGGTGGCAGGGGAAGCAGGTTGGCTCTGGCAGGGGAGGAGAGGAAGAGTCTGTTCTTCCCTTTTTGCAGGAAAATTTGCTGTCTAAAAGAGGAGTTTGAAGCCTGGGGTTTGCATCCTCGCAGCAGAGCCTGGGCCTGGGCAGATGCTGGGGGCTGTGTCCAGCTGTGCACGGGGCTGGGAGAGCCGGTCTGCAGGGTGGGTGGTGGCTTACCTGGGACCCATGGGTGCTGCACTGCAGCCCCAGCAAGTCCTGCTGAGGAGTCAGACCCTTCCCTGCGGTGTGTGAGTGCCTCTCTGGTGCCTGCAGACGAGGAAAGCCCAGAGCAAGACCATGCCCCAGGTCTGCTTTTCAAAATGACTTCGCATGGTTTTAGTCTGGCAAGGAGTGGGCTCCCTGTGGTGGCAGCTCACAGCATCCAGACATTTTCCAGCTGCCCATGAGCTGCTTCCTCCACGCTTCTTGCTGCCCCAGGGAGCTGGGAGGTGCACATTGGCTGCATGTACAGAGGGAGCATCCTGCTCACTGCGTGTGCAGCTGAAAGCCTGGGGACACGGACAGTTTCCCCAGAGGGTGGTGGGAGCCAGTGGCACCACGGTCCCCCCCGTCTTCCCTCTCCCTGCAGGGAGGGCAGCCTTAAGGGGTACGAGCCTCCTCCTGCACCGGAGCCCGGTCTCCCCACCACAGGCTGAATTTGAGCTGGGAGCAGTGGGGATATGGGCAGCTGTCCCAGTGCTTTGCTCAGACAAAAGCATGGCTTGGGCATTCCAACCCTGGCTGGTGACACAGGAACACGCCCTGCCTGGCTGCTGGGGCTGCGGGCTGTCCCCTGAGCCTGTCCTTCCTGCTCCCCACCCTTCTCCCACCTCTCCCCCTCCCTCCCCAGCTCCTAGGAAGCCTTCAAATAAATCTTGGCATTTTGAAAGGCTGTCTTCTCCCCCAGCCTACGTGTCAGCACTAATCTGGGGACAAACAGCCGCATTTATGAGAAGAAAATAAAGACTCGGGTCCCACTCGGCAGCATAATGCCAGGGGCCATTCCCGGCGTGCTGGGGATGCTGCAGGGATTCTTTACTGGACAAAGAGGCGATTGATGAACTGGGTCATGGCGGGAGGAGACGGTATGTGGGAAAAGCACTGAACAGAGAGGCCTCTGAGAAGGAAACCATTTTCTGTGGAAGCAGCAGCCCCAGGCAGCCTGCCTTGCCCGGGTCTGTGCCCAGGTCACTCTGCGGCAGGAGGGGCTCCAAGGTGGCTGGGGACCAGGGCACCTGCAGGCTTGCTGCTCTGCCCAGGAAAGGCTGCTCTTCCTCTCTTTTGTCCCTGATGGGGCTGAAGTGGAAGGAGAGGCTTTTGGAGCCCTCTGGGTCAGTGTACCTGGTGGGGAGAGCAGCAGTTGGGGGTACCCACCACAGCTCTGCCCGTGGGTGACTGGTGCTCCGAGGTGAGCTTGTGCCTTGCTGCCTGACTCTTTTGCCATCCGCACAACAGGAGAGGGCGTCCCAGGATTTGGGGCAGGAGTGGGTAAACCCTGAGAGTACATCCTCAAACACAGGTCTGGTGCCCTGCGCAACCCTTTGCCGTTCCTTCTCCATGTTTTGTAGGCGGCTTGGGGTCAGCAGGATCCATCAGACTCTGTCAGCATCCCCTTCTGTCTTGGCCGGTTGTGCAGAAGGTGGAGGAGCTCCTCTCTGTCTTGCAGACTGAATGTGAAGTGCTACTTGCTTGGCCTGGAGCGGCAGCACCTCAGTGCCTGCCCTTCCCACTCCTCGGCCCTGCAGACTGAACGTGGCCTTGGCAATAAACATCCTTTACTGCACCCTGCCACCAGCCTGCACCAGTGCCTTCCTCTGCTGCACTCGTGCCCCACACTGGGCCAAGGCTGGACCATTTTGCACGCCAGAGAGATACCCTCTCAGGTCTGGGATGAGTCATCCCTGTCGGAAGGTGATGCCATCAGTGACACAGCCAGAGCAGGGTGGCTTTAGCAGTGCTGAGTGTGGTTGATGTGAGTCCTGTCCCTGCTTGTGCAGGAGCCTCCAGGCACAGCTGTGGTTCAGATGGTGCTGGCTGCCAGGAGCAGTGACCGGCTCAAGGCAAGAGCCTCCAGGCAGGTCCCTGCAGCTGCGTCCCATCATGGGATGTTCCTCGGTTGCTTGTCCTTGGATCCGACCAGGGGTAAAGCTGCGGCCCTGTAACCTCTTTCCTGACCTGAGTGCTCTCTGCTGATCGTGGCCACAGGCTCCCCTGTTCAGGAGCAGCTCTGGGACTTTGGTCCTGCAGGTGTTTGCCATGCAACCAGGTAGGAGCCTATGCATCCTGTTGATTTTGCTGGGACTGAATTCCTGCGGTCCGTGTGGGACTGTCCCATGGTGGCAACTTTGGGGTCTGGCTGCCTTCAGAAGTTTGTGTTGTTCCCCTGCATTGCAGCTCCCTGAGCCTGGAGTTTGCCCACTGTTTGCATCAGGATCCCTGCCCTGCTCGATACTGCCTGCCCCATGTCCCAGCCCTCAGCAATTCCTGAATTCCTGCCCTGCTTAGCCCTGCCACCACGTCTGTGCCCCATTTGGCAGCTCTCTCTTTGGATCTTGGCTGGGCTGTGGGTGGATGAGGTGGCCACTGCAAATATATTATGTGCGTCCCAGGGCAGATTTTGCTTCGCCCTGTAGAAGCAAAGTAGCCATGAAATAACCCACGGATCGAGGGATACTGATACAGGTCCTTGTCTGATGCAAGACCTAGGACAGAAAGCATAGGGAGGGCAGTGCTTACCTGTGCTTCAGCTGGAAGCGTTGAACAATTTCCCTATGTTGACCTTGTCTGGTTTTAGTCTGGCAAAGCAGCTCGCTGGGCCCCGGGGATCTGAGCACATGCTGGGAGTGGAAGGTGCTGACAGCTTTGTAGCGAAGCAGCAGTTGCTTACAGTTGTCCAGAAGTGGGTGCCTTATTGGCCTCGCTTCGGGTGCCAGAAGTCCGTTCTCCACTGGATTTGCCTCCCCTGCATTTTTGGAAGTAACTAGAGGCAGGCGATGGGGGAGAAGTGAAGGATGGCAAATGGCTTTGGGGGAACGCGAGACCAGTGTGGTAAAGGCAGGCAGAGGAACGGAGGGAGGGGACTGGAGAGGGAAGTGTGGGAATCGGAGTTGTGGAAGAGGCAGACAATTTAGCAGAGGCACTTGGGGCTTGGAGTCAAGTTCAGGATACACAGACAGGAGGAGGTTGCTGGGGCATTTCCTTGCTCTGTGATGCCTTAGGGCTTACGATGAACCGTGGGCACCTGCCCAGTGAGGAGCCTTTTCAGATGGAGCGTTCCCTGCGAGCACGCTCAAGCCACAACCCTCTGTCTGCTCTAGGAGCTAAGCCCTGGCTGGAGCTCTGGGTGACAGGTGCCATTGGTGTGCGGCACGTTGACACAGTGGCTTTTAATCCAGCATAAGCTGGCTGAGCCAGACCGAGTCCCCTGGGCTTTCCCTGGGCTGCACTGTTGTGTGCTGGAGGTGATGCATCCTATCTGTTGTAAACCTTTAGAAGGTGCAAATGAATATATGTGAATTTGACATCTTTAAGTCCTAGTCTAAAGAAGTCCGAATACAACTGGCATGAGGCAGGCCTAAGCCCAGGGTGACTTATCCAGGGAGCCCATGAGTGCTCCCCGGTGCCGTGTGTGCTGCAGGGTGCACCATCTCGGTGCCTCCTCTACGCTCCCTCAGGCTTGGTCCAGTCCCGGTCTCTGGTATTTGTTTGATCTCCAAGCGCCGCTGTTGGCTCACTGTGCAATGCGCTGTGTTTTAGCTGCCAGGCCCGTGATGTGCGAGGCTGGGCTGATCGCACCAGAGCCCTCCGGCCCCATGCAATACTATGGTGAGTCCTCCGACACCTACTACCATGTGGACCGCTGGCAGAGGCTGCGCACGGCTGTCAGGAAGCTGGAGTTCTGGGAAAGCTTCAACGCCGAGCTGATAGGCAGCGGCTTCTTCTCCAAGGTCTACAAGGTAAACTGAGACGCGGGCAGCCCATGACCTGTGCGAGAGCAGCTGAGCAGCTGCCGAGGCTGTGTAGCCCCTGTCTCACTTGAGGAACCTGTCCCCAAGCTTATCTCCTTCTCTCCATCCCTCCCAACTCTCTCTGGTGGGTTGGATGGGCTGAGGGAGGAAAGGACACCCCCTTGCTGCACCTAGCACATGGCCTTTGATGCACATCTCCCCTTCCATAGTGAAAAAGGAGATGGGAAGACTCAATCAATCAATGTTCAATGGGCTCGTCAGGGAGCTGAACTGGAGGTTGGATGAGATTAGGGGATATTTATGCTCTGTGCAGGTTTTGTTGTCAAAACTGTAGCAAAATATATATATATAAAGAACGTAAAATTAAGCCATGTGTATCTCCCAGAATACCCGCACCCCGTGGAGACACCAGTGCTGTCACCCCTCTGCGCCTGCTGCCCTGCATTACAGTGACGCCAGGGACGAGCAGGGGACCTGGGGCAGGGCCAGGCTGGGACAGGCTGCTGGTCCGTCCACCGCTGCCACTGCTGCCTTCACGTCAGGCGGCCCCTGGCTCCCTGCAAGCCAGCGCGTGGTGCGGGTGGTGTCACCAAAGCTAAATGGGTTTCTCAGTGGGGCTGTAGTGAGTCACTCCCTGCACCGTGCTCCACTGGTGTGGGCAGTTGTTTAACCCCCTCTGAGCAAGGGCAGGAGCCAGGGCGCTGCTACCTTCGCGCCTCCCAGTGCCGCTCCTCAGCCCGGGAGTACCAGTGCTTATTTGGGGGGAGTGGATGGGACCTGGGGCTCTTGCCCTGCAGCCCTGGGTGGTCACTGCTCTGTGAAGAGCAAAGTGAAAGGTCCATCACGTGAGGAAGCAGAACGCAGCCTTCATCTCTGGGAGCAGATGCCATGTTGCTTTTCAGTGTGGCCGGGCTTGCCCACCTTATCTCTCCTCCCAGCAGCCCTCCAGCACGTGGCTGCTGACACTGGTCTTGGTTGTTGGGATGTGACACAGACCCACTGGGAAGAAATGGGGCCTGGCTCTACCATTGCCTTCAGGTCCTTAGCTTGGCCAGCACCGTGACAAACATCATGACTGCACATTTATCCTGGGCCCGCATAAGATGCTTCTGCCAGAGGAGCACTCTGGCATGTTCTGGGGGGGATCCCTGGCTGGTGTGAGCACATGTGGCCAGCTGAAACCAATGGAGCCAGGCTGGCAGGGTCTGGCTGTGGAACCACAGAAAATACACCAGTCAGATAAATAAATGCACGTTGCTTTCTCAAAGCCATGTCTCCTCCTCTACTGCATCTGGGCATGGTGCTGTGATAAAGTCTTTGGGGGAACTTCAGGTCCAGGGACAGTGCGGTAGAGCTGTTCAAGGGGCATCTCCAGCCAAAGGTCCATAGCAGCCTTTTGCAGCCTGGTGCAATACAGGACAAACACCTCCCCCACCACAGCCTCTCTCCAGTAACTGCTTTCCACACCTCTGCATGTGCTGTTGCCATCACTTTCTCTTCCCTTTACTGAGCAGATTTTCATAGTAGCAGTTGCTGTTTCCTCCGTGCATGACATTTTCCTCTTGCCCTGGCAGTGAATGAAATTCCAGCAGTAGGCAGGCTGGAGACACGGATCTTGAATGAAAATGAAACAACTTCTTGAAGTAGAAACAGAAAAATAAATGTAAGAAAAATGAAGATTGAATGAAATGCTGTGCATCAAGTAGTCAGAAGACAGCGGAGGAGGACTTGGGACAAGGACAGTCCTTTGTGGGGACTTGACATTTGTCTGGGGATGCGGGCACAGCCGTAACCGGGTGCTCTGGTGACCTGTGGTCCTCCAGGTTCAACCAGTCCGCTGTGGACTCGTAGCCCTGAACAGCAGTGCTCCCGCTACGAGGCATCACTGGTGATGGTCCTTTGAAGCTCTTTGCCAACAGATGCTGTCTTCCAAAGTGCTCCCGCAGCAAGGACATGGACTCCCTAGAGTGTTGGCACTGTCTCTGCTGGCGGCCCGCTGCTTTGCCATCCTCTGTCCTTCGGTTAGGCCCATTCTCAGGAGCTGTTGTACGTGGGTTGGCTGAGGAAGGAGGATTCACTTGGTTCTACCTGGTGACTCAGACTCAAGAGGCCTGGGCACAGCCTTGCTGCTCCGTGGGTTATGTATTGTGTGACCTGGGCTCCTCCCGGGCTGGAAGGTGGGGACGGTGAGTGGAATAAACCCCCCATAATCCAGGAGGAAGCCGTCTTTGACCTGCTATGCCACCTGGACATCCACAAGTCTATGGGGCCAGATGGGATCCACCCAAGAGTGCTGAAGGAGCTGGCAGAGGAGCTTGCCAAGGCACTCTCTATCATTTATCAGCAGTCCTGGATAACAGGGGAGGTCCCAGATGACTGCAGGTTGGCAAATGTGACACCTATCTTCAAGAAGGGCCGGAAGGAGGATCCGGGGAACTACAGACCAGTCAGCCTGACCTCAGTACCGGGGAAGATTATGGAGAGGTTCATCTTGAATGTGCTCACCAGGCACATGGAGGACAATCAGGGGATCAGGCCCAGCCAACATGGGTTCATGAAAGGCAGGTCTTGCCTAACCAACCTGATTTCCTTCTACGACCAGGTGACCCGCCTGGTAGATGAGGGAAAGGCTGTGGATGTTGTCTACCTGGACTTCAGCAAAGCCTTCGACACAGTCTCCCATAGCATTCTCCTGGAGAAGCTGGCAGTTCAT
>NW_009259310.1:223352-225278 GCF_000687185.1 Egretta garzetta | reverse complement strand
GGAGGTCGGCCTCTTCTCCCTGGTAACAGATGATAGGACGAGGGGGAATGGTTTGAAGCTGTGCCAGGGCAGGTTTAGGCTAGACATTAGGAAAAACTTCTTCACCGAAAGGGTTGTCAGGCTCTGGAATGGGCTGCCCAGGGAGGTGGTCGAGTCCTCATCCCTGGAAGTATTTAAAAGAAGGATAGATGAGGTACTTAGGGCCATGGTTTAGTGGTGGGGTGTCAGGGTTAGGTTAAAGGTTGGACTCGATGATCTTAAAGGTCTTTTCCAACCAAAGTGATTCTATAATTCTATGATTCTATGCTTTTCCTCTTTCGCTGCTTTAGTTTTCTGATGTGCAATAAGAAGCTATTCAAGTAGGAGTTTCGAGGAAAGTACAAAGCTGCTTTCATTGGCAGCTCTCTCATATGTAGGGCTCTGAGGGTCTCAAAAGCAGGAAAGAAATGCAGTGTGATTTATTTTTTCTAGGGCTGGTCTAAGGCATTGCCCAAAGGGACCCTCTGAGCAACCTCTTTCTCTCTTGGCCCTTGAAAAGCTTCATGCACATGAGGAAGCACAGTTCCATTCCCTGTCTTTCTGCAACTTTCCAGTACCAGATTTTCATCTTTATTTCTCCACTTGAGGCTGACACCAGATCTTTACCCTTCATCACTCATTAGTATGAAATGAGAATACCTTGGAGACCCCTCTGCACTTCCCTGATTCTCACAATGACCCGGGACAAAACTGGACACTTTGCATGATTCAGAGTGGACCAAGGGCTGCTACAGGTTGGGGCCTGTGGTCTTGGAAGAGGCCTTCTGAGCCCAATACCTTTGCCCATCTCTCCCACCCTCTTTTGGGTATGGGTCTACCCTTGCTTTTCAGTCATTTCTTCTCTAGACCCAGCTGGACGTTACATTGCGCCGTGGACAGGACCTCCTCCCAGTGCTCACCGGCTCCGCAGGCCCAGGCAGTGTTTGTGAACTGTGCTGGTATCCAACTGGGATGTGCAGCCTCACCTGGAAGCTCGGTGCCGCTCAGCATCTCCACTGAAACTCAGTATTGGCTCTTCCAAAAGTTTTTCATATTTTCCAGATTCCAGCTGCTCCCTGTACTCTGTCCTGGGAGTAAGGGCAGTCACAGTCTCCAGGCACAGGTGACTCATAGCATCTCTTATATTTACACCTGTACAATTACAGTTATTAACCAGCTACATCTGATTAGAGACCCACGGTCTGTGGTTACAAAGTCCCATTGGGTGCGGGTGTCAGAGCCTTGGCTTCCTTCCTGCTCAAGTAGAGAGGCAGAGTTATTCCAGCAATAACATCGACCATCAGGTTGCATTCCTTCAGAAAGGAAGCAGCAGTTCATGTTGCTCCCAAGGCAGTTTGTTTTGTGACCCTGGTTACAATAAACCTTTCTCTCCTTCCAGCCCAGCTAGGTCTTGCATGCAGCTCTTCGTTCTCCTCACCTGGGCCGGTAACCGTATCCGTAAAGTGACCATCACAGAGAGCAATGGGTGACGGCTTGGGACTCCAAGTGCTACTCTTAAGCCAGCTCACACTGTGTCTAAACTGTTTTTCCCTTAAAACAAACAAACAAACCCCCACAAACCTCAAAATGAGAGAAACAACCCTGGGGGAGAATCATTTTGTTGGAAAAGATCTTTAAGATCATTCACCCCAGCTGTACCTGTCCACCACTAAACCCTGGCCCTAAGCACCTCATCTGCCAGGCTTTTAAATACCCCCAGGGGTGGGGACTCGACCCCTTCCCTGAGCAGCCCCTTCCAGGGCTTGACAGCCCTTTCGGGGAAGGCATTTTTCCCAATGTCCAACCTAAATCTGCCCCGGCACAACTTGAGCTTGTTTCCTCTCATCCCATTGCTCGTTCCCTGGGAGCAGAGCCTGACCCCCCCCTGGTACCCCCTCCTGTCAGGCA
>NW_009259310.1:214054-223239 GCF_000687185.1 Egretta garzetta | reverse complement strand
CTTCTCTGGACACACTCCAGCCCCTCCATGTCCTTCTGGGAGTGAGGGGCCCAACCCTGAACCCAGCATTCGAGGGGCGGCCTCACCAGTGCCCAGGACAGGGGCACGGTCCCTGCCCTGCTCCTGCTGGCCACACCAGTCCTGATACAAGCTAGGATGCCGTTGGCCCTCTTGGCCACCTGGGCACACTGCTGGCTCCTATTCAGCTGCCTGTCGACTAACACTCCCAGGTCCTTTTCCGCCAGGCAGCTTTCCAGCCACTCTTCCCCACGCCTGTAGGGTTGCATGGGTTTGTTGTGACTCCAGTGCAGGACCCGGCCCTTGGCCTTGTAGAACCTCACACCACTGGCCTGGGAGTCACACTATTCCTGATACAAGCCAGGATGCAGTTGGCCTTCTTGGCCACCTGGGCACACTGCTGGCTCATGTTTAGCCAGCTGTTGACCAGTACCCCAGATTCCTCCAACTGGATTTAACTCCATTGACCACAACCCTTTGGGCCTGGCTATCCAGCCATTTTTTTACCCAGCAAAGAGTATGCCTGTCCAGGCCATGGGCAGCCAGTTTCTCAAGCAGAATGCTGTGGGAAATGGTGTCAAAGGCTTTACTAAAGTCCAGGTATACTACTTCCACAGCCTTTCCTTCATCTATGGGTCACCTGGCCATAGAAAGAGATCAGGTTAGTCAAGCAGGATCTGCCTTTCATGAACCCGTGTTGACTGGACCTGATCCCCTGGTTGTCCTGGACATGCTGTGTGATGGCACTCAGGATGATCTGCTCCATGACCTTACCTGGCACTGAGGTCAGACTGACAGCCCTGTAGTTCCCTGGATCCTTCCTCTGGCTCTTCTTGTAAATGGGCATCACATTTGCCAACCTCCAGTCAAGTAGAACTTCCCCAGTCATCCAGGACTGCTGATAGATGATGGAAAGGGGCTTGGTGAGCACCTTTGCTAGCTTCCTCAGTACCCTTGGGGATCCCAGCCCCATGGACTTGTGTGTGTCTACTTGGCCGAGCAGGTCACGGACCATTTCATCTTGGATCATGGGAGCCTTGTTCTGCTACCCGTCCCTGTCTTCCAGCTCAGGGGGCTGGTACAGCTGACCTTACCATTACAGACTGAGGCAAAGAAGGCATTAAGTACCTCAGCCTTTTCCACTGCCTTTGTCACTGTTTCCCCCTGCATCCAATACAGGGTGGAGATTCTCCTTAGCCCTCTTTTTGTTGCTAATCTATTTATAGAAACATTTTTTATTGTCTTCTATGGCAGTACCTGGATTAAGTTCTAGAAGGGCTTTGGCCCTTCTAATTTTCTTCCTGCATAACGTCACAACATCCCTGTAGTCCTCCTGACTTGCCTGCCCCTCCTTCCAAAGGTCATAAACGCTCCTTTTTCTCTTGAGCTCCAACCAGAGCTCTCTGTTCAGCCAGGCCTGCCCTCTTCCCCACCAGCTCGCCTTTTGGCACATGGGGACAGCCTGCTCCTGCGCCTTTGGATTTTCATTCTTGAAGAACATCCAGCCTTCCTTGCCCTTCAGGACGGCCTCCCAAGGGACTCTGTCAGCCAGGCCCCTAAGTGGGCCAAAGTCTGCCCTCAGGAAGTCTGAGGGAGCAGTTCTGCAGACCCCCCTCCTTACTCTGCCACGAATCAAAAACTCTATCATTTTGTGATCACTGTGCCCAAGATGGCCTCCAGCCATCACATCACCCACCAGTCCTTCTCTGTTCGCAAACAACAGCTCCAGCGGGCGCCTTCCCTAGCTGGCTCCCTCACCAGCTGTGTCAGGAAGTTCTCTATCATCTTCCACCTACTCCAGGAACCTCCCAGGCTGTTTCCTCTCTGCTGTATTGTATTTCCAGCAGGCATCTGGTGAGTTGAAGTCCCCCATGAGAACAAGGGCTAGCGATCGTGAGACTACTCCCAGCTGCTTGTAGAATATTTCATCTGTCTCTTCTTCCTGGTTGGGCGGTCTATAACAGAATCCCACCATGATATCTGCCTTGTTGGCCTTTGCCCTGAGTTTTACCCATAAATACTGGCCCCTATCATCACCATCATTGAGCTCAAGGAAATAAAAACACTCCCTAACATACAGGGCTACCCCACCGCCTCTCCTTCCTTGCCTATCCTGCCTGAAGAGTCTGTAGCCACCCATGGCAGCACTCCAGTTATGGGAGTTGTCCCACCATGTTCCAGTGATGGCAACTCTATCATAGTTTTCCTGCTGCATGATGGCTTCTAATTCCTCCTGTTTGTTGCCCGTGCTGTGAGCATTGGTGTAGATGCACTTCAGTTGGGCTACTGATCCCACCACTCTTCTGAGGGGGGAAGTCTTAAGGGGAGGTATCAGGACACCAGTGTTGGCCACATTTGATACATGAGTCTCCTTAAAACAGATGTTAATTGAGGATGGAAGTGTTGAAGTACCACAATGGTCTGTGGTGTGGTCTGGAAACTGCTATTTGGGTTGCCAACCCAGATACCATGAGCTGCAGTGCAGGGGCTCTGGATGGTCCCATCAGGGCTGGGAGCCAGGGCACCCCCCTGTGTCCTGCAGCCCCTGTGAGACCCCTGCAGTCAGTACTGCCTGACCCCGGTGTGCCCCACAGGGGACAGCAAATTTCTTCCTAAAAATGCCTGTTTCTTGTTGCAAGGTGGGGGAAAAGCATTTTGCTTTCCGCTCTTTAACTTTCAGTGTCCCTGCCCCAGGGGAGCCCTAGGAATGAAATGTCTGGTGGTAATCCATAACAAAGGTTCAGGTCAACATGTGGCTGGGAAGCAGACGTGGGACTTCTGTCCTAGGATGCTGGGGAGAGACAACCTGGCTCAGTGCGTGCATTGTTGTGTCTGGCAGAGCCTGCTGGAGGGGGGTGGCTGTGGGCAGGGTGCAGGAGGAATTGGGGATGAGAAGCGTGGCCAGCAGCCTTGTGCTGTGATCAGACTCAGGTAGGAAGGAGGGATGGGGATGTGGGGCAGGCTGTGGCTGGGAAGGGGCATTAATTGCAAAGCATTGGAGGGGAGAAGGTCAGCTCTCCAGTAACCCCGTGTGAGCTGAGAAACTTCTCCAGTCCAAGGAACATGAACCTTAGCAGACAAATAGTGTCATGATGTGTTGGAACAGCAGAGACCTAGGTGTCCCCAGCCACCCAAGCAGGCATCACTGGAGTGGAGCTTATGTGGAAGGGACAGGAACTTGCACTTGTGCAAATGACTGTGCAAAGCTCTGGGCAGCAGGGAAATGAGATTCAGGCCTTTGGTTGGGAAGGGATGCTGTTGTCCAGAGGGGCTGGCAGACCTCTGGAAGCTAAGAGATGTCCTGCTCCAACCTTGGCTCCAGGTGACCCAGGCTGCTGCTTGTAAAGTGATGGTGGTGAAGATCTACAAGAACGACGTGGACCAAGAGGTGATTGTGCGTGAGATCAGCCTGCTGCAGAAGCTGTCCCACCCCAACATTGTCAGGTGGGCACATACTCTGGCCATGAGCACTGGGTCCTGGCAGGGGCTGGCATTGGCTTGGTGTCTCTAAGGCAGCTCTGCAATGCGGGATTGAGCTGAACCTTGACACCTTCTTTTTTTTTGGATATGTTCTTCTGCTTAGGTACCTTGGGATATGTGTGAAGGATGACAATCTGTACCCCATTCTGGAGGTAAGGGTTCCTTGCATATGTGCGCTGTGGGCAGTCGAGGACTTTGCCTCCCCCTTGGCAGGGAGGATGGTATACTTCCTGTAACACACATCTACGCCTCTGAGACTCCTGTGCCTGTGAATGGCTCTGGACTTGCAGGATTGCCTTGGAGGGGCTTCTGGTCCTTTCTACCCACAGCTGGTCACAGCTGGAGCGGGGCACAGTCACTGCAGGCCATGAGATTCAGCCAGGATAGCTAAGAATTGGTTCAGGTTGGCTTGGTACCAACCAAAGGGCCAGAATGGGTCAGCTGGCGGGAGAAGAGGAGCCAGGGATGGAGGGCAGGAGTAGAAAGTAAAGCAGACAGAGAGTGGCAGGACTTCCAGGGTGGCTCTGGAATGGCAGTGTGGTCTAATGGAAAAGCCTGGGCTGGTATCAGGGGGGTCTCACCGTGTTCTTACACTGTTGGTGGCAGAAGGTGTTGACTGAGCCACTGCCAGGCTTTTGCCTCTAGGTCACTGCCCATGAGTGGGGACCACACCTGGCTTACAGGGCCGTCCCAGCAGTGGGGCAGAGCCCAGAGCCCAGCAGTGACTGGCTGTGCCAGGAGGGGTATTGCACCGTGCCACGCACAGGGGGCCCTGTGTGCAGTGGCATTCCCAACCTCCATCCCGAAGGAGGGGCTCTTGGGTTGGCAAGGGAGGGTTCAGCCCAGGGGAAGCTCCAGGGGAGCCTGGGGCTGGCTGCACAGCCACCTGTGTTTTGTCTCTGTTCACAGTACGTGAATGGGGGGTGCCTGGAGGAGCTCCTGGCCAGCAAAGACATCACTTTGACATGGAAGGAAAAAGTGGACTTAGCTTCTGACATCACCAGAGGCATGATCTACCTGCACTCCAAGAACATCTACCACCGGGATCTCAACTCCAAGGTATGCAGCTGGAAGGGGGATGTCGCCCCCAGACTGCTGAAGGTGACTGTGTTAGGGGACCACAGGGACCACTTAGGGCTGTACCCAGGGGGCCTCTGGCCTCATGCTGGTTCTCTGCTCCATTTTAATCCCTCTGCAGGCAAGGAAGCTTTCTTGATAAAGCCTGTCATTACATGGCATTCATTGCTTGCCAAGCAGGAGACCCAGACAGGGATAAAAATATATTGCTCCTAGTGCTGTTGCTGTCAAAAAAAACCCCACGGATGGAAATGCGTGCAGGGTTGCACATGGTTTTCTTTGCCTACGGTTGCAGGAGAAGCTTTGCCAGATGTAGAGTTTTCCTTTCCTGCTCACAGCAAGGAGGAAGCTGTTGCTGACAGGAGCTGGCCATAGGCTATGGGAGCGAGTGCCATGTGAGATGGTCCCTGCCTGTGTGCGGAGCACCAGCAGAGCTCAGGAGATGTGTTCTGCCTTGATCCAGGGGTCCAGGTCACCAATACTGGGATGGTCACTTCCATCCTGGCAGCAAGCTGGCTGTGAACTATGGCCCCTGGAGACAGGCTTTGGGTGCAGTGCGAAGGCACATCATGTTCCTGGCACATTTGCCCTCTGGCTGCTTGCCTCGGCGTGGGCTCATGGTGCCTGATGGGGGCAGGAGCTGCGCTGGGGCTTTGCCATTCTCAGATTTGTCCATGGGGATGGGCTTTGATGTGGCTTTCCCTCTGCCACTGGTACGGCAGTAGGAACAAGGTGGGGCAATGCCTTGTTGATCTCCCTTGGGCAAAACTGTCCAAACCTCAGGTGGATCTGCAGTGAGTCCATGATATCACAGGGGATGTGAGCTGGAGTTGGCCGCCAGCCTGGACCATATCTGTGTCAGCTGATGCCAGAGGCTGGCTTGGTGATTGATGGGAATGGAGCCTGCAAGTCCTTGCAGTTGATGCTGGATGATGGTGCATCTCTTACAAGCAATTTTTGTTGGTCCTCTGTGAGCTTTTTAAGAGAAGCTTGGAATACTGATGAAGGTTGGCAGTGGGGAAGCCAGTCAAGCATTGCATTCTTGATGTGCTGATGTCTCAATCAGCACAGGAATGAAACTCACCTTTGTAATCTCAGGTTGTTTACTGGGCTCACTTACCAACCATGAAATTGCAAACACCAGGCAAGGACAAGGCAAGAGCCTGGCTCGCTCTGACCGCAGGTCTCTTGGCCAGTGTGCTCTGAAGTCAGGTGAGATGTAATTTCCTATGCGGTGGTGGCTGAGGAGCTGAGGAGCTTTCCAGGTCTGCTTGTAGAAAGTTAGTGGCTACTGGAGGTCCCTGTCCATCCCTTCTTCTCGCTGTCGTGGTTCAGTGATGATGGCTGAAGATACAGGGGAGAAGCATGTACATGCTCACTCGAAATCTAGTTGTTAGTGAGAGCTATCTGGAGAAGATGCCGGTCCTTTCTGCTAGTTCCCTGGGAGCAGATGCCAAAGAGGAAATCCTGGGGAACTGAACAGGCTGAAACTGCTGAGATTTTGAGAAGCCTTAAGATAATTTAATAGGAATTCCTCCAGAATCCATGTTAGGCATGTGTAGCCGTGGGCAGCGAGAAGTGCTGTGACTGAGATCCTGCCTGCCCTCAGCTGAACAGTGAAGGGGGTCAACAGGCACATTTTGAGGTCTCTTTCAGGTAAAAGGATGTGGAACATCACATTCGTTGAACAGCTTCTTCAAAAGACTTTTTCTGGGTTCAGGTGTGATCAGTCCATCCTTAATCTGCCCTGCATGCTCCACGTGTGCTGCCAGGCTGCAGGTCGCTGGTGAGGGCAGAGCCTGGGACGGCGAGGTGGGGCTGAGGGCTGGCTGGATGCCACTCGGTGAAGTGTCCAGGCCCTTCCTCGCTGGGTGTCTCATGCTGTGCCCCGTGGGCTCCTTTCAGAACTGCCTCATCCGAGTGACACCCCGGGGCCGCGAGGCGCTGGTGACTGACTTTGGGCTGGCCAGGGAGGTGGTGGAGCTGCCCATGAAGGATGTGGAGAGGAAGCTGTCTCTGGTGGGCTCTGCTTTCTGGATGGCTCCTGAGATGCTGCGGGGAGAGCCCTATGACCGGAAGGTATGGCACTGCTTCCCAGCTCCTTGTTCATCCTCAGGGCTCCCGAGTGAGCATGGGGCATGTCTCCTCTGCTTGCTGGTGACACTTCCCAACAGCAGAAAAGCCCTTCCCTCCTTCCCCTGGAAATGCTGCCTTGCTACCTGGACCTTGGCTTAGTAATGCTCTGCTTAGCAACTTGGAAGTTCTTTATGAGGCCTTGTTAAGTTAAACTTTTAGGATTGCTGCTGTGGACAAACACAGCGAAGCCTCTCTGAGGAATATGCATGATGAGTTACAGCCCAACAAGCCCGTTTCAGGATCCAGGGGGGATGTCAGGGCTTTGGCAGCACATTGAACAAGAGCACAGGGCCAAGCTTCCTGAAGATGGGGCTGGACTCCAAGTGGGGCTGTGCTGGGTGGGTTCAGAAGCCCAGAAAAAGTTTAGGGGTTTGCTGCCTCCATCTCCAATGGGATTTTTTTATGGGCTTTTGCATAATTAATGGAAGGACCTTGTTGTTGTACTCCCCTTTCTCATGCTTTGCTTCTGTGCATGCCCTGTCCCACCTCCCACTCTCCCCCCCCTCCTGCAGGTGGACGTGTTTTCCTTTGGCATTGTTCTCTGTGAAATCCTGGGCAGGATCCCAGCTGATCCCGAAGTGTTGCCCAGGACTCAGGTAACGATTCTTGCAGCCGAATCTAATGAACAATGTTTTCTCAGTGGTACCAGATTGTGGCTCCTCTCTGGACCAGCCCAACCCGTACACACGTTTACATGTTCACAGTCAGGTTTCTCTCCAGAGGCTGTTCCGTGAGAAGAATCTTATCTCAACATTTTCAATGCACAAGAGCTCAGTGCATCTAAAGTTTCAAAACTTTTGTTAGGTCAACAATTAAGTACTTCTGTCTTAAAGACCTTCATTTCAAATACGTCATTTTGCTTTGACGTTTCAGCTTCTCCGTTGAAGTGGCAGGTTAAATACAACTTTCATCACAACCATTTATTTTCAAATACATTGCAGTTGATACACAGCTCATGTGGAAACACTGGGCTTCCCTGAAAATGTGGCCTTTTTTATTTCAACATTTGCAATGTTTCCCTTCCACAAAATGGGAAGGGAATGTTTGTCCTGAATGGGGATGAAAAATCCAGCGGGAAAACAGTAAATTGGTGCATTCCAAGGAGCAACGCAAAGAACCTGCAGTGACCAGAGATTATTCCATGGTCCTGTGAGATTGAACCTAGTGGCTTTCTATGATGGTGTGACGTCAACGGTGGACAGAGGGAAACCAATGGATGTCATCTATCTGGACTTCTGCAAGGCCTTTGACACGGTCCCCCACAACATCCTTCTCTCTAAATTGGAGAGCTATGGATTTGATGGGTGGACTGTTCGGTGGATAAGGAACTGGCTGGATGGTCGCATCCAGAGGGTAGTGGTCAATGGCTCAATGTCCGGATGGAGATCAGTGACGAGTGGTGTCCCTCAGGGGTCCATACTGGGACCGGTGCTCTTTAACATTTTCATCAATGACTTAGACAGCGAGATCGAGTGCACCCTCAGCAAGTTTGCGGATGACACCAAGCTGAGTGGTGCGGTTGACACACCAGAAGGAAGGGATGTCATCCAAAGAGACCTGGACAGGCTGGAGAGGTGGGCCTGTGTGAACCTCATGAGGTTCAACAAGGCCAAGTGCAAGGTCCTGCACCTGGGTTTTTGGCCAGCAGGTCGAGGGAGGTGATTCTGCCCCTCTACTCAGCTCTGGTGAGACCTCACCTGGAGTACTGCGTCCAGCTCTGGAGCCCTCAGCACAAGAAGGACATGGAACTGTTGGAACGGGTCCAGAGGAGGGCTACAAAAATGATCCGAGGGCTGGAGCACCTCTCCTATGAGGACAGGCTGAGAGAGTTGGGCTTGTTCAGTCTGGAGAAAAGGAGGCTACGGGGAGACCTGATTGCGGCCTTCCAGTACCTAAAGGGGGCCTATAGGAAAGATGGGGAACGTCTTTTTAGTAGGGCCAGCTGTGTTAGGACAAGGGGAAATGGTTTTAAACTAGAACAGGGTAGGTTCAGGCTAGAGGTAAGGAAGAAATTTTTTACAATGAGGGTGGTAAAACACTGGAACAGGTTGCCCAGAGAGGTAGTGGAGGCCCCATCCCTGGGAACATTCAAGGCCAGGTTGGATGGGGCTCTGAGCAATCTGATCTAGTCAGCAGTGTCCCTGCTCACTGCAGGGGGGTTGGACTAGATGACCACTAGTGGTCCCTTCCAACCCTAAACATTCTATGATTCTATGATTCTATGATTCTATGAACAGGAACTACAGCTCCATCCAGTTGGCGGCCGATCACTCAGTTGGCGGCCGGTCACAGGCAGTGTTCCCCAGGGGTCAGTTCTAGGGCCGGTCTTGTTTAACATCTTCATCAATGACCTGGATGCGGGCATCAAAGACACCCTCAGTCAGTTTGCAGATGATACCAAACTGGGCCGGAGTGTGGATCTGCTGGAGGGGAGGAGGGCTCTGCAGAGGGACCTGGCCAGGCTGGATCCATGG
>NW_009259310.1:205162-213766 GCF_000687185.1 Egretta garzetta | reverse complement strand
GGGCCAGGGTTTAGTGGTGGGATGGCAGGGTTAGGGGAAGGGTTGGGCTTGGTGATCTTAAAGGACTTTTCCAACCTCAACAATTCTGTGATTCTATGATCTCTGTTCACAAGATGAAGGAGAATTGTGTATCAGAGGCTCTGACATCTGGAGGGACAAAGCTGTTGTAGTTCTGGAAGAAGCTGGCTGCACCCCCTTCAACCATCAGTTGCTGTTGGAAGACCGCATTATCTGCGGTTCCTGTCCTCGGTAGCCACTGCTCAGCATCTGGTGCTGGTTCCTCTACTGGGCAGCACATTGCCTGCCTGGAGTACGCCTTTGTGGCTCTTCTTGCCTTAGCCTGAGCTTTTCCAGGTGGTCACATGCTGCCCTGCAGGGACAACACAGAGCGAGCAGAAGGAATGATTTACCATCTCCGCAGTCCTGCCAGAGCTGATGTTGCCCCAGTACCTTTGCATCCAAGCCATCAAGAAAATAGCTGGGATGGAGACCCTACAAACCTTAAACCATGAGCATTTTGGGGCTTTAACACCTTGAGAAGGATGATGATCTTTTAAAGGTCTTCAGAGATGAAGGCTTTTCTACCATACTCTTCCCCCTTCCCTACAGGATTATGGCTTGGATGTTGCTGCCTTCCAAGGGATGATCAGTGAATGCCCCAAGCAGGTGATGGACCTCGCTGCTAGCTGCTGTCGGGTGAGGTTCTTGCTTGGTTTGTTTTTTTTTTTCTTTTTCCTTTGGTTTTGGTTTTTCCTTTGGTTTTTTCTTTTTCCTTGTGTGATTTGTATCACATTTGTATGACAGAGACCAAAATTGTTGTGAACCCTGGAGAGCTTGAACTTGCTGCTCTCGGTGCAAGCACATGGGGCTCTGCCACTTGAGCAGTGAAGTGATGAGATCTTCAGGGGCCAGTAGAAAACTTTCATTCACAGTGCAGTTTTGCCCCTAGGAGAAGTGTTTAGTTTGTGTGTTATAGCCCGAAACATCCCAAGGTCCTGCCTGTTCCCTTGCATGTTGACCCCAGAGTGGGAAGCAGGTTGGTGATGATACCCAGTCCCTCCTCAGGCCAGGCTGTGGGCAGAGGCACCCAGCTGATCCTCTCTGGAGGGCTCTGCCTCGCTGTTACCATCCCTGGCATTGCAGAGATCATCAGAGCATTGCTTTCCAACCTTTCTTGCTTTAGCATAAAAGGTAATGGTGGAAGCTGGGGGCTGCCCCATGCTGCCTGAAGTCTCAGAAGGCAAAGCAGAGAGAAAGCGAGGGTTCAAGTTAGTCTCTGAAGGGAAGAGAAAAATAAAGGCAGTGATCAGGCAGGGTGGAGAAGCTGGGTGGTCGCAGTGCACCTAATTGCTAGAAGCTCCAGCAGCAAACAGAAGGAAATCCTTGTGTGGGTCCCAGGGGCGTGTGAATGCCTTGCCCTGAATCAGAGGGGTGATCCACGTCAGCAGCCAGCTTAGCTCATGTGTGTTCAGGTGGTGTATCTGATGGGCAGCTTCCCAGTGCCAGTTGGTATAGTAACAGGCTTCTGCCATAGAAGGCCCTTGGGTCTGTTCTCCCCTGCCCCTGTGCAGTGCATGGGTTTGGGGAGCTGCTGATGCTCCTTGGGGTCAGGCACAAAGGGCAGCCCCAGGATGGAATGGGATGGTGGGGATGTGGGATGGGAGTGCCAGGTTGCTCACATGGGTACACCCCGATGGCACTGGGAGGGCTGAGGATGAGCTGCATCAGGGAGACAAGACAGATCCTGCCTGTTGGTGAAGCAGCTCAGGGAATGGTACACCTCCCTACTGATACCACCTTTTCCTGCAGAACGCCTGCCCCTGCACCGCTTGGGTGGGCTTTGGGATGAGTGGTCTCTGCACCCCTTCCAGGTCAGAGTGTGTCAGGCTGCTTTTCAGCACCTCCCTGCCTTTGGAGCTGTGCCGAACCATGGGACCTGTCCTGCAGCTGCTCCTTTGCAGCAGCCCAGGCCTGGGTCACCAAGTGGTGATGCTGGAAGGCTCCACCAGCAGGCATGTGATGCAGACGAGTGTGAGTGATGGATGGATGGACACCACTGCCCAGCCTTGGGGGACCTCACAGAGCTGCTGCAGAGCACTCACCTCCTGTCCAGGATGTCTCTTTCATCTTCCCCTTCTCGTTCCAGGTGGAAGCATTTAAGAGGCCATCTTTCTCTGAAATCCTGGATGAGTTGGAAGATGTGGCGGAGAGCCTGGAGCCTAGGAGGGACAACCAGCTTTCGGGCTGAGCTGCCTGGCTCCTGTGAGGCTTGGCAGAGAATCACCCAAACTGTAAATTAACGTCAGGAGTGAAGGAGGAAGGTGGGGGAGGGAAGAGCTAAGTGATGAGCTGGTGTTTATTTAATCATAGTCTTGGTCTCTAATTTCTTGGATGTAAAACATGGTTAAAATGGAGAAGAGACTTACCAAGGGTATATTTTTCCTAGCTAAGGTTTTTAACAGATGTCATTAGGACACCGAGCAGCCTTTGTCTGTTTGCTTGTTAAAAGTAAATGAACCTGGAGGGACCTGAATTCCCTTGAGGGTGCTTTCCAAATCCCTGATAGAAACATCGTCCTCTCCTGCTTCCTTGTGCCCCCCAGACCCAGGGCCTTCCCCTTCTCCATCCCCATGGCCTTGAGGAGTAGCCTCTCGGGGGGCTGGGGTCTGTGCAGTGTGACGGAGAGGGGCTTTGGGGTGCTTGGTGAGCCTCGGGGTCGCCTTATATTTCAAAGCCTTAAAGCACCCGCCCGGCAGCCTGCAGGAACAGGCATGCTCTGTAAGGCCTCTGGCTGGGTCTCCCGGCATCGTGCTAGGGGCACGGGCAGACACAGAGGCGTCTGGAAGGTTTTGGGGTGCTGACCTGTGATGGGGGAGGGTGTGCCTTACCGAGATAAAAACTAACCAACTAATATCTCCCCTCGGAAAAGCTTTGTCAGACACATGTCCCAGCATCATGGCAGCCTGGATTTCTCCCCGCTGCCCTCGACTGGAGCTCAGAAACGGAGGGATTTGCCCCCCTCCATTCTCATCCCTCTGCAAACAGGGTGATGAGCACAGTGCCAAGAGCTTGTGAGGCTGAAACGGGGGAGAGCTGGGTCCGGTATCATCCCACTTCTCATCCATTTCTTGCTCTGGCCCAGCATCCATCGCCTCCTTGGCAATGAGGGAGACCCTGGCGGGCCCCAGGGCTCAGCAGCCAGGAAAGGACTTTGTTTTGATACTGTGTTTTCTTCCGTGGGCCAGGGGAGGACACTGGGGCTGTGGATCCAAACCAGAGGTGGAAAGAATAATGGCTAGAAATGATCTGGCATTGGAAATTAAGAAAAATAGGTGAGTGGCTGAGTCCCTGCCCCCAGACCAGCTGATTGCCGGGCCATTGGTCTGAAAGACATGTTCTGCTGGGACCAAAATGTTTGTGGGTGTAAATAGGTGTAATGTCTGTATAGTGGTGGAGCTGTGGCTCTATTCTTGTAGACTGTAAGCTCTTGGAGCAAGGATCATTCATCTGTCCACCAAAAAGTATTTGTACATTGTTTAGCCCAATGGGCCTTCAACCTACAGCTTGAAGGTCGTTCTCCCACCACGTAGACCTACTTGGGGGCCTCATCTCAAGGTCTTGGAGACGGATCTGGTGTCATCTATAGCCCAATGTCTCTGGTGCTTGCACAAGAGAGTGCCAGTGCTGTGCTGAGGCAGCTGTAGTGCAGGTGCATGGAGCGTTTTCACCAGGGATCATAAGGACCTGGGAGCTGGCGTGAAATGCACTGACTGGCATCAGGGCCTCCAGCTCTGCTGCATCTCCAGGGCACGTCTGCAGCTCCTCATTCCCCAGAGGTGCCGTTGAGCTTTTGTGGGGTACTGACTGACTTACACAAGAAACCTGCCCAGCAAATGCCTTCATCCCAGCTGGAAACTGCCAGTGGGGAGCAAGCAAAGCCTCACGAAGTAGAAGACTGAAAATAAGGGAAGCTTTCCAACCTGGAGGAGGGAGAGTGGCCACTTTTAGACTTGCACCACTTTGGGAACTTTAGCCCAGCACAGTTAAATGGACTGCAGCAGCAGTACCAACAGCACTGGTACGTGTGTGTCTCTCAGTGAAAGCCAGCCACCAGCAGCATCACAGGAATGTGTTGGACAAAAATTATAGGTTCTATATTTGGCTACCAGGAGATGGAGCCAACTGCAACCTCCTAAGGCTTCCCAGGCTCCCCTGGGCTCTTCTTCCACAGAGGAATAGGGTTGAGAATGAGGAATCCAAGAATATCTGCTAACACCCCAAGCATTAAGGATACAAAGCCTTTTTCAAAGGCTGCTGTGGATGAAGGACAGCTGTCCCTCCACCTCATCTCAGTCCCTGGATGGATGCGTTGCTTTCACAAAGCCTTTCCCCAACTTTCCCCACGCTGCCTGGTCTGCCAGGCTGGAGGCGGTTCTTCCCCTGCCCCCCTGCACAAGAGTAGACCAAAGAAAGATCCCTCAGCATACCAGTCCCACGAATGCCCTGTTATGGGGTGAAGGGGTCTTGTTCCACGGCACTTCCCTGCAGGGCTGCTCCCCTGCTGGCCACCCCCTCCCCAGGACCAGCCAGGTGTGGTGCTGGTGGTACCCTACTGCAGGCTAGGCTGGTCCTTCCTCCGGCTGTGCATCTGGCTGTGGTCCTGCAGAGCAACAACTGTGCAGCTGGGACAAGAAAGGGCATGTGGGATTGTGTGTGCTTTAGTGATGCTGTGGGATAAAGGAAGAGCTTTTGGTTTTATTTATCTGCTCGGGGGTAAAAAGCTTGCTCAAGGAATAAGCAGCTCTGGGGGTGTGGGGGGGTGCTTTCTGCACAGAGCACAGAGGATAGCATCAGCCAGCATGGTCTGAGCTGTGATGGATCAGAACTGTGTTTCTGCTGGGCTTGCCATGTGCCCCATCCGCTCTCACAGTGAGGCCACATGCTGGATCTCAGGTGGCTGAAGGATATCGGGTCCTTGCTAGAAGGACCTTTGGTGCCTGCTGCAGGGGAAGGTGGGTCCGAGCCCGTCTGCTGGCACCACATGGACCAGAAAAGCTGATGTTGGGAGTCTGCAGAGAGCAGAGGTGGTCTGGGACTTCGGTGCATCTTGTGGACCGAGAGTTTCTCTTTGCTGGTCAGAGCTGGAGGGAGAGGTGACTGTGCCCTCCAGGTACGAGCCCCTGTGGTGGGAGCAGGGCCTGGCTTCCCTGCACCAGTCTGACACAAAGTCCAGGTCAGTGGTTGCATTTCATGTCTTGGAGTCCCGGCACTGAACTGCAGCGACTTCAGCAGTGGGTGGATGGTCTGGGCAGTGCAGCAGGTCCATTGCTGGACCTGGCCAGGAGCTGCCTCCTCTGCGTCTCTTCCCTCTGTTGGCCGCTTGCTCTGCAGGTGCTGACAGCACGGACCTGGACATGCTGCACCGCATGGGCCATGCTTTCCCCCATCCTCCATTGTGTCTTTGTATGTTTTTATAAATGCCATTTGGGAATAAAGTCTAGTGGTTCTTTTCCACATCAGCCCTAGCTGCTGTGTTTCATCATCCCGGGTCTGCTGAGTGGTGCCACCGAAATGCTGTGTTTCTGAGCATAGGTACCAAGCACAACTAACCACACAGCTCCATGGTCTATCAGCATAGCTGGCATAATTACCTTTAGTTAAAAGTAATTTACAGAAGAGTATTACCTGTGAGAGAGTGGTATTTTGAGTCCCTTGACCCCCTGTGCCCTTGGTCTGTGGCAGGGCCAACTGGTGTCTTAAGTCCCCCCATTGCCCTGGTTGGGTGGGCCCAAGGTAACAGCAGCAGCACAAGCACAGTGCAGAGGGCATTGGATTCATCTTTTCCACCCCAGCAGCCTGTAAGCTAAAAGAATCAAACCACAGTGAAATGATTTCCCTTCCCCAGCTGCAGCTTTATGCTGGCTCATATGGGGCATTAATTACACTTCAGATGCAACCCTCTCCCAAGGACACCATGGAACATCAGTGGAACAAAACTCACAGAGCCATGCTGAAGCGCTCTCTCTGAGCTCCTCACATGATAGTCATTGGTGTTGGGTCGGAAGACGACCTTTCCTTCCAAAGTCCATTTTTTTTTTGCAGTCAGTCAGCTTTCCGATTTACAGCTGTGAAATCTCTGGGCATTTGTATGCGGCCAGAAATTTCCTCCCTGGAAAGAGCCTCTCTGCAGCCCTCGGAGGCTGGCAGCAGTCCCATGGTTGGTTCGGGCTGCTGTGTCTTCCCAGGTCCCAGACAATGCAGGGGGTATTGCTGGAGGCAGCCCTGATTTGGCCAGGAGGCTGGCCTGGGTGGGGCCTGAGAGGACTCATTTGGCCCCAGTTTTGCTTTCAGATGGCTGTGCATCAGCAAGCCATCAGAGATGCCCCCAGCCTCTCATCCAGGCTCCCTGATATGGCAGAAACCAGGTCCTCTCCCTGCACCACATGGCCTATCCCAGCCAGGTCCTCTAGGGACTCCTGAGCCTCACTTGTCACTATTTGCAGCAAGGGAAGTGTCTGGAGGTGCTCCAGGGATGTGGTCATTTCTAGGCTTCAGGGTTGGTCCTTCCCAGATCCACTAATGAGCAGAAGAGAGTGTTCAAACCCAAAAATGCAAACCTGATCCATGACACAAGACAGAAAGCCCTGAGATGATCAGTCACAGATTGACTGGGGCTGTTCTGCTTTTCTTCTGGGGATCCCTGGAAAGAGGATGGAAAGCCGGAGGGGCTGGGTGAAAGCCTGACAGTTTGGGGAGCATTTTTCTTTAGGGCTTCTCAAGTCTGTTTCCTGCCTCTTCCCCCACCGGTCAGGTGTGGGAGCTGCTGGAGGAGTGGGAACCCATCTGTGGTGGGAGCTGGGGGCTGGTGGTACGTGTATGGAGCTTGGGAGCTGGATCCTGACCTTAGTGGTTCAATTCTTCCCATCTGGAGTCAGTGCAAGCCCCTCCAAGGACTGCTGCAGGCATGGTGCCTGGCGGTGTGGTTTAACCTGGCAGGCAGCTGAACACCACACAGCCGCTCCCTCAGTGAGACGGGGGAGAGAATCAGAAAAAAAAAGGTAAAATTCGTGGGTTGAGACAAATACAGTTTAATAAAAATGTAGAGGGAAGGAAAAAAATAATAATAGAATAAACAATATACAAAACAAGTGATGCTCAATACAATTGCTCACCACCTGCTGACTGATGCCCGGCCTGTCCCGAGCAGCGATCCCTCTCCCCCTGGATAACTTCCTGCCCTGAGCATGAGGTCCTACGGTCTGGAATAGCCCTGGGGCCAGTTGGGGTCAGCTGTCCTGGCTCTGCCCCCTCCCAGCTCCCTGTGCCCCTGGCAGAGCAGGGGAAGCTGAAAAGTCCTTGCCTGGTGTAAGCCCTGCTCAGCACCTACTGAGCCATCAGGGGGTTACCAACATTCTGCTCATCCTGAATCCAAACCACAGCACTGTGCCAACTGCTGGGAAGAGAATTAACTCCATCCCAGCCAGAACCAGGATACCTGGGATGGACCATCAGCCCGAGGACCCTCTCCCCAACGTGCCTGTATCAGCACAGGGAGCACTTTCCTGCCTTGCAGTGGCTGGGGCTTGTGCTGGAGGGGATGCAGAGCCAGCCCCTGGCTCACTACGCCAGGAGAATTTTTCTCTGCAGCTAAGCCCAAACCTCACCTAGCACTGGCGGTGGCTTGTCGTACCTGAATATTTCCCCTATGAAGTCAGGTGGCGCCTGGGAATATCGACTGGCTGGGCTTGGGTAAACTGGTGCGCTCTTAATCCCTCTAACATCGGTGCCCTTCACAGACGGGATTTAAATGTTGAAGGTTTCTGTGTAGTAAGCAGAGGCAGAGAGGAACAGGGAAAGGGGATTTAGGACTTTCAGCTGGGTTAAAGCTGAGGGTGCCAGCACCAGCTCCAACATCTCTGCAGAGGAGTCTGTGGCAGCAGCTGGGGCCTGAGAAGCCGCTCGTGGACAGCGGCATCAGCAGGTGACGGGGTGAGACACAGCTAAGGCTGTGGGACCTTGCTCCTTGTGATGGGGTGACCCTGGCTGGATGCCGGGTGCCCACCCAGCTGCTCTGTCCCTGCCCTCCTCAGCTGGACTGGGCAGAGAAAATATAACAAAAGGCTCATGGGTGGAGATAAGGACAGGGAGAGATCCCTCACCAGCTACCATCATGGGCAAAACAGACTCCACTTGGGAAAATTAGTTTAATTTATTACCTAAATTCAAATCAGAGTAGGAGAAGTTAAAAAAAAAATCCTGAATCTTAAAACACCTCTCCCTCCCTTCTTCCCAGGCTCAACTTCACTCCCGATTTCTCTCCCTCCTCCCCGAGTGGTGCAGGGGGACAGGGAATGGGGTTGGGGTCAGTTCATCACATGCTGTCCCTGCCGCTCCTTCCTCCTCTGGGCAGGACTCCTTACACTCCTCCCCTGCTCCAGTGTGGTGTCCCCCCATGGCAGACAGCCCTCCATGAACTGCTCCAGCCTGGGTCCATCCCTCCCAACGGGGTGCAGTCCCTCAGGAGCAGACTGCTCCAGCGTGGGTCCCTGCGGGGTCACCAGCCCGGCCAGCAAACCTGCTCCAGCCTGGGCTCCTCTCCCCACG
>NW_009259310.1:182390-204670 GCF_000687185.1 Egretta garzetta | reverse complement strand
GGCCCATCAACCTGACTGGGAGGAGGAGAAAAACAAAACAGAGCTCCTGAAGATGGGGAAGTGACTATGGGACTTCCAGTGCATGCTGCTCTGCTCAGACATGCACGTTCTCATGCACGTGGAAAGGAGACATGAGCAAGGACAGGGCCTGGTGACAGGGAGATGCAAAACCTCAGGTTTATTTCTTACCCCATTGCTGACCCGTGGTGGTGTGCTGGGTGTGTGGCCTCTTCCCTGCTCTCACCCACAAGTTTTGGATTCAGTGTTGTAGGGCTGGAGCTGTGCAGTAAGCAGTGTGATAGCCCAACACAACACCAATAAATACTCTGCTTCTGCTGACCCTGGTCCATTCCTGCAGTGAGGAGTTAGCACCAGGCTCCTTTCCCCTGCACCGGCTGCAGGGAGGAGTCCAGGAGCAGGAGTCCGGGAAGAAGAGATCTCATAGCCAGTTCTGCTAACAGTCAAATAAAACATCACACGGACTGGAGGGACAGCCCCCATCCACCAGCAGATAGCCCATCTTCAAATGCTACTGGGAACAAGGTGAAATGGAAGATACTGGCACCTGCTGGCAATTACAGGATGTCCACTCATGCAAGGCTTGGGACTACTGCAGTGTCTCAGTACACACATGCTGCAGGACAGACTGCTTTGTACCCAGCTCTCGGTCCACAGCGGCTGAAGAATGAGCTCTAGGAATGTGCTCTGGAGGAGCAGCGGGAGCTGGCTCTGGGCTCTGCAGCTTGTGTCCTGGTGGGACGTGCTGGGCAGTGCTGCTGCAGCTCCAGGAGCCGAGGGGCCCCCCAAGGTCTTGCAGCACGTGTTGTGTGAAGCAATGGGCAGAGAAGGAGGTGGCAGGGCTGGCAGCCCAGTGCTGGAAGCTCAGTCCTTTCTGTGCTGGCCTACATCGTGGCTCCATCACAGCCTGCAGGGAGAGAGGCAGGGTCAGGAATTCAGCGCCTTTCAGGTGGCTCTTGGGTCCAACAGAAAATGAGGCTGCAAGAACACTGGAGGCTTCATATAGGTGGATTAGACTGCAAATTGACAGTAATTGCCAGTTAGGGTAATAATATCCGAGAGCCTTACTGAGCTGCAGTAGCCTCACTATCACTTAGTCTTTAAATCAAGGTAACACGCTTTTCAGCAGAAGATGCTTGGGCTCAGTCAGCATCTGTGGAGCTTCTAGAGACAGTCCAGGGTGAGAGTCTGGTGCTTATAGGAGCTCAAACCACCACCGATCTCGTCTGGTCTCTAAAAGTCTGCTCGAGGCTGAAGGCACAGCCTGTAATGTCCCTCCTGGTCCAGTTCTGCCCTCAAACAACATTATTTTTTGTGTCTTCTCTTGGCTGTTGAGTGGCATCTCGTTGGTGCTGTCAGACACCCTCTTGCCACGTCAGACTGGTCTGAATTTCATTTCTGTTCGCTTATGGGAGTAATGGTATTCTTTGCCTGTCTTCCAGTTTATGCCATCAGCGTAGCTCCCGTGAACGCCCAGCCAGTACATCCCATTCAGGTTGGAGTAATGGCAATCATTGTACCACCACGCTCCCTTGTATTCTGTGGCACAGCTAAAGGCGCTCATGTCGTTGTCCTGGTCTGTTGTTGAAAAGGGCATGTCCTTGTGGTAGGAGAGGGAGTCCCCTGCAGAGACCACATGTGCAATTACTGCAATAGAGCACCCAAAGGGGACCTGATGGTTCTGTGCACCACTGGCCGGGTGCAAGGTAGATTTTATAAACCCTGCTGTGCTCTTGATTGCCTGGATTTCCTCCTCAGTTCTGGTGAAAAGGAGTATCCTGAGCTTTGCTAGGGCTGCTAAAACACACAGGGAACTTCTCTATGCCTGTGAGGCAGATGGGCCAGCCCCTGCTCTGTGTAACTACATGGGTGTCACTTCTCTGCACCGACTGGGTTCTCTTCAGACATTCTGAGGTCTGGACTATCAGACAGAGCTGCAGTGTACGAAGCCACATAAACCCAGAGCACTGCTATCTCAGGTGTTGGCTTCACTCATTCCTGCAAGAGGGGTATTGGATTTTGCAGAGCATTTGTTTGCTTTTTAAAGAAAAAACAAAACATCAGGCATTAAGAGGATGCGGTGCTGATGCTGCCAGTCCTGAACAGCACCTCAGCCCTGGAAATGCCCAATCTCATGGGCAAATATCTCCTTCCAATACAACTGAGAGCAGAACTTGGCCTGGCTGCTGGGTCCCAGGTCACACTGGGTGAGGTGCTGCTCAGGAACAGGCTCCACATTTGCTGCTAAACTGTGTGGCTGGGCTTGTAGGTAATGCTCTGGGTCATGCTCTGTCGGTGATGGGTGTCCCTATGCCCTTCCCTGTACCCAGGGGTTACTTGGCATCTGGGGTATCATGACCAGTTTTCAAAAATTGACCCAAAATGTAGATGGTACAAGGAATTTGCGTGATACTGGTCTGCACTATAAATGCTGGACACTTCTGAAATGCCCTAGAAAACAGTGAGCTGCTGCTAACTTACCAGCGTTTCCACCGAGGAAGTCTCCGAGAACCAGTTTGTATTTCTCAGGCTCTCCTAAAACTCTGAATGAAGCGTACTTGGCAAAGTAGTAGTTGTTCTCGAAGTCTCTCAGGTCAATGCGGAGTTCACAGGGTCCTAGAAGAGAAGGTTGGCAGTGGTGGTGCAAGGCTGATGGTGAGTACGCACAGGGTTTCAGAGTGGAGGGTTTAAGGAGCCCTGACCTAACTGAGAGGGGCTTCCACTGCTTGAGAGATTATGATTTATCTGAAATTCCTGCAGAACCTCCTGTCCCTTTGGTGGCTTTCTTGTGAAGCACCTTTTCTGAGCCGATGTTGGGTGGTCGTGGGCACTGAAAGCCACATGGCCAGAAGTCCTGCACACAACTGTGACTCCAAGGCTGCATGTGAGCAAGACAAGTGCCAGCACAACCAGTCCTGGTAGGAAGACGTGTTGGCCTATCTCCAGGGTAGGTCATGCAGGCAGCTTGTTCTCTTCCCGTTTCTAGATTTTTTAGGCGGCAATTGCCTGTGTGTAACAGGCTGCAAGAGCCTGTGTGCTGTTTAGGATCAACTGTTGGGGCCTCAGGCGGCGGTGAAAGCTCTGAGCCCTTTAATGACCAAGTTTGACCCAGGGATTGAACTCTCAGGACCCCAACCTGGGACAGAGGCTGACCTTACCCAGCGAGGTGAGGAGGTGGATGTTGTCATTCCCCAGCCAGAACTCCGTCAGCTGGCTGCCAAAGCCTTGTTTGTATGAGTCCCAATCTCGCAAGAAGTTCACTGACCCATCCCAGCGCCTCTGGAAAACCTGCAGGAAAGGAGAGCATCAGTCCCACCGGGCCACCCCCACTGAAGGCATCCGCAGCGCCTGGGTGGCGTAGCCCCCCGCAGCAAATGCTGCCCCTATGTCCAACGCAGGCTCCTGTGGTTCTCTGGGGATCGTACCCCAGGGGAATCCCTGGCTCACAGACCTCTTCCATTTGCCCCAGGAAATGAGGAGGAAACGATTTACTGATGTACACAGAGAGTGGGCGTGTGGCGTTCAGCCTGCTCCCAGAGACATCTCCCTGGACAGTCCGCTGCATCTGCAGGGATTCACCCAGCCTTGCAGATATGAACCTCAGCTGTACCCTTAGTGTGGGATTTCCTCCCTTTTTGTTTCTATTTTGGTGCCATACTTTGCACCCTTAATAAAAATCACTGTAGGGACACAGAAACCTCCCTCTCCTCCTCCTCCTTACAATCCATCCTCCACCATCCGTGTCCATGTCACAGAAGACGGTGGTGGCATTGCAGCCGTGGGGGTAGATGGTGTACCAGCCGCTCAGGATCTTCCCTTTACCCCGTAGTTCTTGGCAGCTCCTGGCTTCTATGCAAAACAGGGAACAAGATGAAGTGGAAAGCGTTACCACATGCTCAGTGCATCCAGGAGCACATCGGCCTCACGCCCAAAGCCAGAGGCTTTGAGCCCTTTGGCCTCCCAACACTGCAGGGCTCCGGCATGCACCTACTGGGAGCCAAACCCCACTGCAGTCTCCCAGTCTGTGTGCCACAGGGGAGATGGGCATCTTCGAGGAGACGACCCAAGGTGCTCAGACTCCTCTCATCTGCAGCAATGCTTTTGGGGGTCTAGGTGATCATCTGGGTGATGGAGCGGGATGACAAACTCGTGATCCAGGAGTTTGTCTGGGCTCGGGAACTTATGGGGAACACGGGGAGTGTGTGGGTAGTTGGCAGCGCAGGAGTGGTGACACCAAAAACCACCTACCTGTAATGCAGAAACACAGCTTTCAGGTCACCCTCTGTGGGCTGGCCAATCGGCACTTTTGAATATATACCTGTATATTATTTATACATGTAATTTTCTTCCTAAAAACCGCACCAGATGACAGAAGCTCAGAGTCACAGATGCCAAAGGCTTGGCTGGAATGGTCCCTATCAGACATCCCAGCTTACAGCTGCGTTTGTGGCTTTCACAGGGGAGAGCCTCGGGAGATGACCCGTGCTGGTCTGGTGGCCCAGGTATCAGTGTACTGTGTTTGAGGAATGGAGACACGGCCGTACCTGGCTGCCCTGGGGCATGGGGGTCCTTCCCAATGGAGTGATGGTCCTGGACTCAGCATCTCCTTCACTAGTCAAATGTTTTTACATACCCAGGAAATGTAAAAGGGCAGAGGAGCGCCTGGGGCTCCTCTGAGCAAGGGGCAGCTCAGCAGCATCCCAGACTCTTTCCAGTGTTACAGCAGCTCTGATACGCCTGAGCCTCTGCACGTGGCTGCCTACAGCGTCCCAGGGCAGCCAGAGCAGGCTGTAGCGCTGCTTGGGCTTTAGCTCATGGAGGCAGATGGGCCAACTGGAGCTTGTTTGTTTTCTTTTTCTTTTTTTTTTTTTTAACTGATTAAGTTAATCCGAGCACTATCACACATGTGAACGCTGCCTTTGAAGTACCAGCATGTCTACAGAGGTGTTTCTAGTGGTTTCATCTTGGAAACCAAGACACTGAGGCTCTCAAAAACTGACGGGCCTCCCCTGGTACACACAGGGGGCAGACAGTTCAATCAGGGCTCAGAGATGTGACCTAGCCTGGCTGTGTTGCAGGGTGGACACACAGAAGCTGCACGTGGCCGTGAGCAGCAGATGGGTTAACAGCCATACTGCCTTACGCTGTCCTTCAGCGTCAGGCTGAGTTCGTTTTCATTGCTGCCCTGACTTCTGCTGCAGGGAGTCCACAATCATCTGCTCTGCAAAGCCAATGCTGGCATGAAGGACCTTGGGTGGAACTCACCCCGCGTTTCTGGAAGTCCAGGCTCTCCTTTTGCTCCTGTTGGGCAAACACCACTGTCAGTTGCTCTTCCCCTTCCACAACATGCCCTCCCCTCCTCCAGCACTTGGCATCATTTGCTTTTCAAGACAAATCCCGCTGCACTGGTAGAGGGCTTAGGGGAAGTGTTTGGCTCATCCATGCACACAACAGAGGTACAGAGAAACCAGGCAGAAGGAGTAACTCAGTGTGTTCTCTGCCCCAGCTGCTCTCGGGCCTGCCATGGGAGACCCACTGGCCCACCAAAGCCCATCTGCAGGGACCCAGGAGAGCAGAAGGGGACAAGGCAGGTGGGAGTGCAAGCCACAGGCTCCTGTACCTACGTCAGCGACACCCAGCGCCCTCAGCCACAGGGAGCAGCTCTCCAGGTCGCTGAGCAGCCTGCAAACCCCGTGATTTCCGTAGCTGATGGTGCTGGGTGGCAGCATCAGGTGCCTGAGCTGGGGCCAGCCCCTGTTGCTGGTTTGGGAGACGGGCTGCCCATACCCCCCAGACCGGGGCTGAGCCGATGATGGGGCACGACTGTCACCAAACAGCCCCATCCAGTACCTGGTGGGGTACTTCTACTTCTCTATAGTGGCTCCCACTTGACGCATTGTTCCAGAACAGCACGGGGTGGAAGTTTAACTAAACCAGCTCACGTGCTAAATTCAGTGCAGTGTGATTTACCTGTCGGTCCTGGGAAGCCGGGCTCTCCAGCTGCTCCTGCAAGAGACAAGAGGGAAATGCTCACCGCAGGTGACTTGATGCAACCAAATTACTGTGGCTCTCTGGGTGGCTACTCTGGCCCCTCCATATGTCCCAAATGTTCAGGAGAGGCTGCTGAGTGGTGCAAGGCTACGGTGCTCTGCTGAGATCAGCAGCACCTGGGAAGCAGCAGGAAGAGCAGGACATGGGAGAGAGCTGTGGCTCTGTCTGCTGAGTGTGTGGGGCATTCACAGCCCCATCTCAGGGGCTTTGGAGGCACCTGTGAGATTTTGGGCAACAGCTGCTTTTCCAGTGGGTTCATCCATCTCCTTCTGGGGTTTCAGCTGAAGTCTCGGGTGCTTTTGGCCAGGAAATAGCTATGTGTGCAGCATGCAAAGAGGCTGTTTTCCCAGCCAATCGGTGCAGCAGTGCCCAGTTCCTGGGTGCCTCTTTGTGCTGGGAACTCGTTTCTTTAGAAGAGACACTTCTCCAGTGTCTGCAGCACACAGATCCTGCCTGAGTGCAGCCTGGGTGGGGTGAAAGCCCATTTCTCAGCAGACATCTTCCTCTTTTCAGGGGCTCATCCTATTGCAAAGGACCCTCCATTCCCTCCTTGCTTTACCCTGTACCAGCTGTTCCCTGGCAGTTTGATCCCATCCATCTGGTCCAGCAGTGCATACCAAGTCCAGGCCTGGGGGCTGCTGGAAGCACTCAGCATCATAGGGGCTGGTGAGGGTCAGTGGGGAACTCTGAGAAGTATCTTCCTCTGTGGTGTGTCCCATTCCAGGACACTGTTCCTAGTACTCACCCCAGGCAAGACCCATACCCCCAAATCCTGCTTTGCCTGTGCTGCTCCAGGGTTGTTTCTTGGGCTATGACCACCCCAAAGTGGTCGTACATAGATATGGTCATCCATACATCTGCCTCTGTAGACCCAGCCTCCCAGTGCACGTCCCAAGCTTGGGTAGGTTTATGGATTAGAGCTGAATGTCATGCATTACCTTTTGCACCAGGCGGTCCTGCTTTCCCGGGGAGTCCCTGGGCTCCCATTTCTCCTGCAAGGAAAGACTCGGTTTGTACGTGCACATCGCAAACAGACCAGAGTGGGGGTGGTACAGAAGCCCGGGAAGCTGGGCCTTGGCTTTCGCAGAAACAAGGAAGCTGGGTTTTATTAAATAAGTTCAGTCTTACAACATATTGTAAACACCTTTTCTCCTGTTGAAGCTACACAGCACCGGCACTGCCAGCCTAAGTCCCAATTTGCAGTTCGTGTGTGAGTTCTTGTGAGCTTCATACACCTTGGAGCCAGCCCCTGGATTTGCTGCAGTGGATCTGCTCCCTCTGCTGATGTGATTCGCCTCTATGAGCTGGCTATGAAAATCCTTGAAGGACTCCGTCTCCCTCACTTCCTGGGGCAGGGGGGTGCCTGCAGTTCCCAAACTGTTCCCCAGCAGACATGCAGGAGCAGCGTAGCCTCCCTCCCACCCAGGCCTTTCAATACAGACTTGGAAAATAAATGGATGTTTTTACTGTAGAAGAAACAATTGACTTATGACACTTCCCACCCCAGGACCACTTCAGACTTGTGACAGGACTCAGAAAAGAAAAGCTGACTCCATGTGCACCAGGACATCCCTGGATGGGGTGTTTTCCACTCCCATTCAACTCTCTGGCTGTTCGCAGAAGCCAGTGCCAGCCCAGCCACGGCTCCAGCCCAAAGCCATCACCTACCACTGTGTTCATTGCTGCCTTTTGGGGCCTCACCTTTTGCTCCTGCGAGGCCTCGTTCTCCTTTTGGGCCAGAGGCACCTGGGTTCCCTGGGCATCCTTGGAGAACGGTGAGTCGGTCAGCATCACCCAGTCCCACTATTCTCACCTCTACGGGAATGAAGACAATTCTGGAGTGCAGGAACAGCAGAAGCAAAGGCAACGAGGGCGGGAGCTGGGGGGTGTTGTACAGGTTAACAGAGGGTATCGAGGATCTCACCTATTGGAGGAGCCAGACACCGAACCTCTCTGGCTTCAGGGGAGTTCAGTGGGAGAGGAGGCTGTTACAGGAGACATTGCATGCATGACAAATACACTGTAGATCAATAAAACAAAAGCTGAGATGTGCCCTGGGGGGTGTTAACAGCAGAGAAAGTGGCATTGGCGGATCTGTGGACAGTAAAGCTCTACCAAATTTCCCAGCTCCAGCCCAGTTTGAAATCGCCCCCATCACTGTCCCAAGGAATACAGACAGAAAGCTGGGCTGTGCAACATCTCCCAGCTGCCAGGGAGGCTGGCACCCAGCAAGCACTTGGCTGATCCTTTGTATTGCTCTGCATCCTTCAGTAACTGGGCCAAGGCACCATGAACATAGCACCTTCGCCAGGATGGAAAACCTCCACGGGGACAGCCTGTTCCTTGAGATCCCACTGACAGGCGGTGGAGGATGCTATGGCTTTTGCTGGAGCTAGCAGCTTTGTAAAGTGGCTGCTGAGACTTCATCCTCCCCCTTACCCTCCTCCCACTTGCAGCTGAATTAAAAAAAGCATAGAAGCAAAAAAAAATCATATCCCACCCTCCCTCAAGCTCCTTTTGTCATGGGGGAGATGAAACAGGCTGTCTCAGCGGGATGGCAGTGGGTTTGTGCCCTGCTTACCTGGGCAGGTGTCCTGGGCATCACAAAAAGCCGCTGTTATGCTGAGCAGGGCCAGGAGGGTTGGGGCTGCCCCCACCATGGCCAGCATGGCTCTCTGCTCTGCTCCCCTCATCCACGTCCCAGGCATGTGGTTAGCACTGACCTATCCAAGCCTTCTGTATCTAACAACCCCCAGCGTAAGCTCCACCTCTGTGCTTGCCCACTGCCTGCTCTCATGTCGGGGACACTGGCTGGGTCTCAGGCTGTTGCTTTCCGCAAGTCTGATGTGAAAGTTCTTGCCTGGCTGCCCCAGTCTGCCTCTCCTCCACCCTCTGCAAATTTCAGATGCCTTTCCCCTCCCGTATTGTATTTCTAGAGGAAATGAACCAGCAAAATCACAGGTTTAGCCAAGTGCAGACAGCTCCCCTCATCCCATCTGCTAGAGGCCCTTTACAAAGAGCAGAGCTTACTGTGTCGATGGGGAAACTGAGGAAACAGGAGTCAGAAAGCCCCAGGTCAGCTGAGGTCACCGGCAGAAGGAAGCTGCACAGCCTGGCTTGTGCTCCAGTGCTCTGCCTGCCAGGCAGCCCGGCGCCACTTTGGAGCTCCTCAAACAGGGTTTCAGTCTATACAAGACCCGTGACTGATGTGGAGCTAAAACTGTGTATCCAGGCAAGGTTTGGTGGGCAGAGCACATCTGATTTTTTTCCTCACTCTTTTTTTTCTCTGTTGCCCGCTTGCTGGAACTGAGCAGGATTTCCGCTTTGCTTTGCTGTTGCTGTGCCCTGTGGTCTGCTCGTTCGAGGCAGCATTACCAGAGGTCCAAATGGCCTTGCTGAGCTTGACCCCAATGTTACCTTCAGACACAGAGCCTGTGAGGTTTGTGAATTTTAGCAAAGGGCAGAATTTAAGGGTTTTTTCCTCCTTATTGTTGCATCCCAGTTCAGAGGAGACTGTGATTTCTTGGAACCTTCCCAGCTACCAGGGTATCAGAGGCAGAACAGCACTCATTCCTACATGAGGTCCCTCTAACATCTCCAATTCCAATGATATACGACAGCCTACTTCAGTGTTAAGCAAACAGGAAAAGGCAGGGGAGAGGTAAGTATTTCATTGACACTTACATTCTGTGTGCCCTGAACAGCCCATACGTGTATGCACTCATTACACATTCTTACACATATTCATATATGCATGCATATTAAATAATAGTCCAGGAACTGTTGTGATTATTGATGTTCCTGAGAACCAATTCTGGCAGGGAAATGCACACTCATGCAGGGAAATCAGAAGCCTTGTGCTCAGACTGGTCGCATTCAATTTTGGGTTTTGCCTTACATGAGGAAAAGTCTCATCTGTGGCAAGCGCTGTGTCTGCAATTCCTGAGGCAAAGCAAGAGTAGCTTCTTCCTTCGGCCTCAGAGGAAAGCAAAGGATGAACTGCCGCCGCTGAGCTGCTGGCCAGGGAGAGCTCTGAGCAGGGCAGCTATAGGGAGTGGGGACTTGTGCCCCCCTCTTCCCTCATCTGTGTGGTGACTGCAGTACAGCACGTACATCTGCGCTGCCCATCTCAGACTGACTCGTGTCCACCCGGGGCGGGTGGGGACAAAGGAGCCAGCCCCCAGCACTGAGAAGCCCTCCCCTGCCCAGCACTCTGTGCCTGGAAACGGCTGCAATACCTTGTTCCAATGACCTGGATGCAAAAGCTGCCACCCTCAGCTGTTTCCCTGGGTCAATTACCCCAAAAAGCAATGGCAAAAGTGGCCTTGGAGATCACCCCACCGTTATAGCTTCTCAAGGGCTCCAGACTAGATCTGCCCTGCCAAAAAAATAAAACAGTAAGAATGGTTTTGCCCATCTTTTCCCAGTTGCTCCATTAGTGGGGTGGCCAGCTGTGATGTATCTGCCCAGCACTGCTGCACCCCCTTCGGTGCTACTGCTGTGGGCTCCATCCAACCGGAGGGGACACCCAGAGTTGTCACCCCACTTCCCTCCGTGGAGAGCAACAGTGTCCTTGTGGATGCAGCTACTTTCGGGAGCAGGGGGGAAACTGCCAATGAACAAGTTTAGTCCAAAGTAGGTCAGACCCCTGAGGGTAGATTTTGAAATTGGCCCAGTGATCAATATGTCCTTAATTGCATTTCCTCCCCCCAGGATCCAGTAACGATTGCAGAGGGCTGATCATCCACACCACCAGCAATCCTTTTTTTCTATGTTGATTCTCCCTTGACCCCTGGGAAACATCCCCCGTGAGTCTTGAAAACCCAGGTTCACTTTGGGGATGAGAAAACAAGGATTTTAAGCACACTGGGATGAATGGGGAGCACCTCCGAACACTGTGACTTCACCTCTAGAGACGTAAGTGCCAAGAATGAAGTCCCCAGAATTGAACTGATCTGCAAATCCTCAAGCCATTAAGCTTAGCAAACCAGAAGGCGCAACCAGATGACAGAAGAGCTTCAAAAAGTTAATGTGGGAGCATCAAAACTGTGGGCAAAAGGGAATTTAGCACTGATTAATGCAAACTTGTAGGTGAAATTCTGGCTCCTGGTGGGGTCCTGGGGCTTTGCTGCCACCAGGATGCTACAGCTTTGCAGGGAGGGTGGGGAATGCTGCAAAAGTTCTTAAAAATCTAAACCAACAAGCAGCAAGCCCCAGTCATTGGATTCCTCTGGTGAGTGGTAACATAAGGACATCATTGCCACACAATTCCTAAAGCTGCAAGAAGGGCAGGCAGCTGGCACTGAAGAGCTGGGAGGTAAATGCTGACAGATCTGATGTTAAGCGATGTGAAATAAGGGCTTGCCTGAGAGCTGGCACCATTGCGGGTGCTCAAGGGAAGCTTCCATGCGCTTTGGAGACTTGCCCTGCTGGGAAAGGAGTGATGGCAACTTACAAGGGATGGTTGTCATCCAAAGCAGCAAGGAAGGATCTTCTTCTGGCTTAGCCTTCTGTGGGCTGTGCTGTTGTCCTGGTTCTGGCTGGGATGGAGTTAATTTTCTTCCCAGCAGCTGGCACAGTACTGTGTATTTGGTTTAGGATGAGCAGAATATTGGTAACCCCCGATGGCTCAGTTGGTGCTGAGCAGGGCTTACACCAGGCAAGGACTTTTCAGCTTCCCCTGCTCTGCCAGGGGCACAGGGAGCTGGGAGGGGGCAGAGCCAGGACAGCTGACCCCAACTGGCCCCAGGGCTATTCCAGACCATAGGGCCTCACGCCCAGTATAGAAACTGGGGGGAGGTGGCCGGGGCGGGGGCAGGATTGCTGCTGGGGGACGGGCTGGGCATCGGCTGGTGGGTGGTGAGCGGTTGCATGGTTTGTTTCCTGGGTTTTGTTTCTCTCTCTCTTTCTTGTTGTTTTCATTACAATTTATTATTATATTCCAATTATTAAACTATTCTTATCTCAACCCATGAGTTTTCTTACTTTTGCCCTTGGGATGCTCTCCCCATCCCCCTGCGGGGCTGGTGAGCGTGTGGCTGCCTGCGGCTTAGCTGACGGCTGTGGCTAAACCTTGATGGCTCTTTATAGCTTTTCACTATGTGCAAATGACAACGCCTTTGGGGGATTTTGATGAACACTTGCATTTCCAAGGCAGAATTTCCTCAGCCCATGACCAGTCTTAGTATCTGTGGTGGGGATGTTTGCCCAAGCTAAGGCAGCAGTTTTCCCAAAAGATGTTCCTTGGTTTTCCCTTTCTGTGAACATACAGTGTCCCTGAGTGCCCGAGCCCTTCAGTGCTATGAACCCTGCTGCACATTTCCCTTTTCCTCACTACAAAACCAGTTCCAAGGAGGTCCTGAGGCTCCCCAAAGGCACAGGTAACTGGCAGAGTGTCTAAGGAGAGTTGTCCTCACCAGGGAGAGGAAATGTGGGGAAGCAAGGTAGAAGACCTCCCCCGCTCACCCTTGGGTTTCACATGATGTGCTGCAGAATGAGGCTTCACCCTGCTTTACAGGGCAGCTTCAGTGGAAGCTCCTGGCTGTGCAGAGCTCAGGCTGCTGGTTTCACTGGTCTTGACTGGTGCCCACAGACCCATCCTGCTGGGCAGAGCAAAGCTGGCCTCTCTGATAGTGGCGCAGGTTGCAGCCTGTCCTGGTGCTGGGCAGCCAGGCAGCGCAGCCATTCATGAGCAGAGAGCACCCGCCTTACATCTGCATCAGCGTGCGTCTTCCCCACATTTCCCTATGCTGATTTTGGGGGACAGAAGTTTCCTGCTCTCAAGTGCTGGTTAGGACAGGCTCCATCAGCTACTGTACACCAGCTGCATGCCCTTGCTGAACATTTGGTTTGGCATTTGCTTGGCTTCTGCTAGGAGCTGGTGTTGGGGAGCCTTTGCTTAGCTCTCCTTATGGTGATATATCCAAACAGGATTTCATTGGAGTGGGTTTTTTCCTACCAGCCTCTCCATCAGCCTCTGCTTTGACAAGATACTTCTGCTGCATTCCATTTTTAACTCATTTTGCAATCTCTGGTACCACCTCTTCTGATCTGTGAAAGGCTGGCAGCTCTTCGTCACCCAAAGCAGGGACCACAGGCAGAAATGGGATTTGCAGGACAGGCAGAAGTTGTTCTGCATCCTGCTTGCTCAGATGGATCCTGAAGAGTGGAAAGGCAATGCCCAAGCCCTTTTTCTTTACTGATGTTAGGGCTGCTGGGGAGCGAGGTTCACCCCCACTTTCTTGGACAGGAGTCACGGGTCTTAGGTGGCGTGGTGGAAGGCAGAGAAGAGCAAGGAGTGTTTGCTGGCCAGTCCTCCCCATGGTGGATCACGGTTTCTGCAGGATCAGCTCCATTTCTTTGCTATTATTTCAGCCCTCTGAGCCTCTCACAAGCAGTGGAAAAGCACCCCCCAAACTTTGAACTCCCAGCTCCCCCCACCCCCCCATTCCCGCTTCTCACCCTGTGACAGGCTGTGTGGAAAGGCTTTATTTAAGCACTGGCTGGCATCTGCTTGTTTTCAGCATGGGATTTATCATTATTTAGTTGATTGCAAACCTGCTGTTGAATGTTTGGTCCTCTCCCCAAGGGTGTGCTCGGAAATGCTGGGAGAAGAGCAGAGCATGGACCTGCTGCTGGCTCCAAGACCTGCTGTGCGTTTCAGCCTCCTCTGGTGGGAGAGGGAAAAAAGGCCCAATTTGGCTCTCTGTCAAATCAAAACAAAGTGCATTTTGTGTAGAAACAAAGACCAGGAAAACTTAACAGAAGCTTCTGTCTGCCCACAGAGCCGTGTCATCTAGGAGGGCAAGGAGAAGGTGTGGCCCTCACCCCACCTTCCCCACACACGGGAACGAAAGCTTCAGCCTTCACCCCCGAGCCGCGGCTATGCTGGTAATGCAGCAAGCAGTCTGGGGGAGACCCAGGAATGCAGGACAAAGCCAGAAAGTCAGAAAGTGTCCACAGACCCTGGAGATGACACTCTCTCCTTCTTTCCCTCTTCATAGCATGTGTTTTCTCTCCATGTTTTCTTGCCTATTTTACTAATTCTGTGCAAAATCAGAGCACGGAATAACTTCATTTTAGTAGGTTTCGCTGTATGAGCCCAGAGGCCCTGTCAGGAAGCCCGTGGGAGATTCTCATTGTTTCACACATCCAGAAGTAAAAAGATCCAGTGCCACCAACTGTGCCAATCTCTGGCTGGCTTTATGGTGCCATGGACGGCAGCACTGTTGCTAAAGATGTGCCGTACTCACCTGCCCTCTGTCCTGCTATGAAAATTCCCTGGCTGAACTCATTTGCAGAAGAAATGTTCATCCTAACACAGGAGCTGAAAGGTCCTTTGCTCACTCATCATTACAGCAGATACAGGTGATGGTAATAACAGAATAAACAGAAGTTTCTTCTGATGGCGTAGCTACTGATGAGTGCTGTAAGAGGTCTCACAGGGGCCTTCCATGCCCTAAATGCCAGGTATCAAGTCCTCTCATTTGAAGCGTGATCACCGGAGCTGGGCAGGCATGCACCACTCCAAGCAGCCAACAGGAGAACTGCTCTCCTGAGCACCTCCTGGCTGGCTGCGTGCGCTTCCCCTCCTCACTGGCTTCCAGAAGGGGATGCAGGTTGAAGAAGGCATCACGGGGCTTGGAGATGGGAGCTCTGTCCCAATCTTCCCCATCACACAGCACCTCCCAGGGGGCTGTGGTGGCCCCCAAACCCACATTAGTGCATGAGCAGGTTGGAGCTGTGTCCACGCTGGATGCAGTTGTGGGGTTGCTCCCCCACATGCAGCAGGGGAGCCAGGATGAATACTGCGGACGCTCGTGCTGCCTCTCCCCAGCGAGGCCTTTCTGGAGCTGTGGGCACCTCGCATGTGGGCAGCCACTGCTGTCACAAAGCTCTGGCCACAGTGGACCCGGCCAGGGCTGACCCGGCGGTGTGGGTGAAGGCTGGGCCCTGGCACCCCCGCGCTCCCGCCTGCGGCCATTCCCTGCGCATGCTCTGCGCTGCCACAGTGAGCACAGGCCAGGGCAGCTGCACTGGCCAGTGCTGGCAGCCAGCACTGCCCATGGGGCTGAGTAGGTCCAGCCCGTCTGTTTCCTTGGGGTTTCTCTGATGTTGTCTTGACGCTCAGAGATCCCCCTGGCATAACTTCTGGCTCAGAGTACTGGGATCTTGCTCTTCAGGGCCTGGGAGGGTTCATCTGCCCAAAGCTTTTGTCCAAGGAGTTCTGTTCTTTGTTCTGTGCTGCAAAGAACAGACATCTCAGGATGGGCCACTGCACTGGGGTGAGATGGATGCAGCTTTAGAAGTCACCAGGAACAAACCATGGGGGGTATGACAGACCGTGAGTCACCAGCCCCTCCCAGAGGTACGTCAAGACAGGGACAAGAGGGTGGAAAGGCAATCGCAAAAAGGATAACGAAGTGCTGGTTACTCTGGTGAAGAGGAGGGGCTGCGAAAGCTGGAAGGGTTTGGACACTGCTCCACACCTCCTTGTAAGCTTGACTATCAGGGCTCATGGGTCTCCTTCTCCCTACATCCAAAACCTACATCATATTTAAGAAATCCCTCTCTAGGAAAGAAGGCAGCTGAAATTAAGATTTATGTAACTGCTGGCACAAATCAAAGCCTCGATGGAAGAGATGTTTCATCAGGAACCTGGGCAAAAATATTATTCCTGAAGACTGTAGGAGTAGCAGGAACAGTAGCTGACTGCGTGACGGGAGGAGCAGTGGTATTTGATAGGTCCCGAAATAACTCAGATGACAGAAACAGCCATCACACCCGGTGAGAATTGCAGCTGTCAGTTGTTCTCTGGGTGGCAAAGGAGCAGACAGCTCCATCTGTGGGGAGAAAAAGCTCATTTTCTGGGGCCCATGAGTTCAGAATGCCTTAAAAAAGATCTGTAGAGGCTTTGAATAACCTGCAGAAATAGCAGTTTAAATTTTAGCCATAACTCTCAAAAATTTATTCTGATGCTGATCAATAATTAAAAGATAGAAGCCACTTCTCACCATCTGACTCAAGAAAAATCACTCGGGTGCCTGTTGCTCACATTGCCACTTGCAGAGCCCTGTGTGGCTGGAGGAGGATGCAAGTCATCATGTGGAAGTGATCAGACTCCACTGCACAGCAGAGTCTGCTCCCACAGAAAGCTCAGGGGGAAGCAATTATCTTCGTTATGTCCTCTGCCTTAAAAATGTATTCAGCCATAGAAAGAACATAGGTTCAGTCATAGCATAAGCATGGAGCCAACGAGGGAAATGTAAAAATGCAGGTGCAGTATTGCTAGTTGGATTTGCAAGACTGGACTGGACCAAAGCCCCACCTAGTGGGAACCCAAAATCCGATATTTCAAGAAAACATAGATTGCACAAAAATATGTGAGTTCTTGAATTGCTCCTGGGTAACTGGGATTTCATCATTCAGTAAAAAAGCCCACGGCCATCGTACTAAAAGCCCCCATCCACAGAAAGAGCTGTGCCGTGATGAGATGCTGTGCTGTCTCTGGGTGTTTCCTCTGGGGTGTGCTTTTCTGGGCAGAGGAAAATAAGTGGGTTTAGATTCTTTCTCCTTGACCCTAGTGTAGAAAAGACTTATCTGCTCAGGGACAGGGCTAAATATAGTAGCTTGACATTCATTCTGGCCCTTATTTTTTGATTTTGCCCTTTCAGACAACTGAGTATTTCAGAGTATTAATTCCTCTCCAGCTACCGCCGTTCATCAGCCAGCACAGGAATACCTCTGGCTCTGCAGGAGGGCTTGTTCTGAGATGATGGGCGAGGCAGGAGGTTTCTGTGGCAGCCAGTAATTGTGGTTGAGGGAATTTGGGGCTGGAAAACAAGCAGCATCCATCTCTTGCTCTCTGTTTTCCTCCTCCCTGTTCTTCTCAGGATGAGGATTGGGGAATTCTCCGGGGATCTGTGCCTGCTCCCCTGGCCTCTGACAAGGGACTGCAGTCAGACAGACTGGACATAAACGCCATTACCACCCCAGCCCACCACGATGACCTCTCCTGGCCTCATGCTGGACATTTCGCAGAGCATTTCGGCAGGGCAGAAAGTGTTCACTTTCCTCTGTGACCTGGTGTTATGCAGGGAAAAGCAGCTGCAAGCAGTCATGCATCACCAGAGGCAAAGCATTTGTCCATGAATGAGAAACCTGTGCTGCCTTGAGTGGCTCAGCCAGCTAATCCCACTGGATATAGCTGGGCAGGGATTTAAGCAGCTGTGTTAGGAAGGGGAAAGGGAAGGAAGGGGAAAGGAAAGGAAAGGGAAGGGAAGGGAAGGGAAGGGAGGGGGAGGGGAGGGGAAGGGGAGGGAAAGGGAAGGGAAGGGAAGGGAAGGAAAGGAAAGGAAAGGAAAGGAAAGGAAAGGAAAGGAAAGGAAAGGAAAGGAAAGGAAAGGAAAGGAAAGGAAGGAAAAATATTTTAAACATATTTTTACATATATGAAAATGCAATGAAAAAAATCAGCAGTGATGATACAATTTTGGTTTCATTCAGCAGGGAAGAGCTCATCTCAGAGTATTTATCAGCAATAGCTATGAACTTTTCCTAAGAAAAAACATGTTTAAATAACATCCTTAATGTAATGCACACTCAGCTTAGCCTCTAAAAGGACCTGCTGCTCTTCCCACCCAGGTGTCATCCATTACAAGAATGTTCCGAGCTCATTGCTGAAGTTTCTAAGCAATTCAGTTATTATAAAAACAAAATGAAATACAAGAGAGTGTAGAAAATGTCACATAGGGTTCAAACATCTCCTTCATCTTCTAGAAAAGAAGAGGCTACTTTATATAACAGCATGGTTTGCTTTGGCTCTGTGGAATGGCAGACTGACCCTCACAGGAGCATGAGTCACTTGCCAGGAAATAGAAAATCACACTATTACTAGAACTGCTCACTATCATTAAGTTTATTGGATTATATTGGTGGAAATGCCCTGATTATTCACCTCCAGGGTAGCTGCAAGACATACCTCCTCTCTGGATTTTAAAAAGAGAAGTACACTGAGGACAAGGTTTGCTGTATGCAATGGGTTTTGGAATAAGGTTTTGGGTTTCCTCTACTTTTTGCTAAGGAAGCTGCTGCTGTTTAGTGCCAGCCCTGCTGAATTCCTCACACTGGGGACTGGTGGTGGAAACCCAAACCTAACCAGACATTCTCCAGCTCCCTGATTCTGCTACAGTGCTCGGAAATGACCAAAAGAGGTGGTCTACAGCAGCAAGAATAACAAAAACCTGAGAAATGAATCCCTCTAGATAGTCTAAGTAAGTGTATGGCAGCATCCCCTCATAGCATGGTACAAGTCCTCTCACTGGAGAGGATCTGTGCTCTCTAGGAGCTGCAGCTGAGCAGAGGAAAGCCAGTGAAGCATCCTGTGTCATAGTTTGGGGGCATTGGTAAGATTTAGTTTTAATTTGCTCTAGGCCCAGAAGTCCAGCTCATGAACCTGTGCAGAGCTACACACTGCTTCGTAGCGAGAGGATGTGCACTTTCCTTTTGGAGCACCTGGATTTCTCCTTTAAAATTAGGATGAAAAAAAGGTTATTTCTTTTGATGGAGAAAGCTTTGTGTGTGGGTATTTTCTGAAAGATGGCAAAGGGCCCAAAACCAAAATAGCAACTGTATGCTACAGGAGTTAACCCCACCAGCCATGCGCATTCTGAAGGTCCAGAGGAAGGCTCTCTGCTTTATCCTTGCTCATTTTCAGCACAAAGTAGTGATGCAGTATTCAATTAAAATGGTAATTGCAGCTACCTGAGCAAAACTGGCTCTCTGAGACACCAGGTCCCTTTATTTTAGTGGATTTAAGCTCCTTGCTCAGCTTGTCTCATAGGAAGCATCCGTAAATTGAGTGGTACAATCCCGAGTAAGGATCTGGGATGAATGCACTGCAGTGCCAGCGTCCAGCTGCTCGACCATACAGTGCTGTGCTCTTGGCTTTCGCGGCTTTGTAGGGTTTCCTTCTGTTACGAAAGGTGGAGGGAACATCCAGTACCCCTCTGCAGTACCTGAATGGAAACTTCCAAGCAGCAGCTTGTCATTTTTACTGGGATCACTGCAATTCCTCCTCAGAACACTCTCCCCAGCTACCAAATCTTCTTACAGTCCCTACAGTTTCCCATCAGCAGTGCCCCATCCCAAGCCCTACTTGCAGCGTTGCTGATTGTCCTCTTACCCAAACTCCTCTCCAGTCCCTGCTGCAGCCTTTCCAGGCCCTCTCTTTTCTTGGTTATCATTTCTTTGGCTTAGAGCTCCTGGTAGGCTGATTTGCTGACAGAGCCTGTACTGATCAGCTCCCTGGCCTGCAGGGCACATAAGGGGCAGCAGTTGTTTGGGTCCATCTCCTATTTTCACAAACCAGCTTTAATTCTTGAGGGATGGGGAAACGGAAAAATGGACAAGGGGTCAAGCAGAGACACAGACGGCAAGGTTGTGTCCACTTTGTTTCCTTTGAGCCACTGAGACAGCAAGTCTTGGACAGCACAGAGATGTGACGATAGCATTCACTTTGCACGGCATAATGCTACAGGAGGGAAGGAAAAAGATCAAATCATCTGCTGGTATAACAGGTGTCTGCAGAACCAGTGCCCTTTTAAATATTTATCCAAGCTGATATTGCACACAGCCTATCTGCTTTGTGACTGGAATGTTAAAGTACTGCTGTGAAGATAAAGGAGTGTGTTGGGTTTGGCTGGGACAGAATTAATTTTCTTCACAGTAGCTGGTACAGGGCCATGGTTTGGATTTGTGCCGGACACAGCACTGATCACCCTGGGATGTGTTCGTTCTGCTGAGCTGGGCTCAGAGGCTCACAGAGCTGAGGCTGTTTCTGCTCCTCACCCCACCAGCGAGGGGCTGGGGGGCACAAGGAGCTGGGGGCACACGGCCAGGACAGCTGACCCTGACTGACCCCAGAGGTATCCCATACCATATGACATCATGCTGAGCACATAGAGCTGGGGGAGGAAGAAGGAAGGGGGGGACATTGGGAGCAATGGCATTTACCTGCCCAAGTCACGGTTACGTGGTGGAGCCCGGCTGTCCTGGGGATGGCTGAGCACACCCCTGCCATGGGAAGCAGTGAACGAATCCCTTGGTTTGCTTTGCTTGCACACACGGCTTTTGCTCTCCCCATTAAACTGCCTTTATCTCAGCCCAGGAGCTTTCTCACTTTTCCCCTTCCAATTCTCTCCCCCATCCCACTGGGGAGAGCGAGCGGCTGGCGGGGCTGAGCTGCTGGACAGGGTTAAACCATGACAAAGAGAAAAGGAATTTGCTAGAGCCAGAGTCATGTAAGATAGACTGATGGAAGTGCACATTACAGGTGAGTACCTGCACCAGGAGTGCCTTGTCTCATCTCTCAGGTGGTTATAGGAAATGTTTAATTCCATGAAGATCTGCTTTTCTCTCCTGCCTCTCTCAGGGCACAAAGCAAACAGTGCTCAGACCGTAGTATTTTTGTCTCACCTCCTATGCTTAATGTGGGGCACCAGACCATTTGTGTTGCAGATTACTCCCTGAATCCAGCATTATTGATTTCTTCACTTTCTTTTCAAAGAAATACTTAATTACGGACTCTGGGAACTTCAGGCATGTTACATCATTACCCTTCATGAGACCTCTGTGAGAGCAGCTGGCTGTGCTACAATCCAAGGCGGGGGGTGTGTGTGTGTTACACCTTTCAGAGGAGCTTACTGCTTTGGAATGACTCATTCCGAGTGACTTGATTTGGTTTCAGCAAATTTTACGCGCCACATTGGCTGGCATGCAGCTCTGAGCACATGAATTCCTCAGGTCACTTCCCAGTCTGCACAATGAGGTGCATCCACTAATAAGTCCTAGACGATGTCCTGTGCACCCTGCTCTGGGTGACCCTGCTTGAGCAGGGGGTTTGGACTGGGTGATCTCCCGAGGTCCCTTCCAACCCCTGCCATTCTGGGATTCTGTGATTCTGTAAGTCAGTGTGGAAAATCAGAGTAGGTAACTGAGCACTGCAACGTGGGGAGAACTGAACTTTAGGTTGCCTGGCAGAATAAAGAGAAAATTGTCATGGATAGACTTGAAAGAAGTCTCTCTTAATCTCCATCCTGTCTCTTTTCCTGCTGCCTTACCTGAACAGCTTTCACTTTTCTGAGATCTTTTCTTTTCAAGGTTAATTCTGAGCAATTGCTAAATCCAGGTGTCATTTCAAAACTAACAAGGAAAAAAGTCCATTGCAGTTGGCAATTCCTACCCCTGAACAAGTGGGCTTTTAAAAACCTTTTCCATTGGAGAGTGAGAGTAGGTTGAGGAACCAAATTATTAATCAGATTTGCTGCAAAGCCATTCAGAGTTTCAGTCACTGTTAACAAAAGTCAGTGCACTTTTGTAATTAGCTCCTTTCAGTACAAAAAAGACCTCTGATCCATTTCAAACAGAGAGGATCAGTCACAGCTTGTGCAGTCCTTCCTCCTGAACTGGCCTCAGCATCACCTGCTTCTAGGATGCAGCCTCTGGTCTCTCTGGGCAGACCTGGCTCATACAGGCCAGTGGTGTAGGTTCAACAAGGCAAAGGGCCAGGTCCTGCACTGGGGTCACAACAACCCCACGCAACCCTACAGGCGTGGGGAAGAGTGGCTGGAAAGCTGTCCGGCGGAAAAGGACCTGGGGGTGTTGGTCGACAGGAGCTGAATAGGAGCCAGCAGTGTGCCCAGGTGGCCAAGAGGGCTAGCAGCATCCTGGCTTGAATCAGGAATGGTGTGGCCAGCAGGAGCAGGGCAGGGACCGTGCCCCCGTTGTAATAAGTAACTAAAAGTAATTTGGTGATCAAACGAGTTAAGCAAGAGGAACAATCTCTCTGCACCAGAATTGGGAGCGTCCTAGGCTTAACCACAATGTTGTCAAAATACATTGTATTAGACCAACGTTAAACCGCAATATTATCTTTGCTTAAAACCTCTGTACCAATCAACCATGTAAAAGATGAATTGTAAGACAGACCTGAAGGAGCCACGATAACAGAAGAAGCAGAGGGGTGTACTGAAGATGTCAAAACCGACCTCCATGAAGATAAAAAGAGCTGCTTAGCTTGCCTGAATTTGCGAGCCCTTGGTGGAGCTGCGACTCCCCGGCCACCCAGCGCTGCTTTTGCTTTCCTATCTTAATAAATACAAAGTAAATTTATTTTGGACTTCGCCTCAATTCAACTATAACAGCCATAAAAAAA
>NW_009259310.1:177353-181906 GCF_000687185.1 Egretta garzetta | reverse complement strand
TAGTAACTTGTTAAGTACATTTGAAAGAACGAATCAAGTGCGCTGATGTTGTTAAGTTAAGCATGTGCTGGAGTGCTGAATAAAGGAGAATTCATTACTGCACCGTGAAGAGGTGTATTGTTGCGTTTGTCCGTCTCAACCTGCGCAACACATATATACAGCCTGGGTAGACCAGGTATGCAGCCTGGTGCGCTGCAAATTTTATCAAAGCAATTATATACCCTTCAGCTGTTTTTAAATACCTCATTTTTTTTTTTTTTTTTAGCTGCCAGCACTGGGTCATTGCCTGCTCTTAAAGTAGTGGTCTCAGTTAAATCTGTTCTTACAAGGCTGCCAGCAAGGTTATTTAATTTCATTTCGAGTTATCTATTCAAATACTGATGAACTGACTCCAACCTGGGAAATGTGGCAAGCATCGCATCAAGCACCACCTTGCTTTTGTTCCTTCTCCTTCAGAAGGGAACACGGAGAAATGTCTTCTGCTAGAAACAGCCCCACACCAAGAGTTGCCAGTGATGACAGATGAGGAAGGTGGGAAGCTATAAAACTTCTTTTGTTTCCATTTGCCTGCTCAAATGTGTGTGGAGGGAAGAGAGGGCAGGCAGAAGCCATCTGGATGGGGAGAGGGAACATTTCACACAGATGATGGGGGGGGCGGGGATGGGTGTGAGATCTTGCCAGCCAGGTACCACTTTATTGACAAAATAGTGGGGAGAAGGGGAATTTTCCTTGCAGTAGCGGTTGTTCTGATGGGACTGGCAAGTGGGGTCAGCGAGCCTGAGGTAAAATCCCTCTCTGAGGCCCTCTGCCCATCTTCACAAGGTCTTTGTATTTCCCAAGGGATCTTTGGCTAAAAACCAGCTGCATTTCTGCCAGAGCCTCCTTTGGGGCTGTGGCACTGGAGCTGCTTCATTTGCGCAAGCAGCCCTCCTCTCTGGGTGGTGGTGTGCAGGGAAGGTAACGGTGTCAGAGGTTGTTTGCTCTCCCTTTTCCATAGCCACACTGCCCTGCAAACAAAGCCCTGCAGAACTGCACGGAGCATCACGGGATGTCCCAGCCTGTCTTAATACCACCACTGGTCTCAAACATTTGGTGTTCCAGGAATCTGCTGGTGCATTGGACATACAGGGACTGTAATCATCCTCTTCAGGCTTGCTCCTGTTCTGTACCCCAGATCTTCTTCCAGAGCCAGATGTTGATGTTGATTCAGTCTCTGAAAGCTGTGTGTTTGCTGTGCACTCAGAGCTGCTGCACTTCATACACACCCAAGAATGCCTGGATTAGCTGGTCCTTCAGAGGCGGGGAGCTCTACGAATGAAAGAGTTTGTCTGGGAAAGAATGACGTAAACACAAGGAGCCTAGACTGGAGGCATTCGAGCAAACTGGGGCAGCATGGTGCTGCGAGCTGCTGCTGCCTGGATCCCTGTGCTCATCCTGGTCTGCTCCATAGGGTCCTAGCATCCTTGCTGTGTTCCCACATAACTTCTGACTTGTATGAGGCTAGGGAGGGCTGTTGGCTGGAGATACTAACACAGAAATTACCTCCCTCTTGAGGGAGGAGTTCTTCAATGAATGCAGACCTAGAGCTGCTGATCATTAAGGAGATTGTGGCCTTACAAAGGTGGGGCACTGGAAGCAGAGGGTGCAATGATCATGCACGTTGCTGCCCTGAGGAGCATTAAGAACAGAAAGGGAGCACAAAGTGATACTTTAATTAATTAATCAAAACCCCAGTTTTCCCCCAGCAGCGTTTTGACCTTTGAGAGCCTTTTCCTTAGATGCCTGTGCTGTGCTGCATTTGCTGCATCCACCCAGTATCAGTCTTCAAGGACCGGGGAGGGTCCTGCTGCCTGAAAGAGTGAAAGGAACATTTAAGAACTGAAAGCTGTTGCAGAGTCCATGGATTGGCTGTAAACTGGTACTGGTTCAGCTCCCACGCTGGTAAGAGCTTGTTACAAAATTTTAAAGTAAACTAACCACCTAGTTCCGGCTGTTGTTCACTGGAAAACGACTGATACAGTAAGCGCTGACATTACTGATGACCAGAATGCAATAAAAGAGAAATACGAGCATGCTGCACCTTGCCTAGAATGACTGGATTTTTTGAGGGCCAGGAGGTTTTCTAAAATGCTGATATTAATCAAATGCAAACTACTCACCTGCCTTGGCACTGTACTTTGGAATCTCCCAGGTATTTTGTGCTGAAAGTGTCAGTTTTTTCTGTCACAGAATTTGTAAACAAAAATGTTATGACAGGAGTGAGTTGTCCTTGTGGTACAGCGTGCTGATCCCAGAACTGCCAGGGCAAGCTCTGAAGCTCACCTTGGAAAGACAGGGCTCAGACTCAGCTCTCCCATCTCTCAGGCTGATGCAGCTGTTGCCCATCAGGTCACTTCTCCTGGTTGTACTCGCTGTCACCCAGCTGCTAGCAAGAGCACGGCTGTGGGGTCATCCGCTGTGGCACCCCCCAAAGGCAGGGAGATTCTTGGTTTTCCTCTTGGGATCCTCAAACTTATAAGGGGTCCTGGTCTTCTCTGTGTGTATGGGGGCATATTCTGAAAATGCAATACATGGGACTTTGGCTTATCGCGGCAGCTTGTGCCAAGACAATGCCTCTTTTTGATAGGGTCAGTGACTCCCAGGAGAGGGAGATGCAGCATCCCTCTGGAATTTAGGAAAAGATTTGGTGCAGGGCAACAGAAAAAAATGTCTTCCGGTTGAAGTGGACATTGTCACAAATGCTCTAAGTGATGGATCTGGGGAGGGGGTAAGGAACTGAGATACCAGTGTTCAGAGGGGTTCCGTGTAGCTGGCCACAAGTGATCAGTGAGCTCCCCTGAGGATCAGCTTGGGATGGATTTTGATTAACATTTCATTTCCAGTCTCAAAACTAGCAGAGGACCTCACCAGAACTGTGAGTAGGATTTTCGTCAGGCAAGGGGAACTCAAGGGGGAAGAGGTGTTAGCACAAGAGAAAATGGATATGAAAGCCATTTATAATGCTGGCTAGACAGTGAGAATATTGGTTTTTTAAAAGGAACACTGGTGCAAAAAAAAAAAAACCCACCCCAAACTGCTTTTGCAATGCAATGTGAATAACGCAGTAAAAAGAAAAAAAACCACAATGAAATTCCAGGGGGTCTCTCCTGGTCCTTGTGGAGAACCATTACTGAATGTAGTTTGTCTCGACATTGCCATTGTACCACCATTTCCTGCCACTCAGAAGGTCCTGCCCTCACGGTCTGCAGACAAACAACAGCATGCGCCTGCACAAGGCTAGAAGACATCCGAAGAAGACAGCACGTATGGCATGAACTGCACATACACCAGTGCGATCTGCACATGATCAAGGGACCCCAATCCCTATAAAAGGAGTGTGTGCGGTCCAGTAAGGGGGCTCTTTCCTGTCTTCATCCCTCCCCTTTGGCGTCAAAGCCAGCATCGTGTGGACTGAACCTGGAGTAGCAGACGGGGGCGCCGGAGCATCGACTGTGCCACACATGGAGGCATCAGAACATCACTGGACCCGGGGCGGTGGTAGCTAGTCCTCTCTTTCGCTCTCTCCCGTTCACCCCATCCTCCCTGATGTAAACCCGCTCCCTTTCTAGCTCTCCTTTTCTCTCGTCCCCCTTTTTTCCCTCTTTTTTTCTCAGTTCTTCCCCTTTGCCTTTCCCTCCTCTGTTACCTCCTCATGTGGTTCCCTCCTCCCTCCACATCAAAAATAAAGTTGAAAGGTTGTACAACATTTGACCGGATTTAGTGTCTTAATCTCATCCTTGGGATCGTATCAAAACCTCCCCAACATTGGATCAGGACAGTCCTGCATTTTTCTGGCAACAATAAATTAACTCTAATTTCTTTCTAATAAGCTACAACCTCCCATTACAACTTACAACAGAAACTACTCCATATTTCTTGAAGATCTAAAATTCATACCAGATGATAAGCTCAGCAGATGACGAGTGCATTTCCACCTGTAAGCAAGCAGCAGGCAGTTCCTGTTCGGCACCTTCCACGCCCCGGCACTGCGAGTGCGGTGATGGCTTTCAGGCTACAATGTGATTCTGACAGGTGGAATCCTGGGGTTTAATGCAGGGGCTGTAAGCTTTGATAAACAATCAAAAAAAAAAAAAAGGATTACAAAAGCAGATCTAAACGTTTTAAAGATCAGGGACTTTTGTTTAAACTCATTTCATGGCTTCAGTGCTCAGTGGAGATTAAGGAAAACTTGTGTTTGTTTTCCTATGAATTGACTTCAGATCGACTGCTTTCATAGGGAAGGGAGGCTTAAACTGGTTGGTTGGCTTCTCTAATAATGCTGGAAAATCTGGGACTTTGGAGGGTTTTGGTTAAATACAGTTTTTTTTACAAAGTCAAAGACCCACAATAACCTCACAAGGGGCCAGGGCCGAGGCCTGGCTCGGGGGCGGCTGCTGCTCCTGCATTTCTGTGGCTGCTGTTTGCGCTTCGATAGCGATCGGTCCCGCTCCACTCAGCCTCACCTCATCAATCGGGCGGAAAAATGCCGCGGCCGCTGCCTCCCGCGGCCCTCA
>NW_009259310.1:174081-176902 GCF_000687185.1 Egretta garzetta | reverse complement strand
AGCACTGCGCTCGGGGTACCGCCGCCTGGCAGGGAGCGGCGTCTCTGAAAGGCAGGATCCCTCCCTGCTCGCCCCGTGCCGGTGCCCGCTGGCTCCGCTGAGCAAGGCGAGCGCGTTCCTGGCGCTGCACAACGCCCGGGAGCACATTCACCAGGGGAATCGGCCCCTGCTGCACCCACCGGTGGTTCTGTCGCTCCGTGTCCCGGTTGGTAACACGTCCGCCACAAAAATGCAGGCTGGGGCACAAGCTCTCGGGACACCCTCTGCTCTCCCGCTTGGAAAACTCCGTCCTCCGTCGCAGAGAAAACACTAAATGGTTGTGGGGAGCTGTTGCTATTGCCACCGCAATGGTCTGGGAGTTTTTAAGCGAAAGGGAGTCACTCCTTTTATGCCACAAAATACCAGGACTGTAGCAAGGCTGCAAATTTTATTTTTAATGCACCAGAAGGAGTAAGGAATTTGTATTTTAAGTGGGATTTTTTTTTGAATTATCAAATTTTGATTAATTTATACAAAATATCTTCCAAATGTCTGGTTTTGCTTCAAAATTGTGAACACCTTAAAGTGTTTGTGACTGGACTCAATGACGATGAAATTTCAGTCAAGACCAGCTGGATGAGAAGGTTGGTAGCTAAGGTTCTCTGAGAGAGAGGGGGTTCAGGAGAACCTTCTGACTTGGTGTCCACCACTTTCACACAATCCAGCACAATGTTCACCTGTGATAGGAAACCCTGTCAGTGCTTCCTACTGAAGGGTAACAGTGCCAGTTCTGGAGTAGCAGCCATATTTATCTGGTAAGCAAGTGCTGTGTAAAGGTTTAATAATCCAGTTCCTTCACCTGCATCTGATGACTGAGGACTTTGTGATTCTGCTGATTTCCTTTTTGTTTTGCATGCAGAATGCTAAGTGTGTGTTGATGTTGTCCCAAAGGCGGATTCTTGGCCTGGTGTGCAGTAAGGCCGTAGTCACACATTGGCATACAGGTCATTATGGAGGCCGTTGAACGAATGAGTAGATGTGGGTTTAGCTTGCATTGTTTGGCAGCGTGTCTGAGGATACGAGTGCTGAGATACATCTGCTGCAGTAGCATGAGCTACTGATTGCTACGAGATGGAAGAGCTTTGAGAGAAAAGGGTAAACTCCTGGTGGAGTTTTGAAGCCCATGACTAAAATGGAGTTGAGGCTGTGCCCATTCCTTCTTAACTGTGTAACAGATTCACCCACTTCATGTGCCGGTTTCCTGCACCTTGTTAGTCCTGCTCAGTTGCAGGAAGGAGGAGACTTCACTTACCTCTGTCCTGTCAGTTGTGTCATTTGTGTTGTCCTCTTTTGTGGATTACAGAAATATGTGGGACAGTTCTACATGGGCCACTGCCATGGGAAGGGGATTTGCTACCGGCCGGATGGTTCCAAATTCACAGGAGCTCTTTACCTTGGCCATGTAGAAGGCTATGGGACCCTGGAATGGAAGGATGGCAGAAAATTTCAGGTAACTGGAAAAATGCGGTGCTGATACTGCAATTTCCTGGCCTTTGAAAGTCACCTTAAGTACAGGAAGATTTGAGTGTGAGTTTATTCCAAGCAGCTCCCTTAGTGGTTTTGTTCTTTAGAGAAAACTTGCCAAGATAGTCAAGTCCAACCACTAACCTAAGACTACCAAGTCCACCACTAAACCCTGGCCCTAAGCACCTCATCTGCCCGGCTTTTAAATACCCCCGGGGTGGGGACTTGACCCCTTCCCTGGGCAGCCCCTTCCACGGCTTGACAGCTCTTTTGGGGAAGGACTTTTTCCCAATGTCCAACCTAAACCTGCCCTGGCACAACTAGAGGCCATTTCCCCTCATCCCATCACCCGTTCCCTGGGAGCAGAGCCTGACAGCCCCCTGGCTCCCCCCTCCTGTCAGGCAGTTGTAGGGAGCCATAAGGGCTCCCCTCAGCCTCCTCTTCTCCAGGATGAACACCCCCAGCTCCCCTAGCCGCTCCCCAGCAGCCTTGGGCTCCAGTCCCCTCCCCAGCCTCCTTGTCCTGCTCCAACCCCTCCATGTCCTTCTGGGAGTGAGGGGCCCAACCCTGACCCCAGCATTTGAGGGGCAGCCTCACCAGTGCTCAGGACAGGGGCACGGTCCCTGCCCTGCTCCTGCTGGCCACACCATTCCTGATTCAAGCCAGGATGCTGCTAGCCCTCTTGGCCACCTGGGCACACTGCTGGCTCCTCTTCAGCCACCTGTTGACCAACACTCCCAGGTCCTTTTCCACCGGACAGCTTCCCAGCCACTCTTCCCCACGCCTGTAGCGTCTACTAAGCGGGTCACCTTGTCATCGAAGGAGATCTGGTCAGTCAAGCAGGAGTTACCTTTCATGAACCCATGTTGACTGGACCTGATCCCTTGGTTGTCCTGGACATGCTGTGTGATGGAACTCAGGATGATCCACTCCATGACCTTCCCTGGCACCGAGGTCAGACTGACAGTCCTGTAGTTCCCTGGATCCTCCTTTTGGCCCTGTGATGTCATACTGTCTGTCCAGAACTAAAAATCTGATGACTGTGAAAGGTTCTTATTCTGTATCTAACATAGAAGGTTTGGGTATTTATTCTCCTTCTTTGATGAAGTGCATATTAAATAGACAGTTCTCTCAAAAGGCCTATTAGGATGAAACTGGAAAAATACTGCATTTTAGAAATTCTGGAGATAGATGGCAATCTGCAGTGCCCAGGTTGCCTGTACATCACTGTCAGATGTGATGTTTCTAGCAAAAGCTGGAAATCTTGTTTTCTAAGAGCTTGCCAGTCCTTCTTTGTTTTCTTAGAAGGTATAGCTGA
>NW_009259310.1:150558-173234 GCF_000687185.1 Egretta garzetta | reverse complement strand
TGCTGATCCCTGTGTATCTGCAATTCATTAAATAATCTCAGACATATAGAGAAACAACGTAACAGTCTTTACATTGAGGAGGTGATCAACAAGAACACAGCATTCTTGGTGAATGTTGTTAATGTGGCACTCATTACGGATTTAGGAGAGCTTTAATTTGAGTATATGATGTATAATCTAAAGGTAGGAGAAAAACAGAAGCTTCAGATCATAACTGTACTCAGAATTTTATTCTTGCCAGTGGTAGTGCTTTTCTCCTGCTCCTTTGTCTTTGTAGATAAAGTTGCTAATTTTTGCTCTAAATAGCTGTTTTGAGGTTGTGATAGCTTAGTGTGAACCTGTCTTGAACCTTACGTGTGATCCAGATATTCATGAGTCTCCTTAAATTTGGTAATGCTCATGCCTTACCTACCACAGTGTCATGGCCAAACTAGGATACCCTCGTAGGAATATTAAAACTCCTGTCCTGTAGTGCTTTATTTGCTGCCGAGACTCTTCTGCTGGCGTGTCTTGCCATGCTGGCAAGGCTATAGATATACTAAATTTAGTTACCATTGCAAGAAAAGAAATAACTGTCATTTCCAGATTCCATGTCTGTGCAGATGTGTCAAACGTGTTAGTTTTGATGTGGCAGGAAAATCTAAACAAAGATCTGTCCTGGCCCAAAAGGCAGCAGCATGGCTAATGAATCTGAAATTGGTCAAAGAATAAAATTAAAAGAAAACCTTGCTCAGGCCCTAAAACCGTCAGGAAGTTTAATCTGAACATCAGGTCCCATTATAGTTAAATTTAGGGCCTTACGCTGTTCTTGTGCTGGAAGATTTGCATTTGCTGTTACGTGGACCAAAGTGTATGTGAAGGCTTTGCTCTTCAGATTGGCTCCAGCCGTTGTTGCTCTGTCAATAGGAAGGGGACCAGTAAGGCCAGAAACAGCCAGCTTAGTTTAAAGAGAAGCCAGGCTTCCACTGTACAGCTTGTTTGATCTCTGACTGATACTAATGAGTTTCCTTGTTTCTTAAGGGGCTGTACAAATCTGATGAGCGATTTGGACCAGGGATTGAGAGCTATCCAGATGGCCGTCAAGACGTTGGCTTGTGGCTCAGGGATCACCTAATTAAACTGTGTACTGAAGTACCTGGTTATTTTTCTCTCTTGGATTATCCAGCACACTGCAGATACATTGACGACAGTTCTCAAAAGAAATATATTCCAGTTGAGGAAGACCCATTTCTCCGTAGCTATAAACATCTCCCTTTTGACGATAAGGATATCTTCCCTGAAGGAGTCTTTGCATATTCTCGTAACACAGATCATCTTACGTTGACTCGCTCCTTCCTGGAAGAGTGCGATGCTCAGTATTTTCAGAACACCCCAAAGCTGCTTGAGGAAGACCCTTGGCCCATTGTAAACATCACCCCTCTGCTGGTTAGAATGCAGACACATGCTTATAAGCACAGGTAACTGTCGACGATTTGTTTATTATCTATGGATTTTCAGAAATTACTACCCATGGGTGTTCGTTATTTTCAAGTTTATGTTGCAGGATAAGAGCTGCGCTCCAGATTTTTTTTTGTGGCCTTGAGATTACAATTTACCAATGAGGATTTTTTTTTTTAAAAAAGAAACAAACAACATATTCATCCCTCAACTCACAAATTTTATTCCTTTCAGTTAAACATCGTTTTTATCCTGGTTTGGCCTATAAAAATAGTCTCATTGCTCATCAGCATGTCAGAGTTTCTGGAGGTTCGGGTTTGAAAGGAATTAGGGGCTGTAGAGACCTGTTCTGACCTTCCCTGCTCTGAGAATGTGGTGTCTTGATAGAGGCAGAAATACAGAGAAGCATAGAGCTGGATTTCTGAAGGCACTGAAAGTCTGGCCAGTGATGCAGTTTGTGGTTGCCTTGGCTCTTGTTCTCCTTCCAGGCTATAGAAAATGTGCTGCAGCATGTCACCAGCCCGCAGAACTGCCCACTGCATGTCAGTGTTGGTGTAGCTTGGTGTTTGTATGTGGAGATGCTCGTTGGGCCCGCAGAGTATTTCCTCACTTGTTTTTTTGATAGGAACACAAGCTACATATACATATTTTGTAGTCATAGTTAAAGCAGGTGATGGAAATAAAACTGTAAACACATGTCATGAGTGTGCATGATGAATTGGTTCATAGAAGCACAGGATAGTTAGATTTTGTTTGCTTATTTTAATAGATATTTGATGGCTGGATATTTTTTAATGCCTCTGTAGCTAAAATCTGCATGCTGCTGCCAGCTACCCGTACACTGGTTTGCCTTTCTGCCATTAATGTCGGCAAGTGTCCACTGTCTGAGATTGTTCTTACACTGACAGCTGGCCTTATTTTCCCATCTTGCTCACAAACACGTTTTATTCTTGATGTGTTTTTTCTTTAATTGCCTTTAATTGATCTAAGAGTACCTAACTGCTTAAATGTACTTTTTTCTTATTTTCTAGGCTCTGTCAAGTGGAGTTCATTTCAGATGTCAACCTCATTCTCAGTGGAGCCCGCGGTACCTACGGGCCCCCAGGCCCCAGGGAACTTGCCTCAGAGCAGCTGATCCAGAAGGCAGCAAGAGGAGACTGCGATGGGGTCTGTGCGATCCTGAGGAATGGACTTGCTCATCCAGATGTAGCTGACAAACATGGATACACAGCACTTGCTGCTGCTGCTGTAAGGCTCCAAGCATGACTCTTTACCACATAATGAGAAAGTTCCTGATATAGTAGGCTGGATTAAATTTTTCTCTTGTTTCATTACATAGTGTGAAAGGAATGTTCAGTAAACAGGAAAACCAGGAAAGCAGTGTGGTATGAGTAGTGTTTGTAATGGCTGGCATCATGCCAAACCCCACGGCAAATAAATAACCTGAAAGAAGCCCTTCAGTAAACATTAAAGATTTCAAAGGTCAGGATTGATTTCAGGTTATGCAGTGGACTAGATCTGTGCTCTTGAGTGGGACTGTGCCTGTATCACTTTTTCTCCTAGTTGAAATCAGATTCAGTGGGAGTTGTTTTGTTTTTACTGGAAAGTGGTGGTGGCTAGAAACCATGCACAACTTGGTTCTGTAGGAGGGAGATGAAAGCCTGCCCTCCTGCCTTTTTCTTCATGCCCTTTTCAGCTACCTCAGTACTGGACACTCATTGTAAATAGCTAGCAAAATCTAGATCATAATTTAGAACACTGTATTTCTCCTGTAGCTGTCTCAGTCGCTCTTAGTCTGTTTCTGTGCAGGAATTCCTGTGAAAACCAGTAGTTAAAAATTAGCTGAGAAATGCATGTTCTAAACCCTGTAAAACATGGTTCAGTGTTGTGTTTCTGTTTTGTGGGATATATAAATTTGAATTGGCTGAACACTGTAGAGCATCACTGCTTTAAAATGGTATTGTTAATTCTTCCCATGTCAGAAGTGCGTACATCTATGTGCTGTATGGATGTTTCCCCTCTACAGGTTCATTCCCACAATGATGTTGTCAATCTTCTTCTTGATAGTGGAGCTGATGTGAATAAGTGTAGCGATGAAGGATTATCTGCTCTCTCCATGTGCTTTATCCTCTTTTATCCAGAAGAGTCTTTTAAGGGTAATATTGCTGAGAGGAGCTTGCACAGTTACAAGGTTTGTTTACTTCTAATCTAAAATGACAGAATCATAATGTATTATTTCCTCAAGCTTTTTAAATTTACTGTGCATAGTCCCTAGGAAAAAGTCAGAACTTTTATGCGTTTTGCACTCTGAGGATGCAGAACATCTCTGCTCTCACTGCTGGCTCCTAACTGGGAGGAACAAGCTCTGGTGCAGTTACAAGCTCACTCTACAATTGAAATAAGGTGCTCTGTGAATAGCAGAGGTGCGAGGCTGTGTTGGCTAGGTGTTCCACACAGTGAAGATGCAGTGGGGCAGCTGATGGGAATTACAAAAGCCTAAATAGAAAAATAGGATGTAGGTAGTTCTCCTGGTACTACATAATCCTGCTGGCATCATGGAGCTGGCTAGCGAAAAGCAATTGAACTGTCAGAAGTCTGCTGATCCTCGGGGAGTGCTCACAAAGGAGGAGCTGTATCCATGGCCTTCCTGCCATGAAGAGAAACACCTGCTCTGGATTTTCTGTACACAATACACATTTTGTAAGAGTGCAAACCTGGGAATGGGAAAGCAGATGAAAGCAAGTGTGTCAGGAATCACCAGCCAGGAGGAGAAAACAGATAAAAAAGGGGCCTGGGCAGGAACTGTGTGGTCTTTGGAATGTTTCAGTGGAGTCCATGAGTGGAAGGGTGCTGCTGAGGCATGAGGCTAGACAGGTATTAGTCCCTGCCTTGAGGAAACTGGTTAGAAATTAAGCACCAAATAATGCTTGGTTGCTCCAAAGTTGCTGTTCCAGTTCCAAGAGCATGTTCAAGTGGTGGCCCTTTGCAAGAGTTTTATGGGAAAAGAAGGGGAGTGAGAGAGAGCAGCTGCTCAAAACTGCACAGAAAATCAATGTGCAGCCATTACCTCTCATTTGGGAGGCACTATGGGGTAATTAGCAATAGAGAGGGGATCTTTCTGTGTTGGTTTGTCCCTGAGATTCTGCAAAGTAAATGTGTGTTGCTGTCACCTTTCCTCTGATTTGAGTATGCATCCAGATTTGAAAATGTCAGCCTTGCAGATCCCAGTTCCAGATTCTCATGCAAGCTAATGCAGGTTGAAAATCTATAAGTGTCTTCTTTTATTTCAGCATTTTTTTTTCTTTTAAGCTAAGTGATGAATACTGGAAAAAAATTCTAACTCTTCTAAACATGTTTTAGACACCATGGAAATCGAACAAGAAAAATACTCTGTTATTTTAAGAGATTTTAAAAAAAACCAACCCAAAACCTTACTTACACATGACTTCTAAATGATTTCCCTATCAGTTGTTAACAAAATCCCATTATCGTTATATGCTGTACTTTGTTACTATTCTGATGTGTTAATATGCTGAGTCATACATTGGAAGATTTTATTTTCATTTTTGTAACCTTTGTCTTTATTTAAATCTTTCAGAGGAATGAACAGTCCAAATCCTCCAAAGCAGTTGATGTGGCTGCAGGCATGATCTCAGAGTAAGTCTCATGCACTATGAATGGGAGACCGACTCTCATAAACCCTTTGTATAAAGAGGGCAACAGTATTTCACATGTTCCACAGAAGCACGCATCTGTTGCAGGGAAAGATATCTTTTGTTACGGGGCAAATCTTGTTTTCATGCCAGTAGAAGCCACTCATTGCTTATACGCTCCAGTATAACTCATGTCAGCAGTGGGCAAAGACTGCAGGTGAAATGTGTGGGTCAAGCAAGGGACATCATGCTTGAACAAGACAAGATTTCTTGTTAGCAGAGTGTGAAAAGCTGCTAAGTATGGAATGGATGCTTGCAGTGTAGTGTAGATGTGAGGAAGCAGAATATATTCACTTTATTTCTTGAATTCTTAACTACACATGAACTTGCTAGTTGTTTTCTGCAAGTGTCTGTTCAGCAGCGTCAACTGAAATGTGGTCCAACTATTTTGCCTTTGTGGATCTTTGAAAGAGCCACATCTTGCTTTTTACTGTGCTAAATTTTTGTGTTGGGTTTTATGGCAGTGTAGGTCATTTTGATATCTTAAAACTCCCAAACTGAAAAGCCCTGGTTGGCCTTCCAGCCTTCATCCCTTACATCTTAATTTTGTGGCATAGTCTCCCACCTCCCATGATTCTTGTTGTCTGAAATATTGTACGTATTGCATGTTGTTCATGAGAATATAAAGATCCATAGGGCTTGTGAGTAAAGCTGAGTTAATACCATGTCTGAAAAGAAAAAGATGAGTCTCAGCTGAGAACACTTTGGGATGGAGTTTCTGAGTGATTTCCAAGCGCTGTTTGCCTTTTTTTTTTTTTTTTTTTTTGATTGCCTCAGCTTTTTTGGGGGTATGTGTGTATAGTTTGCCTCCATGGAAATAGAGATGGCACCTGGAATATACTGCCCTAGGCTAGCATAGCTCCTGTTCTCAGCTTTTGTTTAAGGGAAACACTGTCCCTTTGTTTCCTTGGGATAGATGAATGAGGTATGACTGAGGAAAGAACCTTCCAAGGAGTCTTCGATGGCAGGAAGAAGGAGTCTGTTTCCTTCATTAAACAAGTCTAAGACTAAATGTGTACAAGTCACACATGGGTGACTGGTGGAGATGCAGAGAGCCTTGCCTAGCTTTGCCCGTCTGTTCTCATGCAAGGGCTTTTCATGACCACAGGGACTGCTTTTGCATGCCGCGCCTTGAGAGGGCTGAGATACACTGGCAATGCTGTCCTCTCTTCAGATCATGATGTTGTTGCTTGCGTGGGGTAGGGCAGTCGTGATGTGGCCCTACAGACTGCCATGGCTTCTCTCTGCTATGTGACAGTTTTCGTCTCTGTTACCTGGGAGTCATTTTAGTCCACCAGCTTTTAGAGTTTTCTTGGAAGGTGCTAATATGTTATTCTGGCATTTTCCATGTCAATTCTAGACGACAGAAGAGATGGGAAACAATCCAACTGCTGCTTCATCGTGGTGCAGATCCCAACGCATCCTGGGTCCCACCACACCTCCTGTTCTTCGCTGTTAAAGCCGCACATGCAGAAGCAGTGAAACTCCTCTTAGAAAGGGGAGCCAGGACTGATGTGCGGCTCCCATCCAAGGTTTTACTGAATTATAATTCATAATGTGGGATTCTAGATGTGTACTGCAGCTTCAGTGCCCTACTGTAAAATACTCTGCATGTCAGAATCAGCTTCAGAATGACCAGAAAGCTGTTTAAAGTGATTATCCTGTTCAAAGATATTTTTTTAATTAGAAAGAACTCAAAGCTTCTTACTCTCCAAGCATTTTTTTTCTCATATGTTTCCTGGTTGCCAAGCTTGTGAGTGGCTGGACAATACTTGTGAAACTGCCTCTCAAGTTGGTAATAACTGTTGTGATGTTTAGTAGGCTTAGTGTCTGGGACCTTTAGTGTTCCACAGTCCTATAACTCGAGGCTCTAGGTTTATGGTGGCTGTTTGAGAGAGACAGCACATGAGCCTGGATTATTCTTTGAAAAAATATTTAGTGCTGTTTAAGTGCTGCTTGTGATAAACAGGAGTCTTAATGCTATGTTTGTGTTTTCAGTTGGGGGGTTTAACTCCTCTCCACATAGCTACCTCAATTCCTGGGGAGGAAGGGGTGCGGATAACACAGTACCTCCTGCATTCTGCCCCAGATCTTAATGCAAGGGCAGAAGATGGAAATGAGATATATGGCCCAGACAAGGTACGTTGCTTTCTGAGCTCACCTTCTTTCAGCTGCTGGAATTCAGATTGCACAGGACCTAAGCAGGGAGTTGAGATTCCTGCCTGCTTGATTTCACAGTGAAATCTTTGAATTCCACAGAAAGAACCTTTAAAAAAACCCTGCAAAACCCACTGGAGGTCTACAGTATTGGGCTGCAGTAAACGTATCCTACTGGTCTTGGTGCCCCAGAACATTTTGCTATCATGCCTTAGAGAAGGCAGAGTTTAGAATTCTCTTGTGTGCAGGCCAGTACAAATGCCTGAAGATATGACTGCAGAAACAGATATTTCTGTGATGGGATTTGCTTGTTTCATTACCATGGAGCTGGCTTAATACTTCTTTTCATTCCTTGTTTCTCTTTTTGTTGAACCCAGGCTCTCTCTGCTAGATTGCTGCAGCATTTGCTGTGCCTCCAGGTTGCAGGTCAGCCTAGCAGTAGACTTTTTTGGTAGTATAGCACTTTTTAGTTAGAGTTGCCATTTTTCCTCTTCTAGAAGTTGTTTTTTTTTTCCATCTGGTCAGCCCCCAGCATGTACTGGTGCCTGCAGTTATTCCTCTCCAGGTGCAGGGGAGGAATACAACAATTTCCTTTTGTTGAATTTAGTAAGATTCCTCTCTGCCCAGTTTCCAGCCTGTCGAGGTGCCTCTGAAAAGCAGCACAGTTGTGTGGGGCATTAAACCACTCTTCCCAGTTTTGTATCATCTGTGTACTTGCTGAAGGTGTACTCTGTCCCTGCACTGAGGTCATTAATGAAGACGTTAAATAGCATTGGCCCCAGTGTCTGCCCTGGGGGTATAGCACCACTGGACTTTGTGCTGCTGATCACAACCCACGATCCACCTCACTGTCCGGTTGCCTAGTCCATACTTCTTCAGCTTGTCGGTAAGGATGTTATGGGAGAGTGTTGAAAGCCTCCTAAAGTCAAGGTAAACGACATTCACTGCTTTCCCAACTTTAACCAAGCTGGTCAGCTTACCGTAGAAGGCTATCATGTTTGTCAGGCATGATTTCTCCTTTGCAAGCACATGGTGACTGCTTCCAGTCACCTTCTTACCTGTAGTATGCGTGGAGATGACTGCTCAGAAATTTTTCCATCAGTTTCCCGTATGCCGAGGTGAGGCTGGCCACCATGTAGTTCCCTGGTTCTTCCCTCCATTTTCCCAGAAATGCAAAGAAATTCCTCAGAAGCCTCCCCTGCTTACCATGAGGTAGCCAGAGTGGCCTTGCAATGACATTGGCCAGTTCCCTGCCATACCATCAGGTCCCAATCACTTAGAAAAGGAGTTGGCTTATGTTACTGAACTGATAAAATTTATCTTGTCATGATAAGGACTAAGGTGAGTGTCTGCAGGACAGGGAGATTTAGATACCTTTGTCAGTTTGTATTCTAGTACTCTGTCCTTAAGGAGCAAACAGGAGAACTTGATACCTATTTATCAACAGTACTTAGTTACAGAATGCCCTGACACAGTGTAGGCAAGATGGACTTTCTCAAATACCACTTTTGGTTTTTATATTGATCTGGTGACCCTGTATTCATAGGCCTTGAATGAGTGACATGTGAATGAGCTTGGCTCAATGTAGGCCCTTTGTGCCTGAAAGCTTGCTTATTCCCTCCCACTCCCTACACCATATTGTTTGGCCCAGTAAAAGTTATTAACGTCTGTCTCTGAAATTTGCCTTCCCTAGACTTCTCCCGTGGTTTTATTAAACTTCTCATTGCACAGTGCGAAAGCAGTCTGGGAGATGAGCCCTTAATGTAGAGAAGAAAGTGGAAAAAAGGTGGCTGTTGTTTCTGTGGGGCTCAACAAGTCTTGTCCATGGTTGAGATCCAGACCAGTGGGTGACCAGGCAGGTTTATTTTCTGTTAACTTGTCTTTAAGCTGTGTTGCAAATGTCCAAATCATTTCACTTAGATTCCTCAGCCTCAAGCCAGAGAAGCCAACTTGACAGGCGGTGTCACTTTGCAACTGAAAAATGAAGCAGGACCACCACAAGGGTACTTTTCCTCCTATAGAGGTCCTGCCCCTGAAGAAGGCGGAAGGAGTGCATTGCATATTGCGTGTGAAAGAGAGGATAACAGAGAGGTAAGATCGTAGCATCTGCGGCTCTGCTCACAGGGAGTTGTTCTAAGCTGACCTCAAATGACATAAGTTGGCAGTGAAGACATTTCATCCCTCTATAAGGCGCTGACTGAATACCAGGAATAAATTCCTTTTCTAATGAATTATCAGTGTGGTACTGATTAAAAATCTATTAGCACTTGAGGAAAAAAACTTTCCTTAAATCTTTGGAGTACTGTTTGACAAGAGAAACCCCCTTAGTTGAGCTTCCATTGGTTAATTGGCCATTAACTCAATCATCCACAAGGTCAGTTTGAAGTTGGGCAGTCTTAGGCTTGACATGCACTGATCTCTGTGCATTTGATTTTGTACTACAGTCACATTCTTCTAGAAGGTTTGGGATGCGTGCAGTTGGAGAAAGGTATTTGAGAGAGGCGACCTACTGCTTCAGAAGCAACCCTTGGCGCTCCTGGTGGCAGGATCAATGAGATTCGCTAATCTGGCTGTGAAGAGCTTTCATGTATAACACCACTGTGCTTGGGGTTCTCAGTCGCGAGCAGGTGGATGTACTATGACATCATAGTTTAGGCAAAAGGATTGAATGTGTTTTATGCTGCTCATTTTATTAATTACACTGTTAGTATTAAATTTAATAATAAAAAAGCTAACTTTATTATGCTCTAATTCTGTCTTTTTCCACCGCACCTGCTTACAAAGCATGCCAGAGATGTTATCTGCCTTCTCCTTATGCATCAGGCAGATCCAAACACATTGTGGAGTGGACATTCACCACTTTCCTTAGCAATTGCCAGTGGGAACGACTTGGTGAGCACCTTTAAGTTCCTTCCTTTTTTTGGGTGTAGTTCTCCATTCGTGTCTGCCTTCTCTGGTGACAGCCAAAGTCCACGATGAGTGGTGCTTGCAATCATACATTTTCAGTGAAGATGACAAAGCTTTTACTTTTCTTCAAGCCTATGGATATTTTGTGAGCTGAACTAGACGAGACCTAAAGGACTGTAGTATGAGGTAGCCAGCAATATTTGGGTAGGACTCAGAAGGGACTAGCGTTTGGAGACCTGTGTTCATGTTATGAATCACAAGGACGTTCAGTTCTCTTACAGGCTGCCTCCCTGCCCAGAGCAGCCCAAGCGAACACCAGAACACTTGCTTCTGGGTGTAAGACCCAAGTGTGGCCATTGATGGTAAGAAGTATGCTGTCCTATGAAAAGTGAATGATCTCTCTTACAAAGGATTTGGTCGTGATGAGGCTCAGCACTCCACAGATGAGGCTTACAGTTCACACGGTAGAATCCAGTGTGTGATGTCAGCACCCGTCCTCCCACGCCAGGGATGAGCCCCCTTCTGCCCACATGGCACTTGTGAAAGCAGGTCCACAGCAGCCAGCACGGTGCAAGAGAAGATATGCAGCCAAAGCAGGGGATGAAGCAGATGTGTCTGTGGTGCTCTACCTCTCTTCGGATAGAGCTCTGTGTGTCCAGGCTCCTGGCTCATCTTTGTGGGAAGCAAGGCAGGAGAATGATGGGGTGAGAGCACCCCGGCTCCCCACGGAGCTCAGCTCTTGTGCAGCCAGCACACAAGGCCATGGGGCAAGTGTGGCTGACTGCAGCTAAGCAGTTCAGATAAGTTGAAAGGGGCAGGGCTTTCTGTTTCCCTGGTTACTTTTCCCCAGTACAAAAGCACACAAATAATCCAGAGCAGCCTTCTCCTAGAGATGCAGCCATGAGCAAAGCTAGGGGAAACCCTTTTCAGCATTTTTGATGAAATCAACGTTCTACCTTTTGTTCTGTCACTACAAAATTTATACTTTACATGGGACATATGGTAGAACATAATAGACAATATCTGTTGTGCGTTGTTATCCTTTAACTGTATTCCCCTCACTGGAAGGGTGTCTAACATCTGTAAAACTGGAGGCAATGTAACGTGACGTAAGCATGGCCTATAGAAGGGGTTATGATAGGAGTGGCTACAACGGCATACAACATAAAATGGATTCTCTATCAAGTGTCTGAACCTGAACCTTTTTCCTTACACTGTCTTCATAATGTTTAAGACAGTTTTGGTATTTTTCTTGGCAAAAGTGTTTTCTTGCAACATAAAAATTTAAATGTCATGATTTTGAATGAAATAGAAAGTGCAATGTACAACAACTTTACTGCTTCTCCCACCTTCTTGGAGGCTAATGTCTGATGAAGCAATGAACTGATAGGCTCTAAGCGATCAACCTATCTGATCCCTATTTTTGTGGTAAAAACATTTTTTAAAAAAAATACAGTTTATGAATCAGACCAGGTGATTTTTAGAGCCACCCTCTTGTTGTCTTGTTGTTTAGTCAAGTACTCTGTGATGACATTATGGTCTATGCTAAAAGAAGTGGAAACTGCCATCCGGTGGGCTCCATTTTTGTGTGCTACTGAAGCTGTGAGAAACACTGGCAGATGCCGCCGGTCACAAGCGGTGTCCCCCAGGTCTCAGTTCTAGGGCCAGTTTTGTTTAATATTTTTATAAATGACCTGGATGAGGGGACTGAGTGTGCCCTCAGTAAATTTGCGGACGACACCAAACTGGGTGGTAGTGTTGATCTGCTCGAGGGGAGGAGGGCTCTGCAGAGAGACCTGGACAGGCTGGATGGATGGGCCAAAGCCAACTGTATGAGGTTCAACAAGGCCAAGGGCCGGGTCCTGCACTTTGGGCACAACAACCCCGTGCAGAGCTACAGGCTTGGGGGAGAGTGGCTGGAAAGCTGCCTGGTGGAAAAAAACCTGGGGGTGTTGGTCGACAGGCAGCTGAATAGGAGCCAGCGGTGTGCCCAGGTGGCCAAGAAGGCCAATGGCATCCTGGCTTGTATCAGGAATAGTGTGACCAGCAGGAGTAGGGAAGTGATTGTCCCCCTGTACTTGGTGCTGGTGAGGCCACACCTTGAATACTGTGTTCAGTTTTGGGCCCCTCACTACAAGAAAGATGTTGCGTTGCTAGAACATGTCCAGAGGAGAGCAACAAAGCTGGGGAGGGCATTAGGAAAAACTTCTTCACCGAAAGGGTTGTCAGGCTCTGGAATGGGCTGCCCAGGGAGGTGGTCGAGTCCTCATCCCTGGAGGTATTTAAAAGAAGGATAGATGAGGTACTTAGGGACATGGTTTAGTGGTGGGATGTCAGGGTTAGGTTAAAGGTTGGACTCGATGATCTTAAAGGTCTTTTCCAACCAAAGTGATTCTATGATTCTATGATTCTATGCTCCAAGTGTGCTGCGGTAAATGCTGTAGAGCTTTAGGGTCTTGACTGATCTGGCTAGGGTCTTGCTTTCCTGCTGTAGAACTGTCAGTAAAGGCTTCTCCAGTCACTAATTTGTCACATTTGTGTATTTGTAGGCAGTGGCTGAACTCCTCAAGCATGGGGCTGACCCAAACCTGCCGTTAAGCGGAGCAGTGAGCAGTGCCCTCTGTGCGGCTGTCAGCACGGCGTATGAGCGGCAGAGAACCACAGCGCAGAGGATTGCTTTGGTGAGGGAACTCCTGGGTGTCTCCTGGGTTTTTTAAACTTCAGAGAAACAGAGATCTTTGTCAGGTGCATTGAGCCCCCTTTCTCTTTAAGGGGCAAGCTGATTTTTTTTCCCCTGGAACAACAAATTTGTGTCTGTTCCTAATGCTGCTTCTTTCTGTCCTGAGGAACAGGATGGAAATTAATTTTTATGTTTGAATAAAAAGGGCGATAACCTCCTTGTGTAGAAGAGGAGAAATGACATTGACATCAAACGGGATGGTTGTAGTGCCCACAGCCCTGTGAAATCTGACTCCTTGTTTATAAACACAACCAGCACCCACATGGAGAGAGAGGCATTGTATTTGATTGTTGTTGTAACGTGATTGATGCCGCTTGTGACGAGCGCACTTGCTCATCTGTGATGAGGTCAGTGGCAGTGTTTGGCCTTGTGAAAATTGGTATTTTTCTCCTCATTTGAGGGAGCGTGGGGCTGATCTCAATGACAGTGGAGGTGAGGAAGGCTGCAGCTGAGGGGTCTGGGGGAGGAGGCCATTTCCCCAGCTGAGTTCTGGTCTGCCACCTCCCTGCAGTTGTCCCTGCTTCATTTGCTGCTGCAAGATTGTGAGATACCCAGAAAAAAATAGCAACTGCCTTCAGGAAGGTTTTACCTATAAAACATATTTAGATTTTACAATTCATCGTCAGCTCTAAAGGGGCAGAAGAAATGCGTGGTTCAGTGCACAAAACAGTCCCACAATAGAGGTTAAACTGATGCTCAGGCCTGCCTCTAGCTGTGGCATGAACACAGTTTTGTGGGACAGTTTTCTTTGTGCTTGGATGTGTAATGATTTTCTTTCTTCAGGTTGATGAGCTGCTTGAAGCTGGCGCAGATATCCTTGCACCAGTTACTCTCAGGGAAGGACAGAGAAAAGCTGTGGGAACCGCTGTTGACTATGCCTATTACAAATATTATCAGGTATGGCTTCAGTTCCCATATCTGAAAGTGCTGTGCGTTTGCATCAAATACATGACCTGTTGCATCTTTATGAATTGTCTAGGGCCTTCTTTGGGAACTTTAATGGAAATTTGCTTTTTCCCTTCATTTGTTGTAAGACTCGGCACCAAATGAAACATTAATCACTTAAAGCCCGGATACCTCTAATAGTTTTGCCTGCGAAGGCAATCCTTGCTGTCACGGATTATCATAAGATTCTGTTCATAATCGGCTTGGAAAGAATTAATTGTCAGGTTAAATACAGGTGTTATAACCAACAGTAATATATGTTTCCGTAAGGCTACATTCAAATGAGGAGAAGTTATTACGGGTTATATATTACTGTGATTTTAGATGTGTAAACTATGATAGGGCATCATTGATCAAACTTTAAAATAATGGATTTCCTAAATAAAAAATGTGTATTTAAATAAAACGTACATTAAAGTATGTATCATGTATTATATGTCATATATTGCATATAAAATAACTAAAAAATATATTTACTAAACAAATAAGTGGGCTTACTAAAGTCATCCTTAGTCATTTATTAATCCCTTATAAAAAGAATCTTACTGTGAAGTATAGCTAATAAATTTGTGCCCGATGCCATTTTTTCTGGATATATTTGTTTAAAAAAGGTCTTGAAAGGCCTGTGGTTCTGTGACAGTTTTAATTAGAACTAATACAAGCGTTTTTTATAGCTTTCTTATTACCAGGAAAGCTTCATGATCAGCGGATTGCTTATCTCTGGAACACAAACAGCAGCTGAAGTGACGGTGCGCAGTGTTCATGGGGCAGCCTGCTCAGGGCTAGCAAGGGTGTGCATCCCACGCCAATCTAGGCATTACATTGTGATTTCTTTGCTTGCAATTGCAGCTGATCCTCAAACAGGAAAATAAATTAAGCAATTTATAGCTGTAGTTACAGGTCAAACTTGATCACCATACTCCAGCCCCTTACCTACTTTCTTACCTTGCTCTGGACTTTTGTCTGTGCTCTCCTGGCTAGCACTTGCTACAGGGAAGGAGTATGGGGAACTGAGGAACACAACAGTGGGCAAGCAGTGCCCTCTAGCTGTCTTTTCACTTCCAAGAACCTTTTTGGTGCTTCCAGAAGTGCTGGGAGAGGAGGTCTGCAAGATGAAGGCAACTTCCAAGTGCAGGGTCCTGCACCCGGGTCAGGGCAACCCCCGTATCCACACAGGCTGGGGGATGAAGGGATGGAGAGCAGCCCTGCCCAGAGGGACTTGGGGGTACTGGGGGATGAAAACTGGCCATGAGCCGGCAATGTGCACTGGCAGCCCAGAAGGCAACCCTATCCTGGACTGCATCCCCAGCAGCGTGGCCAGTGGGGCAAGGGAGGGGATTCTGCCCTTCTGCTCCACTCTGGTGAGACCCCCTGGAGCCCTGCGTCCAGCTTGAGGGTCCCCAGCACAGGACAGACAGGGACCTGCTGGAGCGGGGCCAGAGGAGGCCACGGAAACGATCCAAGGGCTGGAGCCCCTCTGCTATGGGAACAGGCTGAGAGAGTTGGGGTTGTTCAGCCTGGAGAAGAGAAGGCTGCAGGGAGACCTGATTGTGGCCATTCAGGCCTTCAAGGGAGCCTATAGGAAACATGGGGACAATCTTCAGTAGGGCTGGTTGTGACAGGACAAGAGGTGATGGTCTTAAACTAAACCAGGGTAGGTTTAGACTGGATATAAGGAAGAAATTCTTTACAATGAGGGCAGTGAAACACTGGCATGGGTTGCCCAGAGAGGTGGTGGAGGCCCCATCCCTGGAAACATTCAAGACCAGGTTGGACGGGGCTGGGGCAACCTGATCTGGTTAAAGGTGTCCCTGCTCATGCAGGGGGGTTGGACTGGGTGACCCTAACGGTCCCTTCCAACCCAAAGCATTCTGTGATTCTATGATTTCCCCTTGAAGAAACACCTGAAGATTGGTTTTGTTAACTTGTTGAGCACTCACCAGACTGATATTTGGAACAAGTGGAATGTCTAACCTGGACATGTCCGGTGCCCCGTACCACAGACCGAGCTCCAAGCCTGGATCCAGCAGGGATGATGCTGTGCTTTTGGAACGGGTTTGCTTTAACTCTGAAACACTTGTGTGTTCATGTTCACATAGGTTAGTGGGTTAACTCACGGTATGTTGCAGGATAGCAGGATTGCTCACACACCGTACCACGTGCTGTCAGCACCTGAACAGGAGGTTTTTCAAACCCGCCGATCGCTGCTGGAACACATTACAGTGAAGCTCCGTGAGCGTGTCGTTCTGAAAGAGAAAGAGTGGGATCAAGAAGAGCTGAGAAGATCCAAGAAATGTGAGTTCAAGCCTAAGAGTAGTTCAGGATTAAGGGTAGCATTGGCTGGTGTGAAGGGGAATTTATTATTACAATTCCAGTGCTACTCTCTGAAAAGGTGACTCCTAACATAACATGCTCCTGCATCTTTGGTAAGGAGATGTAAGGGCTCTACAAACATTAAAGAGAATAAACAAGGCATCGTGACGAAAATCTGAAGATGAGTTCAGTGCCTCTCAGCTGCTTCCTGGTAAATGCCCGTAAATGACCTATTGCCACGTGTTAAGGGGTGATTGAGTGAGCTTGCTCCTCTCTCATGGGAGAACCTTGGAATTGCTTTGCATTTAGTGCAGGGAGCAGGATGCTCACAGTGGTGACTGTGGACATCTGTGTTTTCATTCCCTACGGCAGCTTACTCTCAGGCCCTTTCCTAAGACTCCCATTGCATCAGTGCTCTTCTGCTATTAGGGTAGCAACAATGAATATATAAATTAAGATGATTTGAGTTACATCCTCAGTAGTGCTCAGTGTATGCTGAAATCAGGTTTAGAATCTGGGTCTCTGAATACCAGGCTTTGGGGCAGAGGATGTATCATGCTTGGAAAACGAACTGCGAATTTGAGGTTGTTACCTTTGCTGTTCAGCATAACCTATGGCTATGGCTTGCCACAAGCAGGAAATGAGTAAATCATCTGTGTAGTGTCTTCCTCTCGGCTGTGACGTAGCGATTGGCTCCTTTTTTCTTGGCTTCTGAAGCTTGTTGATAGAAGATGCATTTTATCATGTGTCTTCAAATTTTATACATTAGACAGAGCCAAGCAGGCTTTTAGTGATCTTTTGGATCTAATTCTCAAGTCAGAATACTGATTCTTGTTTCTCCCGGTGCCCCCTTCTCTTGGTGCAGTGGATTCAGCCCTTCAGACGCGTGTTGCAAAGAAGAAAGGAGGGAGCCATCAAGTGGAAGAAGTGAGGTAGGGCAGAGATACCGCATTCCAGTATTGACTGTTCTTAGTCAAAAATACTACACCCCTTTTTTTTCCTCACCAAAACTATTGTCACCCTGCCATGTTCTCCTTTCTAATCATAGAATCATGGAATCGTCTAGGTTGGAAAAGACCTTTAAGATCATCAAGTCCAACCGTTAACATAACCCTGCCATTCCTCTCTCGTCTATCCAGACGTATCAGCTGCCATTACTTTATCTGCTCTGATCACATCTCTCTCTCAGCTTCAGGCTTTGCCACGAGAGTCTGTGTAATATTCAGTCATCTTGTGGGAAGCAGCATGTCCTTGTGGTTTAAACCCATTAATGACATCAGTGCTGTAGCATGCAAATGTAAGAAATAGGCCCATACAAATTTTGTAGCTTGCATTTCTCCAGAAATTGCAGGAACGACTTGTACAATTTGAATGCTATTCTTGGAACTGTGTATTAACAAAAGTTTGAATAATAATAGCAATACTTGCCTCAAGGACACTGAATTCTATCATCAGTTTCCCCTGCTGCAGGGTGTTCATGGGCTTTGTCTCGGTATTAGGCTGGAGGAGGTAACGTAGGTGTCAGGAACCAGGACACTTCTGAAGATAGAGATTTTGAGGCAGCATTTTTGTTGAACTGAGATGGATCAATAATAGCGTAAGATGCAGAAATAGCCAGAACGTGAACTAAAATAAAATCTGAAAGATTTAAGTAGCACAGGACGATTTTACAAATAGACCTCAGCAGTGACTTGCAGAGGCAGATGAAACCTCGGTGAAACTTGCTAGCTGTTGGGAAAGGACCCTAAAATGCGTTAAGAGGAATGGAAACATGTAGCCCAGCCGACACTTAGATCTAACATTCTGCTTGCACTGAGAGCCTTAGCCCAAGCATCTTTCACTTCACGTTCCAGCTGCGGAGTGACTGTTGTGGTGCAGTGGCCTACGAGCATCCCTGTTGGGCTCTGTAGAATCCCAGTGGGTTCTGTGAAGGCTTTTTTGAGTTTTCCAGCTTGGCTTTGTTATCCCTGGCCATGTACAATCTGGTCTGCCTGCCCCTGCAAACGGATGTCTCCAGATCCAGCGTGGGGTCTGAGGCACACAGTGCGCCAGTGTATGGCAAGGTGTGGGTGTTGGTTTGGTGAAGTCTTGGACATGTTTCTCACTAGGACACTTGGCTTTCCTGGGGATCATTCCTGGGGGCTGGCTTTGCAGCTGGCATGCAGGCTGGCTCCTACGATAAGCGACAGAGTCCCCTCTTTCTTTACTGTTGAACATTATGTCTATATTGTAGGCATTTTGATTTAGTTTTACTGTGATCTGCAAACATGCTGTCAGCTGGAGGAGAACCCTAAATAATCACGTGCTTCCATTTGTTCTAGACTGCCGTTCTTTAGGTACTGCTACCAGTGCGGGCGCTCCGTTGGTGTTCAGCTGTCACCCTGCAGGCGTTGTCATGAAATCTTCACTTGCAGTGAGACTTGCAGAAGGAAATCCTGGAATGAGCGGCATAGACAGGAGTGCTTGGGATTGCTGGGTAAGCCTGACTGTCATCGCTATGAGTACAGTGGTTTGTGCGTGTGTAGTGACAGGGGAATTTCTACCTTGTAATGGACCAGTAAAATGGATTTTATGAAGGAATTTAAATAAGAAGGTTCAGTTCATTCACTTGAATAGCTGTGGTTGTTGTAAACCCACCAGCTTTAAGAGATCTGCTACTGTGTTGTTACTCTCAGTTTCAAGAGAGAAGAATCTTTGAGGTCAGTGCAGAGCAAAGGAAATACTCCAAGACTAAGGTAGCTGCTGTGGACATCAATAGACAGCTTGCCAGGATGAAGGACCACAGTCAATCTAATAAGCCAGGCAGAGTGGAGCTTTCTGTACAAACTTTACCTCTTAATCACTTCTATCTGTATATTAGAAGAAAAATCAATGAAATTTCTGACTTTTAGGCATGGAATTGCTGATGGCACGCTGGTGTGGTTCTTGGAAACCACACATTTGCTGATAAAAATGAAGCCACATTACACACATCACGTGCTATGTAGCAGTAGAAGACAATCATGGTAGAGATTATACTGTTTTAATTATATCAGATTGTCCTGGTTCTGGCTGGGATGGAGTTAATTTTCTTCCCAGCAGCTGGCACAGTGCTGTGTATTTGGTTTAGGATGAGCAGAATGTTGGTAACCCCCTGATGGCTCAGTTGATGCTGAGCAGGGCTTATACCAGGCAAGGACTTTTCAGCTTCCCCTGCTCTGCCAGGGGCACAGGGAGCTGGGAGGGGGCACGGCCAGGACAGCTGACCCCAACTGGCCCCAGGGCTATTCCAGACCATAGGGCCTCATGCCCAGTATAGAAATTGAGGGGAGTTGGCCAGGGAAGAGTGATTGCTGCTTGGGGACAGGCTGGGCATCAGTCAGCAGGTGGTGAGCAATTGCATTGTGCATCACTTTGTTTGTATATTCTGTTTATTCTATTATTATTATTATTATTATTATTATTATCATTATTATCATTATTATCATTATTATCATTATTACCTCGCCCATCCCACTGATGGGGGCAGTGTTCAGCTGCCTGCTGGGTTAAACCACAACCCTGATGCTCACGTAGCCTGAATGAGAAATCTGTCAGGTGTGAAGATGGGTACAGAACTGCTGTAATCACAGGCGCTCTGTGACTGATCTGTCTTTTAGTGGCTGCCTGGGATGTGACTTGTAAATCCCTGTGTGTTGGGGGTAGTGGGGTCTGTCCCACTGGAGATAAGTTATATCAGATGTACCTGCTTACCAGTATGGGCTCCAAAGAGAATCAAACTGTGATAGGACAGAACAGACATCATGCAACAAGGACAAATTGTGAGTAACATGGCAGCTGTACACTGGAGGACTGTGTAAAAAAAAAAAGATTACGTTCCTTTAGAAAACAGAATTTTACTACCTTGTCTTTAAAAGTGTAGCACGTCAGGGATGCAGCCGGGTGATGCTAGATGTTAGCTCATAACTGTGTGAGTTACTGCTGCTTTTTGAAGCAATCCTTTTCCTGTGTGGCAAATGCCAAATCTCATGTGATTCAGGCTCAGTGAATTCCATTCAGAAGTGTCTTCCTGTAGACAGGATTTTTCTCAGTAATAAACAAACCTCTTTTTAAGTAGTGTCTTCCTTTCTAGTTAAATTTGAGGTAGAAAGTTGTTGTTTGTTCCTTTGTTCCATTTCTTTTTTCTCTCCCATGGTTGTCCTTAATTTAAAATGACCTGAAATCCCCTAACTCAGACCAGTTTGAGCAATTCCATCTCTTGCTCTGAGAGCCCCTGGTGCCCTCTGCCCTGTTTCCCGATTCCTGTGCTTTTCCCTGTAGGGCGATGTGATTCGTGTTCATTTTTTGCCTTATGAGCACAACTCCCCATGGGTACCCGAGTCCTGAGGTCACTAATGGTCAGCGTTAACTGCGGGGTCAGTACCTTCTCTGATATGTTCACTAGAAGCAGCAAACAGCATTTGCACTCCCATATGTGGTGACAGTTTGCTAGGAGGTCTATAGGTGGGTGAGTGGGTGGCTGCAGCTGCCTGGGGGGTTGTGTCTGTTAACAGCACATTTGATGCCTCAAGGCTTGTACCTGCCTCCAGTTCATTGTTCCAGAAGGGCACCCAAAGAAGAACAGGCTGTAATACCGGCTGGTTGGGGTTTTTCTTTTTTTTTTTTTTCCAGAGAAGAGTACACATCAAGCAGCTCCAGATGCAAGCTGTGCAGGATGCACAATGAATGTCACCGGCAAAAAGGGGGGAGATGGAGGAGAAGGACGAGGTGAAAGAAGAGGTGGAAGAAAGAGTAAAGTTGGGATTGGTGGAAGAGGGCCCCGTAGGACGACCGACCGACTTGGTTCAGGTCACTCCTGCTATTGTGTGGGCCAGTTTTAGTACTACTGCCTTGTATGCCACTGCTCAGGCTAAAAGTGACCTAATCTGACATGGTTTGAGGAACTGAAGCCAAAACATCTCTCTAAGCGCATATGAGCTCAAGGACAATAATGCCGTCGAAAACCAGCGTGTGAGGGTACATACAAGTTATGCATTTAAATAAATGTTTGCAACTAGAAATACAGTGAACTTCAGATTAATTTCAATGGTCTAATGCTATATATGTGTATATATTTTTAAAAAACAGCGTTGCCCATTATTAAACTTCATTGCAAATATTCCCTCCTGTGGGGAACAGAGGGCCCATTTGGCAACTGGATTGGATCTCTAGGGAGGTTTATGGCTTCATGGGGGGGCTTAGATCTGGGATCTTGGAGAGGTTACTGAGGACTGTTCAGCCCTTAGACTATTACCCCTTGATGGTAGCCCCCATAGGCACTGACAGTCCTGCCAGGAGCATCTCTGGGCATACCAAGAGTGACCACATAGCTTGGGGGGGGAGGGGAGGGTCAGGGGGGCCCAGATGTTTCTCTCCTTGATCCTACTGCCGAAGTGGAATGGTTTAAGGAGGAGTGGATGGATCTTGGTGTCACCGAAATCGGGAAGAATGAACCTCGTAACACCAATATAGTGTTAGAAGGCAGGCATTCTTTATTCATGGCGCCGGATGCACGGGGGATCGCTCCACCTAACGTGCATACCATCAAGCGGCAACTTGTCCGTTTATATGTAGCAAAGTATTACATATGTATGAATTTTTCCAATATGCCTATACATATGCATAACCTGTCTCCGCTTTGTATTAAAATTAGCTTCAGGAGGTCATTTCCATAAGTCCCTCCCCACTGCGCCTGCTCAGTGCCTCCTGGTGGTGGTCGTCGGGGGTCGTGGGGATGAAGGCCGATGGCTCCTCTTCATCACCGCTAGTAACCCCTTGTTCTTGCGCAGACTCAGTTTTTTCCAGAGAAGAGTACACATCAAGCAGCTCCAGATGCAAGCTGTGCAGGATGCACAATGAATGTCACCGGCAAAAAGGGGGGAGATGGAGGAGAAGGACGAGGTGAAAGAAGAGGTGGAAGAAAGAGTAAAGTTGGGATTGGTGGAAGAGGGCCCCGTAGGACGACCGACCGACTTGGTTCAGGTCACTCCTGCTATTGTGTGGGCCAGTTTTAGTACTACTGCCTTGTATGCCACTGCTCAGGCTAAAAGTGACCTAATCTGACATGGTTTGAGGAACTGAAGCCAAAACATCTCTCTAAGCGCATATGAGCTCAAGGACAATAATGCCGTCGAAAACCAGCGTGTGAGGGTACATACAAGTTATGCATTTAAATAAATGTTTGCAACTAGAAATACAGTGAACTTCAGATTAATTTCAATGGTCTAATGCTATATATGTGTATATATTTTTAAAAAACAGCGTTGCCCATTATTAAACTTCATTGCAAATATTCCCTCCTGTGGGGAACAGAGGGCCCATTTGGCAACTGGATTGGATCTCTAGGGAGGTTTATGGCTTCATGGGGGGGCTTAGATCTGGGATCTTGGAGAGGTTGCTGAGGACTGTTCAGCCCTTAGACTATTACCCCTTGATGGTAGCCCCCA
>NW_009259310.1:63179-150212 GCF_000687185.1 Egretta garzetta | reverse complement strand
TCGGGGGTCGTGGGGATGAAGGCTGATGGCTCCTCTTCGTCACCGCTAGTAACCCCTTGTTCTTGCGCAGACTCAGTTGCTCCTTGGCTCTTGCCCAAACTGCAGGGTCGGTGTAGACCAGCTCTTGAGGTAAGCACCTGGTTCTTATCAAAAAACTGTCCTTCATAAGGAGCCACAAATCTTTCTACATCAATTAATTCTCATTCCTTCTAGCCTGGCAACCTTGGCAAACAGTTATTATCTTTTTGCTTCATCCCCTCCCGATTCTCCCCATCCTTGAATAGGGTTCTAAATTCACTAAGTAACAATACTACAGACTTTAAGAGAGAAAAAAAACATCCAAGCTAGACACTACTAACTTTAGCAAAGCCACAGCAAGCAAGCTAGACAACAAGGCCTAATTTTTATGCATGTAAGCCGTTCTACATCTGGGGTCTTTTGACCCTTAAGGTATCATTGGGGTTCAGCACCTTGTTGTGCAGCTGTGTCACTGACCATAGTTTGACTTTAAAACCACAGGACCCTCTTTGGGGGTCAAAGACTGGTAGGGAGGGGTAGAATCCACCTGACAAAGTGGGGTAAAAAAATTTCTAGCAGGCTGGCCAACCTGAGGAGTCCAGGAGGGAGATGATGACCGACATTCCAGTGAGGAAGTGGTGGACTGGTCTAGCAAGCAAAGGTGTAGAGTGATGTGGTTAAGAGTCCTCAAATGAACAAAACAGGGCAGGATGGGGCCCACCTCCAAATGAGGAGGTGCTGAGAGGACATCACGGCAGAAGCTCTCATCTTTTCTTGGAAAACCAGCATGACTGTGTAGCACTTTTCTGAAGTGCCTGTGCACTAATACACTATGAGGAGTAAACAGAAGGAATTAGAAGGGCTACAATCTCATGGAGGTCACGGAGATGTGGTGAGAAAGCTCAAGTGACAGCAGTGCAGCCATGGATGGATACAAAGGATGGGCCAGGAGGGTGATGAGCAGGAGTTGCCCTTTACGTGAGAGCAGCTGGAGTCCTTGGAGCTCTGCCTTGGGGTGACAACAAGCTGTCTGAGAGCTTCTGGCTCAGGATTAGCAGGCAGACCAATGTGGGTGATGTGAGGGGGTTATTGGTACAGACTGCCTGACCAGGAAGAAGTAGATGAGGTCTTCCTCAAACAGCTGGAAGAAACCTTACCCTCACAGGCTATAGTGCTCATGGGGGGCTTTAACCACCCTGGTATCTAATGGAGGGACAATACAGTAGAGCACAAACAATCCAGGACAGTCATGAAAGCTTCCTAACATGGGTGACTGAGGAGCCAGTCAAGGGAAGTGCTCTGCTCAACCTGATGCTTACAGAGAAGGAAAAACTGGTTACCTGGTTTGGTGACATCCATCTGGATAAGTCCAACTCCAAACACGTTGGGTGGGTGGGTGATTATGAATGAAAACAGCAGAAATCTTACATTTGCCTCTTTCTCTTATGGATGCCAGTGATACTCCATCATCTTTCAAACGGAGAGAACTAGTAGATGAGTGTAAATCATTAATGTGCCTGCTGATGTAGCCTCCCTATGTTAGTAGTGTGTTTGTGTTCCTTAATACCCCAGGGTGGTAGTTTGAAGCACCTTCAAGTCCTCTGTTTAGTCCCCGAGTCGTGGGGAAGAAGGCTGGCTGCAGTGGAGCACTGAGGCCAGAGAAGAGAGCCCAAAGGCTGTGGGAAGCAATGGCCACATTTCACCATATGATGCCATGTGAAGACTGTCGTGTTATGGATTAAGTAGCCATCTCTGGAGTCAGACGAGTTGGACTGTTTGAGGACAGAGCCTTTCCAAATCTGGAGCGTCTTTATGAAGCTGGACTTTAGCTTCCAGGTGTGCCAGCACGGAGAAGCCAGATGCCTTCCTAGAGAGACCTCCCCAGGAAAGCAAGCAGCAGTGTCCATCTGTGCTGCCTTTAGGTCCCATGAGAAACTGGTGTTCCTTCCAGCTCCTCTCCTAGGGCACAGAATGGGCTGTGGAGAGGGACCCTTTCAATCCCCGCACTGGGGACTGAGGGACCCCATCTAGGATTGCGTGACACCAGGGTGACACAGGCTCCACCCAAGCGGCTCGGCAGTGGTCAGAAACCTGCTCTGAACCCAACTCCTGAAGAAACCATGAGGAGAAAAAACCTCTCCCCTGCCCTCTGCAGCCCTTCCTGCACTGCTGCTTTCCCCAGTGCCCACTCCTCTGTCCCCAGGGCGAAGGAGCAGCAAGGAGCTGGAGCTTCCCTGAACTGCAAAGACGACAGCTGCAGCTGAAGGGAGATGGCGTGGTGCTGGGAGATGGCTGTCCTCGGAGCAGGGACTGTAACGCAGTCCCCATTTCCAAGCTGTCCTCCAAAGCTCACACACGGCTCAGTGCAGATTTCACACCTTGCTGAGGAAAGATGCACAATAATTTATAGTTCAGCTATATTTTTATGCATACAGCAGATAGAGCCAGGAAAGCGCGCAGTGTGACAAACTCAGGGGAAGAAAGAACCATTGTTCAGGTGATATTGCACTTTCTAAGTACTTTTAGGCTGTTTTAAGTTGTGACATTGTGACCCGATCTAAGTCCCTCAAGGGATAGCCTAGGAATGGTGCTGAGCCATCACATGGCATCCCATTGTACTGCTGTTGGCATTCAGGTGCATGTGTGGGCATTGAGTGGTGGCTGTGTGTCTGCCCACGTGCTTGGGTTGCTCTGTGTAGGCAAGTTCATGTGAGGCCACGCATGGGCTCTTTGTCACCCAGCACCCAGACAAAGTGACGGCCAAGGATTCGTGCTCACTGGTAAAAGAAAGCCCCCGCTGCAGCTGGGGAGAAGGTGCTCCCTGCCTTGGGGGCTGTGCAGCTCAGGGCGCAGGGCACTGGTGATGCAGATGTAGATGTTTGTGGTCCCTGCAGTGACCATTGGCTCTGGGTGTTGCTGGCAGGGGTCTGGCATCACTCAGGTCAGTCTGGATGAACCCCTAAGGAATCAGCAGTGGAGCAGAAGGGGCAGCTGATGTAGGTGGGATCTGACCAGGAGAGAGCAGCAGTTTGTGTATGACAAAGTCCTGGAGTGACTGACACTGCAAGGGGGTACCTTGCTCATTCACATTCAAAAGGTATTCTGTGTGACAAAATAATACAGTTTTAAAATAAAATAAACATACACAGGCCTCGTTTCATAAGGTGCTTATCAGGAATCTCCCCTTAGCACCAGCTGAAGGGAGACACCTCCCAGTTAGCCACCACCGCCATGATGCCAGAACAGCGCAGAGCTCGGTCGGTGTTCCACATGCCAGCAGGGTCTGAGGAAGGCAGCGCTGAGTTGCTGAAGCCTGGATTAGGTAGAGAGCCTGGCGAACCTGCCAAGGACACAAAGGTAATGGCAAAACTGAAGTTTCCTGTAGTTTTCATGAGTTCCAAAGTGGGTTATTAGCGTGGGAGCGGGGTTGAACACTGCAGCTGTTCCAATGGGACTGGTTACTCAGAAGAGTGCTGATTGCCAGAGGCAGTGGCAGTGTTAGACAAGGGAAGCTGCAGATGGGTTCTTTGCCAAACAACTGCCCAGAGACAAATGCAAGGGGCCAAATAAAAATTCCCAGTCTTGCAGAACAGTGGTGCTCCCATAACCAGCATGGCAGTGGAGGGGAGCGTGCAAGCGTGCGGGATACAGTGCCTTACATACACAGTCTTCTGTGGGCACAGTGCAAGCTTACCTTCGATATAAAGCCAAGAATTTCTTGTTTGTATAAGTGAAGTCTTAGCCAGCTAACCAAAGAATCATTTTCAATGCCAATCTAATTACTGCAGAGAAAGACAGACTGGTTTTATACAGAAACGTATCATCATCATCATCACACACACACCGCCTAGTTTCTACCCCCTTTCATGGGCTATGCTCACCCTTCCACCTCTCCTCTGGAGCCCAAGGTCCGTGGCTTCAGGCCAGTGGTGGCTGTGGTGGAAGTGCTACTGTGCGCTGCCTCTGGAGGCCCATGCCCAGAGGAACACAAGTTCATGACTTCTTCCTCCTCACCCTCGGGTCCACTTTGGGTCATTTTTATTCATTTGCTAACACGTTTTTACACCTCGCTCTTTCTTCATTGGTCTGTAGCTCCATGTTACATCTGATTTAGTACTCATACAGTACGTTTTATACATTAGTTCTGCTTGTTGCCTCTAAAAACGGTTTTGCCCAGCTCCAGCTCTGCATGATGGTAGCTAAGTACTGGTGAGTTGTTTTATAGCCATGGGGTCTCCAGGACCAAGGCTGTGACCCGTTGCTTGTCACTCCAAAGTTACATGCTACCCATCCCCGTGCCTTTACTTGCGAGACCTCTGCTGTCAAGCTAGGCCTGTATTTCTCCACACTACAGCATTATGTTAGAGCAAAAAATAACTAGGTCTGCACAGAATAGTCACTGATTCCTACTATCTGTATAAAAATAGTGGTTGTACTGTGCAAAAGAAAAAGAAAAATAGAGAAAAATTAGGCATAGCCACCTGGCCAGAATCAAAAGATCAGCAATACAGCAGCTACTCCTAGCAAAAACATCGCTCCAGGAAGGTTAGGACAAGTTCAGATGGAGCAAGCCTGACCAGCCTGAGGCCCAAGGCCCTGCAAGGTCAGTTCAAAACCTGTAGCCCATGACCAGCAGCATCAATACTGTGTCACTGGGCTACAGGGCTGCAGCTGACACCAACCCATCAGTCACCTGTGGCCCAGGCAGGAGCAGAGGGTCAGGCCCAGGTGTCCTGACCTAAGCACTCGTCACAGCTGTGAGATGATGCAGATCTTATGACTGTGATAAGTACCCCCATCTCTGCACCCCGTGTCTCCTCACTCAGCCACTGGCGGGCACACCACCACATGCACAGCAATCCTTATGAGCACACACCATCACCGTAGGCAATGCAACCAGCTCATATGCCCCTGTGTGTCATACAGAGACAGACGGACATGCAGGCGAAGATTTCCCCAGAGCTATGGGGATATAACCAACAAGAGACAGAAGCTCCCAGGATTCATAATCCCCTCATTCCTGCAGGCTTTGGGAAAATCTCATGAAACATCACCATAAAATTACAAGGACTGGCAACACAGAACATGAACAAACGTTGTGATTTTGGTCTGATACTCACAACCTTGCCCCTCTGCCTGCAGAAGCACAAGTCCCACCCATGTCCTGAGCTTGGCTGTGCTCACAGCATCGCTGAGCTCTCTGCAGGTGTTCAGAGACCGTGTACTGAGCAGCACGCAGTGCGGCACGCACCACAGTGCGGGATGTCCACTTCAGGGCCCCTATTAAAGACACTGATTCCAGTTTCTCTCCCATTAAAGACCATCACGGCTTGGATTTTCTTTCACCTCTCTTCAGAATTGAGATGGGATTTGTTCATTTTAGTTTTTCCTCACTTCTTCTCTCTGCTTTACTGGCTTAAAATTTCATTTTGCTTTGCTGTATTGTTAGTTACTCTGCTAAGATCTTCACCCTCTTTCCTTCCTCTTGCAGAGGGTTACTGAAAAGAGAACTGATCTCCATCTCTCAAGATTGCATGTCCACCAGTCATTAGGAAAGGCCTCGAAAAACAAATGTCTCCTGAAAAAAACAAACACCACTGATCATTTCTTGCTCCTGTCCTAGCCACTTTGGCTCCTTCACTCCTGATTTTATAGAAGAAAATACATTACTCTCGACTCTGCAAGACATTACCAAGCAAGTTCTTGAATTACTGCATGCAGCAATGGAAGACAGAACCCACCTCTCCAGTGAACCCCAGGGACATGGGAATCACAGAATCAGAGTGGTTTGTGTTGGAAGGGACCTTTAAAGATCATTGAGTTCAACCCCTCCTGCCGTGGGCAGGGTCATCTTGTATGACATCAGGCTGCTCAAAGCCCCGTCCAACCTGGCCTTGAACACTTGCAGGGATGGGGCATCCACAGCTTCTCTGGGCATCCTGCAGTGTCTCAAAGAGGAAGGCCAAGCCAAAACCCATGCCTACCTGAAAAATCACTAATGGATACTAGTCTGAGGGCCGTACAAGGGTAGGAAGCTTTATCTTCACATCTTTGACCTGGGCCCAGGAAGGCAGCAGACTTCCCTAAGGAGTGGGTCTGGCCTGCATATTGGGCCTTCTGTTTCCTTCAGAAGGGAGTCTCCTATGACAACGTCTTTTTTTCTTTATGGAAGTGATTTTGACACAGGGCACAGGCCGACTTAGCCTCAGTGACACCTCTAAGCTAGATGAACCATCATCCTCTTCAGTATTTGGTTCCACTTGCAGAGCCTCATAGTTACTGTGCAAGGGCACCCAGGAAGCTGGGGCAGTCATGGTGCCTGCTGGCAGGAGCTCATTGCCATCGCCCCCTGTCCCTTAAGTCACTGTGTTCAGCCAGGAGGAGAGAGGAAAGGGAATCTTCTGTATCACACGTCCTGTCTGCCTGCTAGGCCTGTCTCAGGGAAGGCAGGGTGCAATTCCAGCAGCCTGCCTGTCTGCCGCTTTCCCTGTTACTCCTCAACCTCAACCCTCTTACCTCTTCCTGGAGCTCTGCAACCCAGTGGAGGAGCTCCTCTACCTGGGCACAGCTCCCACAGGGGTGCTTGCTGCTGCCGTCCTGATACTGACATAAGAGCAGGGCGCAGCCTGCAGCCTGGCACCTGTGTGGCAGTGTGTTCCCACTGGAGCTCTGCCTGGGAAGCTGTGTCAGTCGTGGTGGGCACAGGGCTTAGAGAGGCCATGGATTTCTGCTGGGTGGATGCCGCTGCTCACTGGTGGAGCTGGCAGAGCTTCAGCACCCTTCCTGCATGCCTTTCCACACAAACCGCTGAGCAAACTGTCGCGCCGCACCCTTGCTGATGTGCCCGACCCGTTCACAGTACTACTGGTTGCTAGCACTGCCTAAGGGTTTCTTTTATATGGGGCGGCGGGGAGGGAGCTCAGCCACTGCTCTTGTCCCCAACCAGGTCTCATCAGCCACTGTTGTGCGAGCTGTGGGCTCCTGGAAGATCTCTTGGCTCCTCCTGAGGCTGCTGATTGTGCTGGTCCTGGAGCTGCTTGCCTTGGTGACTGAATCTCACACAACCCCCTAATATTTGGCATGAACCCTTCATTTTTCATGTGACTCCCCTTGTGTTTTGGGTGACCCCCTTATATTTTCAGGTGACACCCTCCTGTTTTGGGCAACTGTCTCGTGTTTTGGCAATCCCCTCGTGTTTCAGTGCCCCCTGCTGTTTCATGTGACCCTCTTGTGTTTCATGCGTCCCCCTTGAGTTTTGACAACCACCTCATGTTTTGGGTGACTCCCTCATATTTTGGAAAACCCTTTGTGTTTCAGCAAACCCTTATGTTTCATGTGACACCCTTGTATTTTGCGTGACCCCTTTGTGTTTCACGAGAACCCCTTGTATTTCACGCTACGCCCTCATGTTTCATGTGACCCCCTTATGTTTTGTGTGACCCCCTTGTTATTCTTATGACCCTATTGTGTTTTGGGTTGCCCCCTCATCTTTCAGCAAATCCCTCATGTTTCAATGATGCACTTGTTTCACACAACCCCCCTCGTCTATCATACAACCCCCTCATTTTTTGTTCAATCCCCACATGTTCGGGCAACCCCCTCATGTTTCTGCAACCCCCTAATGTTTCAGACACCCTCCCATGTTTCACGCCACCTCCTTGTATTTTGGGAGACTCCATTGTGTTTTGGGTGACCCCCTCATGTTTTGCACAACTCCCTCATTTCGTTGCATTCCCCTCCTCTTTCCTGCAATCCTCTTGTGCTTCGGAGGTGCTGTTGTCTTTTGTGAGACCCCCTTGTGTTTCAGGGACCCCTTGTGTTTTTCAAGTCCCCCTTGTCCTTCATGCGATCCCCTTGTATGTCGGTGGCCCCCTCGTGATTCAGGCAATTCCCCTCCTCTTTTGCGCACCCCCTCATATTTTCCACAACCCCCTCGTGTTTCAGGCGACGCTCTCCTGTTTCGGGTGACCCTCACATGTTTTGGCAACCCCCTCATAATTCACTTGACCACCCTGTCTTTCACACAACCCCCTCCTTTTTTGTGTGACCCCCTTGTGTTTTGGCCAGCCCCCTTGCATTTTGGGGATTCCCTCGTTTTTAACACAACTCCCTGATGTTTCACAATACTCCCTTGTATTTTGTGCAACCCCCTCATGTTTTGTAAAACTCCTTTGTATTTCACACGACTGCCTTGTGTTTTGGTGATCCCCTAGTGTTTTGGTGATGGCCTTATGTTTTGTGCAACCCCCTAATTGTTCTTGCAACCCCCTTGTGTTTCATATGACCCCCTCATGTTTCAGTGACCCCTCATATTTCATGACCCCCTTGTGTTTTGGGAAACTGCCTTGTCTATTCAGTGACCTCTTGTGTTTCATGAGGCCCGCTCCTTTCTCACATGATCCCCTCATGCTTCAGAGACCCCCACTGTTTCATGTGACCCCCTTGTGTTTTGGGAAACCCCTCACATTTCAATGATCCCTCATGTTTCACATGACCTCCTTGCATCTCACGTGACCCCCTCATGCTGCCCTTGTGTTTTGTGCCATCCCTTGTATTTCAGCATGATCCCATTGTAATTTGGGTGCCCTCACCCCATGTTTCATGCAATCCTTCTTGTATTGGGTGACCCCCTCATGTTTTGTGAGACCCCGTCCTGTTTCACATGACCCTCTCATGTTTTGGCAACCCCCTCAAGTTTGGGTGACCCCCTTGGGTTTCAGTGAACCCCTCGTGTTTTGCCAATCCCTTCGTATTTCACATGACCCCCTCATATTTTGCACTACCTTCTTATCTTTTGCGCAACCCCCTTGTCTTTTGTGCAACCCCCTTGTGTTTCAAGTGACCCCCTTGTGTTTCTTTGACCCGGTAGTGTTTCAGGGACCTCCTAGTGTTTTGGGTTATGCCCTCCTCTTTCAGGGCCCCTTGTTCTTCACGTGCCCCCTCATGTTTCAGGACACCCCTTGTGTTTTGGCAACCCCTCATGTTTCGTGTGACACCCTTGTATTTCACATAACCCCTTCACATTTTGCGAGAACCCCTCATGTTTCGCATGACAACCTCATTCTTCTTGTGACCCTATCATGGTTCATGTGGCCTCCTTGTGTTTCAGCAACCCCCTCGTCTTTCGATGATGCTCTCATGTTTTGCATGACCCCCTTGTATTTCACATGACCCACTCATGTTTCTGCAAAACCCTTGTGTTTCGCACAACCCCTTCATTTTCAAGCAATGCACTTGTGTTTTGTGCAACCCCTTCATCTTTCAGTGACCACTCGTGTTTCACAAGATCCCCTCATCCTTCATGCAATCTCCTTGTGTTTTGGAGACCACTCGTGTTCCAGGTATCCCCTCATATTTTGGTGTCCTATTTTGAGCGATGCACTTATGTTTCACATGATGCCCTCAATTTTCATGCAACTCCTTCATATTTTGGTGACCCCACAAGCGAGGGTCGCACAGTCTGTATGGAGGCATCACGTGATCTGTGAGTGGGGGGTTGTGCTATCCAGGAGAGTGGTAGTCATGGTATCTGCAAGGGGTGTCATGTGATCCACAAGGGGGGGTCATGTGAATCATGAGGGAGGATCCCCTCATGTTTTGGTGACCTCTCTGTAGTTTGTGGGCACCTGTTGTTTTTTGTGTGACAACCTTGTGTGACCGCATTGTGTTTCAACAACCCCTTTGTGTTTCACGTGATGACCTTGTGTTTAGTGTAATAGCCCCTTTTTTCGTGCAACCCCTTCGTGTTTCAGGCAACTCCCTCATGTTTTGTCAACCCCCTTGTGTTTCCAGGACCCCATCATTTTTTCCATGACCACCTTATGTTTTGCACAACTCCCTCATGTTTCAGTATGACCCCCTTGTGTTTCCGGCAACCCCACCATGTTTTGTCAACCCCTTGTCTTGTGTGTGACACCCTCGTGTTTCAATGATCCACTTGTGTTTTGCATGACCCCCTTGTATCTCACATGACCCCCTGGTATTTCAGGTCACCTTTAATGTTTACAGCAATCAAGTTGTGCTGTTGTGTTTTAGCAAGCCCCCTGTGTTTTGCTTACACATTGTGCAAACTGTGAGGGGAGCCACATGAGCCATGAGGGAGGTCGCGGACACCACAAGAGGGGATTGCACAAACTGTGTGTGGGTCCCCTCATGCCCTCATGTTTGGGTGACACCCCCATGTTTTGCAAGCACCCATTGTTTTTTGCATGATGCCCTCCTGTTTCGGGCAACCCCATCGTGTTTCAAAGACTGCCTCGTGCTTTGCATCACCCCTTCATATTTTGGCAACCCCTTGTGTATCGTGTGATGCCCAATTTTTTGATGATTCCCTCATGTTTATATGACCCCCTAATGTTTATGTGACCTCCTCATGTTTCATGCAACTCACTCGTATTTCAACACGACCCCCTTGTCTTTCACACCACTCCCTTGTGTTTTGGTGACATCCTAGTGTTGCTTCATGCAATTTCTCATATTTTGACAATTTCACCCACATGGAAGGTGCCAGGAAAGAAAGCTACTCCCCATCCCCACCTTCCCTTCGAAACAGTGGGGCTCTGCCCTGGCCTAGCCTCCTAACAGTCCCAGCACTCTCATAAGAGCCCAGCTCTGAAATTGCAAACATCCAGCAATTTCTCCCACACCAATAGTGCAGGACTGAAAGCTGTTGCTGGTCCTCACCTTCCCTTGTCAGCCCTTCAACAGCCCCACAAACGATGGAGCTCTGCGCTTATCAAGCCTCCCAATACAGTCACTCTCATGTCTGCCGGAGCCAACCTCCAAAACTGCAAACGTCCACTGATTTCTCCCACACAAATAGGGCCAGAAGGGAAAAGTATTGCTGTTCCTCACTTTCTGTCCGTCAGCCCTTACAAAGCCCCACAAACACTGGGTCTCTCCTTGCATAGCCTCCTAATGGTCCCAGATCTCTCCTTCTCTCAATCTAAGCTTAGCGTAGCTCCAAAACAGTAAACATCAAAGAATTTCTAGAACACTGAAGGTGCCAGGACTGAAAGTTGTTGCCGGTCCTCACCTTACCTTGGCAGCCCTTCAACAGCCACACAAACATTGGGGGTCTGCCTTTGACTTGCCTCCTAATTGTCCACAACTCTCAGTTTTGAGTAAGCCCAGCTCTGGGCCTATTTAAAACCTCCAGCAATTTCTTCCACATGAATAGAGCCAGGACTGAAAGCTGGTTTTGGTCCTCAACTTCACTTAGCAGCCTTCCAACAGCCACACAAACACTGGGGGTCTGCCCTTGCCAAATCTCCTAATGTTCCCAATGATCTCTCTCATTCTCACCAAAGCTCAACATCCAGCAATTTGTCTCACACCAATAGTGCCAGGACTGAGAGCTGTTGGTCTTCCTCATGTTCCCTTGGCCTTCCTTCAACAGCCCCAGAAACACTGGGGCTCTTCACTTGCTGAGGGTCCTAAAGTTCCCAGCACTTTTTCTCTCTCGGCTTAGCATAGCTCTGGAATTGCAAATGTCCAGCAATTTGTCCCACACCAACAGTGCCCAGACTGCAGTTGCTGGTCCTCATCTTCACTTCACAACACTTTCATAGCCTGACGAACTCTGGGGACGTGCCCTGTCCTAGCCTCCTCGCAGTCCTAACATTCTCTCTCACCAGAGCTGACAGCTGGAATTGCAAAAGTCCAGTGATTTCTCCCACACCAAAAGGGCCAGGAGCGAAAACTGTTACTATTCCTCACCTTCCCTGGGCAGCCCTTCAAAAGACACAAATACCAGGGCTCGACACTTGCCTTGCCTGCTAACGTTCCCAATGTTCTCTCCCACTCTTGCCAGAGACCAGCTCTGAAATTGCAAACATCCAGCCATACCAAGACTGCATGGACTGAAAGCTATTGCTGGTCCTCAGCTTCACTTGGCAGCCCTTCAAAAGGCAGAGAAAAACGGGGGCTGTGCCGCTACCCAGATGTTTTAATTCCCCCAAAGCTCATGTTCTCTCTCTCGGCTTAATGTAGCTCCGAAATTGTAAACATCCAGGGATTTCTCTGACATCAAAGGTTCCAGGACCGAAAGCTGTTGCTGCTCCTAACCTGCCCTCAGCAGCCTTTCCAGGGCCCCCAAAGACTGAAGCATTTCCCTTCTGTAGCCTTCCAATCATCCCAACGGTCTCTCTCTAAATGTAGGCTCAGTGTGGCTGAAATTGTAAATGTAATGGAATTTCTTGAACACAAGAGGGCGCCAGGACGGAATGCTGTTGATCACCCTCGGTTTCAGTGGCACACCCTTCAGAGCCCCCCTGACACAGCGACTTTGCCCTTGCCTTGCCTCCTAATGGTCCCCAAACTGTCCTCACTCTCACCAAGCCTAGCTCTGAAATAGCAAACATACAGTGACTGCTCCCACAGTAAAGGTGCAAGGACCAAAAGCTGCTGATGGACCTCACCTTCAACTGGAAAAACTTTTGTAGCCACAATAAAACTGAGTGTCTGTGCTTGGCATAAGGAGATCACTTTGGTGTTGCACAAATTGGTGAATGTTTTCAATTTCAGAGCTGGGCTTGGGTGAATGTGAGAGAGAATGTTGGGTCCATACACAGGAAAAAGAAGGGCAGAACCCCAGGGTTTGGGGGGCTGTTGAAGGGTGGCCAAAGGGCGCTGAAGCCCAGCAAGAGCTTTGGTCCTGGCCCCTTCAGTGGGGAAGAAATTGCTGGACATTTGTGCTTCTGGAACCCGGCTCGGCTGAGGCCTTGACCGAGATTGACCTCGATCATCTTTGCACCCTCCCTTCAGATATTTGGATCTATGGAGAAGACCCCCCCTGACCTTCTCTTCTCCAGGGTGAACAGTCCCTGTTCATGCAGCCCTTCCTCATGGGAGAGATGTCTCAGTCCCTTCCCCATCTTGGTGGCCCTTTGGTGAGCTCTCTCCTGTCCTGGGGAGCCCAGCCCTGGACACAGCCCACCCACGGTGGCCTCACCAGTGCTGGGCAGAGGGGAATGATCCCCCCTGGACCTGCTGATGATGCTCCTTCTTGTGCAGCCCAGGACAGGCGGTCCCTGTTGGTGGTGGTTGTTGTGCCAGCACTGCACACTCACAGAGCGGCTGGGGATTCCTTCCCCTGCATCCCCGCAGGTTCAAGCAAACCGGTGTGGAAGAAACCAGGCCTGGCCCCTCTCAGCATGCCCGGGGGTTTATTTCAGAGGGGCCCCAGGGGGCCCGGCCACTCCGCTCAGAAGCGGAGCCAGGGCAGGCAGTGCGTGTGGTCCCCTGAGCCCAGCTCTTCCTCCTGCACCCTCTGCAGCCACAATGGATCTTCTACGGCCTCTGGAGTGCTGTGGAGCTGGCTGTGCCCATCCCTGTCCCACTGGCCTGGTTGGTTCTGGCTCGTGCCTGGATGCCTCCAGTGCTGCTGGTGGGACTCAGGGTCCTGTCTGCTGCTGGTGGGACTGGAGGCTGGCAGGTCACAGTGTCTGGTGTGCCGTTGGCAGGACCTGATGGCTCAGGTGCTGCCCACTGGACTCGATGTCTTGTATGCCGCTGGCAGCGTGCAACACTGGCATGTATTGCTGCCTGCCACAAGTGATGTTACGAGGTGACTGTGACTCTCTGGTGACATCACAAGTCTCTGAGGGGTGCACCCAGGAGCTCCCCCAGCCTCAGAGACAGACCCTGTGATGCAAAGCCCACCTGGCCACGCTCTTCATGCTTCTGCGTTTGCTCCGGCCCCTTCCAGGTGGTCCCTGGGGGTGGGGGTGCTTGTGCCAGCACCGCACTCTCACAGAGTGGCTGGGGCTGGCAGGGACCCCCAGACGTCCCCTGGTCCAAGCCCCCATGGAAGGAGGGTCACCCTGAGCCAGCTGAACCCTGAGAACCACTGAGAAGAGCCAGGCTCCATCTTCTTTGCACCCTCCCTTCAGATATTTGGATCTGTATAGAGAAAACCCCTTGACCCTGCAGCACTCCCGGGGTGGCCTCACTGGTGCTCATCCCTTCCCTTGACCTGCTGGCAATGGTCCTCCTCATGCAGCCCCATACACTTCTGGCCGCCTTTGCTGGCTCTAGTTCAACGTGGTGTCCACCAGGACTCCCAGGGCCTTCTCTGCAGAGCTGCTTTCCAGCTGGGCATGCCCAGCGCATCCTGGTGCCTGGGGCTGTTCCTACCCAGGGGCAGGACTTTGCATATCCCTTGGTTGAAGGTTGAACTTCAGGAGGTTCCCATCAGCCCATTTCTGTAGCTCGGTGAGGTCCCTCTGGGTGGCAGTGCGAGCTTCTGGTGTCTCAGCCACTCCTCCTGGTTCTGTATCGAACCGTGACTGATTTTGTTGGTTCAGTTTCTACATTTTAAATATCACATAAAAGCAGAGAAATGCTTGGGTGCCTGACACAGCTGCCTCCCTGTTTCTCCCTGGGGAAGAGTGCGCAGTTTTGTCGTGAGCTTGTACTGCCGTAGTAGTGAGATGCAGCAATCACCATGCTCTTCAAAATGTGAGCATCAAGCTTCTAAGGGCAGAGGATCTGCCAGACCTGCAAACCCTGCCTGTGAGTAATAAGGAAATCTGCAGCCCCTTTTCTAAGAACTTTACAACCGTTTTTCAGGCAGCTCCTTTGTCTCTTCTGACCTCCTGTGTGAAAATCGCTTCTCTCAAAGGACCTGTTAGAACAGGGAGCAGCCCAAAGTTGGTGCAAAGTATTAGAGAAGGTGAAAAGAACACCCTGTTGTAACTGGTACTGGAGAGCGCTGAGGTCACAACCACATCAACGCGCCCCTCCCCCCCCCACTCGCATTAAACCTGGGCAAGAATAAATTAATTTGCAACTTTCCTATCTCCCCAGCATTGGTATCAGCTTCAGTGTCCATTTTGTTACTGCATAGACACAGCCTGGGGATCTGGCAGACACTGCAGTAAGAGGAGGAGAAGCTGCTGCTTGAGTTGGCTTTCCACTGGGCTTCCAGTTCCTCTTGCTTGCAAACCCCTATCACCAGAACATTGGGCAAGTGTCTGATGCCCGTGTCAGAGCACCGTCTCAGCAGGGGCCCACTCTTCTCTGGTCCTGACTTCCTTCCATCTTGAAGGCCGATGAAGGAGGTAAAGCAGCAGCCAGAGAAGCTCACCCTCTCCTTGGCTCCTCCTGATGCTGGGATGAAGTTAAGGGAACAGAACAGCCTTGAAAGCTCTAACTTCTAAAGGAAGCAGAGTGAGTCCGGCGGAACTGCCCAAGCGGCTTTGTCTGAAGCCTTTGAGGGATTTCTGAGCTCTACCCACAGCAGGGTGGCTATCCTCCTAGATCTTAAATGTTATACTTGTTAGCTGATACTCTAAACTGTTCTCTAGCTTACTGCTTGTAGGGCAAAACTAACCGTAGTCCAGGCAACAGACAGCTGCAGTCGGTAACCGAATGAAATAAAGCTCATAGCTAGGAGCTGTTGATAAGGGAAACTGCCCTAGAAGGGCCTCCTGCATCATGAGTCCCATCGTTCCAGGCAACCACGCAACAAAGCTGCTTCTCTAAACCAGGTTCCACATGGCAACTAGCTGGTTTCGTGCTACCTTACGTAAAACAATTGTTCCAAAGTCAACCAGCTGTTAGGTGGGAGACTTGTAACTTACCAACAGATGGATGCTCATACTTGTTTGCATCTGCACACTCTCAAGGCTTCTCTTACCTGTTCCGTTCCATTTCTTCCCACCTCTTCCATTCTCAGTTGTCCCTGGTGGTCTATGCTCCACAACCCAGCGTTCGTTTCACTAAGCTAACCATTCCAGCAAACAAGACTACCTTCTCTGCATTCATTGGACCTTAACAGCTCTTCTCATGTATTCTTACTCTGCTCTTACAAGCAGGTTACCAATGCTTGTATGCTGTCTGCAGGGTTAGATTCTCAGAGATCTTCATACAACTGCACCAACTCTTTCCATTTCACACTAAGAGCATCCCCTAGATTCAGTGAGGAACATGTTCTCAGTCCAGTTTGTCAGAGACTCCTCCACTTCCAATTCCAGCTCTTTCCCTAAGTGCCTACATTTTCATTGAAAAATTGCATGATGAGAGAGGTTCCCATCCCAGGAACTGATCAGATCACTTTGTTCATTTAGCAGAATTATCTGCATTTATGCCTGCGGATCTCCTGCTCAAATAAAGGTCTTTCCCATCTCCCCTGTGTATAGCTATACATGGGGACAGCAACTCTGGCACTCAACTGCTCAAGCTGCCTCCCTGAAGAGCATGCTCTTTCAGGCTCAGCACAGAGCCAGCGGGCAGTATGATGACAACATTTTGTGTTGTGGGATGGGAGGATATGCTGGCTGGCACAGCACAGCATGCAGACTGCTTTGTGCTGGGGCTAGTGGGAGGGAAATGAACGGCCTTCTTCCCTGAGTGGGCCGTAGCAGAGAACTATTTATGACGGAGGCGATGACAGGCTGGTGGCATGGCCCCGATTTCTGCCTGGGGTCAGGTTTTCCTGTCCTGAAAATAGTTATCACTGCTCTCCAGCAACAGGGAAAATTCTTCTTTAGCTCAGATCAGCAGGCAGGGAGATCAAGAACACTTGAAAAAGAAAACTTGAGTTTACACCACTGGTACCTGAAAGAGGGAGCAGAGCCACATCTGTCTCTGTTTTACAGGACGTCCTCTTCAGCATTCAGTGTTGCTGTTCTGGTGTCACGCTGTACAGCACAGCACCTCCGCACCCTCACTGCAGGCAAAGCACCACTCTGTCCAGAAGACCCATTCTTCCCTTCCTAACTTTTATATTTAACCATAGGAGGAATTTGAATCACATATTGGTGCTCTTCTGGCTAGAAGAGGACTAGAACTTCCTTGTGTGTTCACAGAAATCATGTGTTCAGCTTCCAAGAGCTGTGATTTTGGCTATTTTTATTGTGCTGGGAGCTGGGGATCAGGGCCAGAAATTGGGGATGGTGTGTGTCTGGTCCTGTGGAATCTTCTGGGTGGAATGTAAGGATATTGGGCCTCAACATTTCCAAAAGGGGCTTGTATGAGAGTGAGCAAGAACGTTGGGCGATTAGGCAGGCAAGAGAAGGGCGGAGCCCCAGGGTTTGGGGGTCCTTGAAGGGTGTTGGCTGGGTGCTGAGGCCCAGCAAGAGCTTTGGGTCCTGGCCCCTTATGGGGGGTAGAAATTGCTGGATGTTCGCACTTCCAGGGTCCGGCCCGGCAGGGTTTGTGGGACTTTTGGTGGGCTGCAGAGGCGTGGGGAAGTCCAGCCCCAGCTTTCAGTTCTGTCCCCTTTGGTGTGGGAGAAATCACCGGACATTGGCAATTTCGGAGCTGGTATTCGGTCATGGATTTGGGCGCCACTGAGTTTGAATATTTGGACTTTGACCTCAGATGATCCCTGAGGAGGGGTGCCGACAACATGTGACACACCCCCCCCCCAGCCCCCAGCCCCTGACTTTGACCTTGGGTGATCCCCAGGGTGGGGGTGGGGGTCTCTGACATCACATGACCCCACCCTTCTGGCCCCCGGGGCCCCTACTTTGACCTTGGGTGACCCTCCAACTTTGACCTCGGGTGACATTTAGGGGGGGCCTCCAACATCACGTGACACCCATCCAGCTCACCGGCCCCAACTTTGATATTGGGTAACCCCTGGGGGGGTGCTCCAACATCATGTGACACACCTCGCCCCCCCGGCCTAGACCCCAACTTTGACCTTGTGTGAACCCCAGTGGGGGGAGGTCACGTGAAGTCGCCCCCCCATCATCCTGGGCCCCAACTTTGACCTCAAATGACCCTGGGGAGTGAGGTCATGTGACACAACACCCCCCACCCCACCCCCAGCAGGTGACCACGGGTCACCTGGTAAGGGCAGGTCATGTGACCACGCCCCACCATTGTCCTGTGTCCCCCCCCACCCCTCGCCCCTGGTCTGGGCCCTGACTTTGACCTCTGGGCAGAAGCTGCGGCCCCTGGAGGCGAACCCAATTGTGAGCAGGCTCTGGGCGTGAGCTGAGGCCCCTGGACAGGGTCATGGTTGCGAGCCGGCTCAGGGCAGTATCTATGGCCCCTGGAGTGGAGCCTCATCGGCAGCATGCTCCGGGCGGGAGCTGCAGGTCCTGTAGAGGTGCCTGGTAGGGAGCAGGCTCCGGGCAAGAGCTGCGGCCCCTGTAGAGGAGCCCAGTTTGCATCAGGTGCTGGGTGGAAGCTGCAGAACCTGGAGAGGAGCCCAGTCGGGATCAGGCTCCAGGTGGAAGCTGCAGAACCTGGAGAGAAGCCCATGTGAGAGAAGGCCCCGTGCCGGAACTGTTGCCCATGGAGAGGAGCCCAGTCATGATCAGGCTCTGGGGGAAAGCTGCGGCTCCTGTAGAGGAGCTTGGTTGGGAGCAGGCTCTGGGTGGTAGCTACGGGCCCTTGAGAGGAGCCCAGTTGGGATCAGGCTCTGGGTGGGAGCTGCAGCCCCTAATGATAAGCCCGGTCATGAGCAGGATCTGGGCGGGAGCTGTGGCATTTGGAGAGGAGCCTGGTTGGGAGCAGAAGCTGTGGAACCTGGAGAGAAGCCCAGGTGAGAGAAGTCTCCGTGCTGGAACTTTGGCCCCTGGCAAGGAGCCTGGTCATGAGCAGGCTCCGGGTGGAAGCTGCAGGCCCTGTAGAAGTGCCCGGTTGTGAGCAGGCTCCGGGCAAGAGCTGCGGCCCCTGGCAAGGAGTCTGGTTGTAAGCAGACTCCAGGCAGGAACTGTGGCCCTGTGAGAGCAGCCCAGTTGGGATCAGGCTCTGGGGGGAAGCTGCGGCCCTGGAGAGGAGCCTGGTTGGGAGCATGCTCCGGGCAAGAGCTGCGGGTCCTGGAGTTGAACCCAATTGTGAGCAGGCTCTGTGTGCAAGCTGAGGCCCCTGGAAAGGGTCATGGTCAGGAGCCGGCTCAGGGCGGGATCTATGGCCCCTGGACTGGAGCCTGGTTGGCAGCAGGCTCCGGGAGGGAGCTGTGGCCGCTGGTAAGGAGCCTGGTTGGGAGCAGGCTCCAGGTCCTGTAGAGGTGCCCAGTTGGGAGCAGGGTCTGGGTGGGAGCTGTGGGTCCTGGCAAGGAGCCCAATCATGGGCACCTTCCAGGTGGAAGGTGCGGCCCCTGGAGAGGAACCCATGCAGGAGCAAACCACAGGCAGGAACTACAGCCCCTAAAGAGAAGCCCTGTTGTGAGCAGGCTCTGGGTGGGAGCTGCAGCCCCTGTAGAGGAGCCTGCTTGGGAGCAGGTTCCAGGCAAGAACTGTGGGCCCTGGAGAGGGGCTTGGTCGGGGCAGGATCTGGGCGGGAGCTGCGGCCCCTGGAGAGGAACCTGGGTGGGAGCAAACACTGGGCGGGAGCTGCAGCCCCTAACGAGAAGGCCTATTGTGCGCAGGCTCTGGGCCAGAGCTGCAGCTTTTGGAGAGGAACCTGGTTGGGAGCAGGATCCAGGCAGGAGCTGTGGCCCTGTTAGAGCAGCCCAGTTGGGATCAGGCTCCAGGTGGGACCTGCGGCCCCTGGAAAGGGTCACAGTTGGGATCAGGCTCTGGGTGGGAACTGTGGCCCATGGAGAGTGCCATGGTCAGGAGCTGGCTCCAGGCGGGATCTATGGCTGCTAGAGTGGAGTCTGGTTGAGAGCAGGCTCCAGGTGGGAGCTGTGCCCCCTGGAGAGGAGTCCAGTTGGGATCAGGCTCTGGGTGGAAGCTGTGGCCCCTGGAGAGGTGCCCAGCTAAGATCAGGCTCTGGGCCAGAACTGTGGCTCCTGGAGAGGAGCCTGGTCAGGAGCAGGCTCTGGGCAGAAGCTGTGGCTCCTGGAGAGGAGCCTCGTTGTTAGCAGGCTCCGGGTGGGAGCTGCGGCCCCTGGGGAGGAGCCCAGTCATGAGCAGGGTCCAAGCAGAAGCTGTGGCTCCTGTAGAGGAGCTTGATTGGGAGTAGGCTCCAGGTGGGAGCTGCGGCCCCTGTAGAGGAGCTCAGCTGGGAGCAGCCCCAGGCAGGAGCTGCCATCCCTGGAGAGGGGCCCAGCTGCGAGCAGGGTCTGGGGGTGAGCTGTGGTCCCTGGCAAGGAGTCCGGGTGGGGGAAGGCTTTGGATGGGAGCTGCAGACCCTGGAAAGGAGCCCAGTTGGGAGCAGGCTCTGTGCAGGAGCTGTGTCATCTGGAGAGGAGCCCGGTAGGGTGCAGGTGGTTAAGGAGAGGTGTCTGCAGGAGCTCCTGAAGTAGGAGGGCTCCAGCCGGCTGCAGGAATCAGGGTTCTTTCCCTCTCCCAGAGGCCGTGCTGAGGGCTCACTTGTCCGCCCCTCCCCCAGGGATGCCCTTGGCTGCATCTGGCTCAGGCTGAAGTGGAAAAGATGGGAAAAAGGTCAACTGGCTGGAAAAGGAGATGAAGGGGATGCAGCTGGAAGCTGCCCCCAGCTGCAGACAAGAGACAGACGGCCTCTGCGTGGGAGCAAAGGTCCCTCTGAGTATTCCTCAGCAGACCAGAGCACCAATGTGCACCATGAGGCCTGTGTGTGTAACCAAAAGTATAGTATGGCCTTGGAGTGTCTGGGGGTGCGTGCATGTGAGGCTGTGTGTATCTAGGAAGCCTCATGGTGTAAGGGCTGAGAGAGGCAGAGACAGAAGTGCATTAGCTGTAAAATTCTGCTGGCAGCACCGACAGAGGGAATTGTAGTGAGTCTTGGGCCCTTGGGGTCCTGTTGGCCCTCGTCTGCATCCAGGTCCCTCCTTGTGCCTGTGTCCCCCCCCGCCTTTCCCTCCTCACTTTTTAGTTCCCCGGGCCTCTCTTCTTGTGTCTCTTCTTGTGTCCTGCTCCCTGTCCCTCCCTTTCTAGTTCCCAAGCGCCTCGCCTTCTCTGCCATTCTACCCAACCCCTTGTTTCCCTTGCTCTCCCTCTGCCCTGCTCCCTGCCCCTGTTTTTTCCTTCCTCTGTCTGTCCTGCAGCCCACTGGGGTTTTTTTTTCTTTCTCCACTTCTTTTTCCTGACCTGCATCGCTTTGTTTTTGTTACAGTCTCTCTGGCCTCTTGCCTTTCTTGCCTTTTTCTCTCTCTGCCTGTATGTCCCACTCCCTGTCCCCATCCTCCTCCGTCCCCCCCTTGCCATCCCACTCACTGTCTCTGCAGTATTTTCCATCCTGTATTACACTGTCCCTGTCCTTCTTCCTTGTCACCTCTTACTCTCGCTGTCCCTCTCTGCTGCTTCCTCACCCCCTTTCTTTTCTGACTTTCTCCATCTCTCCACAGAGCTCTTGATCCCTCCCTTTCTTTCCCCATCCCTCTCTGTGGCTCAAAGTCCCTTTCTTTCTCCCTCTGTCATTATTCTTGTGTGCCTCTCCCTTCTGCTCCCTGTCCCACCATTTCTTGCTATGTCCCTCTGTCCTGCTCCCTGGCCCTATTCCTTTTTCGCTCCCACTCTGTTCTGCTGCCCACCCCAGATTATTTCTCCACCTCCCTCCTGCTCTGTGTCCCTAGGGAATGGTAGTGAGTCTTGGGCCCTTGGGGTCCTGTTGGCCCTCGTCTGCATCCAGGTCCCTCCTTGTGCCTGTGTCCCCCCCCGCCTTTCCCTCCTCACTTTTTAGTTCCCCGGGCCTCTCTTCTTGTGTCTCTTCTTGTGTCCTGCTCCCTGTCCCTCCCTTTCTAGTTCCCAAGCGCCTCGCCTTCTCTGCCATTCTACCCAACCCCTTGTTTCCCTTGCTCTCCCTCTGCCCTGCTCCCTGCCCCTGTTTTTTCCTTCCTCTGTCTGTCCTGCAGCCCACTGGGGTTTTTTTTTCTTTCTCCACTTCTTTTTCCTGACCTGCATCGCTTTGTTTTTGTTACAGTCTCTCTGGCCTCTTGCCTTTCTTGCCTTTTTCTCTCTCTGCCTGTATGTCCCACTCCCTGTCCCCATCCTCCTCCGTCCCCCCCTTGCCATCCCACTCACTGTCTCTGCAGTATTTTCCATCCTGTATTACACTGTCCCTGTCCTTCTTCCTTGTCACCTCTTACTCTCGCTGTCCCTCTCTGCTGCTTCCTCACCCCCTTTCTTTTCTGACTTTCTCCATCTCTCCACAGAGCTCTTGATCCCTCCCTTTCTTTCCCCATCCCTCTCTGTGGCTCAAAGTCCCTTTCTTTCTCCCTCTGTCATTATTCTTGTGTGCCTCTCCCTTCTGCTCCCTGTCCCACCATTTCTTGCTATGTCCCTCTGTCCTGCTCCCTGGCCCTATTCCTTTTTCGCTCCCACTCTGTTCTGCTGCCCACCCCAGATTATTTCTCCACCTCCCTCCTGCTCTGTGTCCCTATTTTACTTTCTCTGTCCAGCTCCCCCTGTCTGCCTCTCTTCCTCTGGCCTTGCTGCTTCTTTCTCCATCTCTGTCCACATACCTGGCCATTTTTCTTTCCTCTCGCTATCCCTCTGTCCTGGTCATCACCTTTTCTGTCCTGAAGCCCAGCGCTGTCTTCTCTCTTGTCCTGCTTCTCAACCCAGGCTTTTTTTCCCTTACATCTCTGTCCCACTCCCTGTCTCTTGTTTTTGCCTTTTTGTCACTTTCTCCTGCTTCCCTGTCCCTTCTTTCTCTCTCTGTATCACCCTGCCCTGCTCTCTGTGCCTGCTTTTCTCTGGCTACCCATGTCCTGCCCCTGTCCCTGTCTTTCCCTCTTTGTTCCTTGTCCATCTCCTTGTCTTTTATCTATCCCTATCTCTGCATCCCTGCTGCTTCTTTCCCCCCCTCTGTCCTGCTCCCTGAGCCTTTTTCCCCTCTCACTGGGCCTCTCTCCTGCTTCCTCTCCCATCTTTTCTGTCTTTAGTTCTCTGCCCCACTGCCTGTCCCATCCTTTCCTTCTATGCCGCCCTGTCTCGATGGCTTTGCCTTTTTTCCATTCTCTCTTCTTCGGTCCTGCTTCTTGTCTTTTCTTTCCTCTTCCCCCACCTCTATCCTCCAGGCCATTGCTGTTATGTTTCCTCTTGGTCTCTCTGTCTGGATCTTCCCCTCTCCTTATTTCTTAGACCTTTCTGTCCCATTCACTGTCGTTCCTTTTCTCTCTCTCTGTATGTCCTGTTCCGTGTCCCCATCTTTCTCTGTTCCTTCCTTCCCTCATCCTCTCCTCCCCCCCTTCTCTCGCCCTCTGTTCTGCTCCCTGACCTTTCTTTTCCTTCCTCCATCTCTCTGCAAGAGTCCTTGTCCCTGTTTTTCTGGATGTCTTGATATCTCTGGCCTTTCCCTGCACCTTTCTTTCTCTCTCACCTCCTCAGTCTTTATCCTCATCTTATTGTTCTTTCTCTTGCCTCCTTGTGTAGACAAGGTACAACACCGTTGATGATCGATCTTACCTGCTGATGAGCAACAGTCAGGGAAATTGTGGGGGTTTGGGGGTAACAGAACTGCAGAGGGAGGGTGCCTCTATGTGTGCGAAATGGCTGGGCCTGAACAGAGGGATGGTGGAGGAGGAGCGGTGGTACTTTCCCAAGCTGGGGGGGAAATGCAAGATTAATTGCTGAGGTGTGTTTGATCATTTGTTTCTATGACATGTGGTAAAGCAAAGTTTCATCACAATCCAAACAGAACTGATTAGTAGGATAAAGAATATTCCAATAATAAGAGCTTATGTTACCATTTCTGGAAAATTGAAGGATGGTATCCAACTAAACCGGTCAGAAAGTGAAAATCCACCAGGAGGCATGGTGATGGGAAGTGACATTTTTACATGTTTGGCAATGGCACAGAATCGTGTTTGATCTGTCGAGATTTGTTAACATCAGTGCCACAGGGGGTGTGAATCACTGCACAGACACCTCCCTGTTGCAGGGGAAGCATGTCAAGTGCTCGGCAGTTTTGTCCTACGATCAAAGCTACGGAGGAATTATCCTGTTGAAAGGCTAAAGTGGCATCTCTGTATGATGGTCTATGGCTTCCATGGCAGTGGAGAGATTTGTAAGAGCTCTTCTGAGTTTGTTTCCCCTGAGTCTGGGAATTAAGGTTCTGATTCCAGGTCTGCAATGGAATCATGGGAGGTTCCTCATCTGCTGGGGTGAAGAGATGGAGGGTCAGATCTAGGCATGTGGCAGGGGCTGTATTAACCCCCCTGCCTCCCACTGCATGAATGACCGCAGGCAGAGGTGCTGTGAAATGAACACAAAACTTTTAATGAATTATGGAAGAGAGAGATGAGAGAGGGCTGGGGCCGGAGTGGGAAGGTGCAAGTCACATGTCTCAGGAATCTGTGCTCCACACCTTCTTTATCAACCTACCAGCAGCAGTCAGGGGCGCGTGGGGCACTTTGTCCTCCAGCATCCCTCTGGGTTCTGGCTTGCTTGGTGTTGGATGCCCTCTGCTTGCTTCTGCCTGCGTGCTGCCTGCTGCTGCCTCCAGCCACACCATCCCTGTCTGGCTTCTCCTCCCGCAAGGCTTTTCAGTGATTTTCCATCTTCTTCCTCTTGCTGGGTGTCAGGATGTCCCATGGAGAGGTCTCTTGAGTGTTTGGGGTGCTGGCCGGTGCAGGGCCCTTGGCCTGCTTGCTGCCTGCCTTGCCCAATCTGGTCATCACCTGGCAGGAGACGATGCCTGGCGGCATTGGCAAGTGGGTCAGAATCACCTGGGGCTGCCTCTGCAGCACCTCCTCCACCAGTTGGGCCATGGGTGGCCGATGACACTGGAGGGAAGCCGGGGGACTGGCCAGGGGACTCAGCAGAGGGATATGTAGGGGGCTCAGGCTGGAATTCTCTGTAGGAGTCTTCAAGGGATCCTTCCAGGGACTCTCCACAGGACTGTCCCCTGAATTCTCTTCCAGAGAGCTCTCCCCAGGAGTCTCTAGGGGACTCAGTGGCTGCCAGGTGGGGAGGTCTGCCACCACCCTGCCCTGCTCCTGCTTGGGCTCCTGCAAGGGGAAGGCCGCCAACCCCCAGAAGGGGTTAGTGTCCCACAGCATCGCCGCTGCCAGGCGGTCCGAGCTGCAGTTGCCCTCCATCCTGTAGTCAAAGAGGTCAGGGACTTCATTGAAGGAGGTGGTGCTGGCCAGGCTGCCAGGGACATCAGGGAACGTGTTTTTGCCATCCACCAGCATCACTGCTGCCACTTGCTCCTTGTTGCAGCCACCGTCTGCTCTGTACTCGGAGAGATGGAGGAGCTTATTGAGGGAGGTGGTCAAGCTGGGGACATCAAGGACATCCGGGACGGTGTCCTCGCCATCCCTCCTCCCCACTGCCACCGCTCAGTGCTTGGGCCAGCTGCCCTCTGCCACGTGCTTGGAAAAGTTGGGGAGCTCGTCAAAGGCCTCAGTGGTCAAGCTGGAGAGATTGGGGGTCAAGCTGGTGTCCTGTCTGTCCCCTATCCTCTCCAGCATCGCTTGGTCTTGGGGGCAGTCACTGTCCACTATGTAGTCCACGAAGTCATGGAGCTTGTTGAGGAAAGCAGCACTGGCGAGGCTGCTGGGGAAATTAGGGAGATCAGGGCAGTGTCCTCGCTGTCCCCCAGACCCGCCACCACCGCTCGCTCCTTGGGGTTCTTGCCCTCTGCCCTGTACTCAGAGAATTTGGGGAGCTTGTTGTGGTAGGTGGTCAAGCCAGGGCCATCAGAGACATCAGGGACAATGCCATGGATGTCCCCCAGCCTTGGTGACCATTGCTTGCTCCTTGGGGCAGCCAACCTTTGCCACGTACTCTGAGAAGTCAGGAGGTCATTGAGGATGGCAGTGAAGTCGGGGATTTTAGGGACAGTGTCCTCTCTGTCCCCAGGCTCCACCACCACAGCTTGCTCCTTTGGGCAGCCACCCTTTGCCACACGTTTGGAGAGGTGGGAGAGCTCATTGAAGAAGGTGGATAAGCTGGGGCTGTTGGGGACATCAGGGTCGGTGTCCTCTCTGTCTGTCGTGTTGAGCCAGGTGAGTATATGGTTTGCTGTGGTGTACTCTGCCTGCTCAGGAAAGGCCTTGGCTGACTGGAGCTGGCCCCTTCTCAGACAGATACAGGGGATTCCCTGGGGCTGCCGGTGTGGTCACTGCTGCTGCTGAAAAAGCAAACAAATGCAACCTTGGGGCAATGCAAGCATTCCTAAGATTGGCCGACCAAATACAGGATTGACTACCACCAGAGCTCACCTTTAGGCTTCATCGTGGTTCTGCCGGTCTGGCCCGTTTGATGTGGGAGGAATTGCTGGACGTTTGCAATTTCAGAGCTGGGATTCCAGCAAGGAGTTTGGCAACCCTGAGTTGGAAGGTTTGTCCTTTGTGAAGGTAAGAGAAGCGCCCAGACCCAGGTTTTGTGGGGCTTTTGGTAGGCGACAGAGGCAGGCTGAAGCCCAGAAACAGCTTTGGGTTCTGTCCCCTTTGGTGTGTGAGTAATCTCGTGATGTTTGCAATTTCGCAGCTGGGATTCTGGAAAGGCCTTGGGCAAATCTGAGTTGTAGATTTTGGATTTTGGGAGAGGAATAGAAGCAGAGAGCCAACGTGTTGTTGGGTATTTGATTGGCTATAAAGGAATGCTGAAGCCCAGCCACAGCTTTATGGTGTGGCCTGTTTGTTATGGGAGGAATCGATGGACATTTGTAATTTCGGAGCAAGGATTCGGTCAGGGACTTGGCCGACCCTGAGTTGCAAGGTTTGGCCTTTGAGCAGGTAAGACAAGCACAGAACCATAGAGTTTGTGGGGCTTTTGGGAGGTGACAGAGGCACGCTGAAGCCCACCAAGAGCTTTGGGTTCTGTCCCCTTTATTGTGGGGGGAATCGATGGACATTTGTAATTTCGAGCTAGGATTCGGTCAGGGACTTGGCCGACCCTGAGTTGGAAGGTTTGTCTTTTGAGCAGGTAAGACAAGAACAGAGCCTATAGAGTTTGTGGTGCTTTTGGTAGGGTGCAGAGGCGCGCTGAAGCCCAGCCACAGCTTTGAGGTCTATCTCCTTTGGTGCTGGAGGAATCGCTGCATATTTGTAATTTTGGAGCTGAGATTCTGGCGAGGCCTTGGGCAAATGTGAGCTGTAACTTTTGGACTTTGGGAGAGGAAGAGAAACACAGTGCCCAAGTGTTGTTGGCTGTTTGATAGGCTATAAAGGCATGCTGAATCCCATCCACACCTTCAGTTTCTGTCCCCTTTGGTGCTGGAGGAAGGTCTGTACATTTCTAATTTTGGATGTGGGATTCCGTGGTGGAGTTTGGTGACCCTGAGTTGGAAGGTTTGTCCTTTGAGCAGGTAAGATAAGTGCAGAGGCCCAGGGTTTGTGGGGCTTTTGGTAGGTGACAGAGGCATGCTGAAGACTAGCCACAGCTTTGAGGCCTGTCCCCTTTGGTGCTGGAGGAATCGCTGGACATTTGCAATTTTGGAGCTGTGATTCGAGCGAGGACTTGGGCAACCCTGAGTTCAAAGGTTTTGCTTTTGAGCAGGTAAGACAAGCACAGAAACTTAGAGTTTGTGGTGCTGTTGGTAGGTGACAGAGGCATGCTTAAAACCAGCAAGAGCTTTGGGTTCTGTCCCTTTTGGTGTGGGAGGAATCGCTGGATATTTGCAGTTTCATAGCTGGGATTCTGGCGAGGCCTTGGGCAAACCTGAGTTGTAACTTTTGGACTTTGGGAGAGGAAGAGAAGCACAGAGCGCAAGTGTTGTTGACTGTTTGATAAGCTATAAAGGCATGCTGAAGGCCAGCAACAGCTTTGGAGTCTGTCCCTGTGGCAATGAAGGCACGGACTCCGAGTTCATGCAGAATTGCACGCAGCATCGGGATCACTTTATTTAATGCTTTTACATCCTTTTATACCCATCTCAAAACAAAGCCTCTACTTTTCTCTTATCACGTAGCTACTTGGGAAGCACTGAGAGCAAGGCTTATATGAAAACAAAGTTCATCTTGCAAGGTTTATTAGTTGCAGCTTTGACCTTGTTTTTCACTTAGCTCTTGTTTAGTTATCCCATGGTTCGTGACCAACAAGGCCAAGGATATCTCTGGTGTCTGGCTCAACCGCCACACCTGTAGATTCAGTACTTTTTTCCATAACTCCCCCTTCTTTACTACTCCCCCTTCTTTACTAAGAAGAAAAACAGAAGCTCTTGATTTGCTTGTAAGATGCTGCATACATTTGCCTAAAAAGATACATACACAAAACAAAACAAAAAATCTATCGCCACTAGATTCTGTAAGGTAGCATGCCTAACTGAATCTACATCCATTAGCAAGCTAGACAGAGTTTATTCAAAGCTTAAAGCCTATGTATTGCAACCCCTGGTGCAAATAAAGAAGCCAAAATAATTTCTCCCTTATTCCGAAAATCAACACTGTCCCTACATTGTAATTGGAAGGTGTGAGTCGTATGCTTAAGGTGTCAATGATGTTTTGCTAGATTAAAAATTATGGACATGTTTGGAGTCAGTACCCAAGCTACATGGTCCCCCTTTTATGTGTGGGGGAATGCCTCCCCATGCTCAATATCCACTGATAAAGAAAAGCCCTTTTGGGAGTTCAATCAGGGCATTAGCCGACTTGAAGATATTTGGGCTAGTGTAGTTGCACCAGGTGGTAGCATTTCTATAAAACAACAGAGATAAATTAACATTTGCTATAAAAGACTAATTTTTTCCAGTATAATTGAAAACAAGCAAGCATCCATTTGAATTGAACCCAACAGCTCAAGCTCCTGAGGTTCATGGGGGAGCAGTGGCAGGTGAGGGGCCCAACCATTCCAGCTATCAACTTTCTCCTTTGCTGTTTTGTTGCTGGTCAGGGGTAATACTAGCAGCATGCTCGGCCACGTATCCACTGGGACACCCACCAAACATGTGGTAAAGGGATTTCCCATGGTAGCCAGTGAGAGGCATAGGGTATCTTGACCTAAAGTTACCTTAAAGTGTTCACTAAGGTTACCCATATATCCATGCCTTCTCTAGACCTCCCTTTTGAGACAGGGGTGTGGGAGATTTCCCAAAGTCACAATGTTCAGGTTTCCAAAGCCGAGTTTACAGCTGAGGTTTGCAGCAGTCCTGTAGACCAAAACACTTGCTCAAACTCCTTTAGTCCTTCACTGCTTGCTGAGGACAGTATGGGCGAACACACCGGGCCGGGATCCACTGAGGTCCAGTTCCTGTGGAGACACAAGTGTAGCCTCTACCCCAGGTTATTAAATGAAATGGACCTTCCATGTTTCCTGATTCCAGATTTCTTACCAGGACCTGTGCTTTTTCCCTTACATAACGTCTGTCTGCCTGTAATGATAAAAAATGACAAAAGAAGGGCGGTGAAGGGTTTTGGGTATTTTGTGATACCCTTGCATTTAAAAAAATGAGTACATACAAAGCTTTAGCCAGGTGCTCTTGCGGGGTCAGAGACCCAGTTCCCCCTTTTTGTTGTTTTAACATACGTTTCAGGGTATGATGAGATCGTTCCACAATTGCTCGGCCAGTGGGAGAGTGAGGTATGCTAGTAATATGATGCACTCCCCAGTCCTGGAGAAAAAAACGAAGGCAAACAGAGACATAGGCCAGGCCATTATCAGTTTTGATCTTTCGGGGAACCCCCATAGCTGCAAAAGCAAAGGTGAAACGTTTAATGACGTTGCGAGCCTTTTCTCCGGTATGACAGGAGGCATGCATAACACCTGAAAAGGTGTCCACTGATACATGTACATACTTCAGGCACCCAAAATCAGGGATATGAGTAACATTAGTCTGCCATAACTCCAGGGCCACAAGGCCCCAAGGATTGGTACCTGAATTTGGTACTGCAGACGGAATCCCTTGGCAATCAGGGCAAGCAGCAACAATGTCTCGCGCTTGTGCCATAGTCAGCAAAAAAGCTTTTTGCAATGCCCTTGCATTCTGGTGAAAGAACTCACGTGAAATTCGTGCCTGTTCCATGGCATTAAGTATAACATGAACAGGTAACGTCAAGGCATCAGTGCGCCGATTGCCCTCAACTAGGGGTCCTGGAAGGGTAGTGTGAGCTCTGGTATGCATAATGAAATAAGGATATTTTCTGTTGTTTAACAATTTTAAGAGCTGTGATAAGTAGTTAAACAGGACAGGGTTAGTGTCTTCTTTGAGACATGCATTTTCTAGGCGAGGTACTGAGCCTGCAGTATAGGTTGAATCTGTAACAATATTGTCACGATCCACTATTGGGTTGAACAATTTGGCAGAGGTTGAACCCCCTTACTTTCCAACTGACCTCAGATAATTCTGGGAGGTTGGGGGCGGCTGGGCTTAACTTCTGATTAACTCCAATATTTTATCGTAACTAGATTCCTTTTACATTCTCGGAAACAGAATTAAGACTCAAAACGGAGTCAAATGCAAAGTCACTTTATTTGGCCAACAACAAATGCGCGAGAGAAAAGCAGAGAAAGAGAGGAAAAGCGAGAAAGGGAAAGAGAAGGGGAGAAACAAACGGCACAGGAGTGTTATGATAGCTGCCACCACGGGTCTATGTGCTGTCCGTGCGGCCTGAGCGATCCATGCGGTCCGTGCGGCTGGTGCGGTCTGATGCGCCTGATATATCTTCAAACCTGACGTATCTTCGAATCTGGTGGAGGGTAGATGTTCCTGGACGCTCCCTCGTGGTCTCCGCTGGTTCCCCTTTCATAGGGTTGTCTTCTTGTGTAGTCAATGACTGTTTTGCATACCCACGCCTCCCAGCCAGCAGTGGGGTGCATGCCCAGTACCGTCATTAGAGTATGCTCGAAAGTTCTAGGTCCGAGCCCCCTCCCCATTTTCAGTTGACTCTGGACCCGGGCGCATGTGCAGAGGACGTGTACTCCAAGATAACAGGCCACACATTCCTGTGGGGTGGGACTCAATGGGCTGAAACTGCCCCACTCAATTGCCGTGGTGCTTAAGCTTTGGTAGTTAAGCTTGCCTGCCACCAATGTTGAGACAAGTTTCTAGTCCCTTACAAATATTAATAGGAGTGTTACTCCATTTTTGAAACACACGAACCACTGCTGCTAGTTCTACAATTTGCGGAGAACCTGTGATATAGGTGACATCCGAGTCCCAGCTCTGAGATTGTGGGTCTTTCCACACAATAACCTATCATCCAGTTTTTCCCGACCTGTCTGTAAAAACAGTTAACACCTGGAGAGGAACATGACTCACCTTTGGTGCAACATGCAAAATGAAATCTTGCTGAATCAACTTATGACTAGGACGGTGCACTTCAATCTGCCCTGGATAGCCGATAATAGCTACCTGAAATTCTAAAGAATTCTGAATAAGCCATTGCAACATTTGTACAGATACTGGTATTATAATTTTCAGAAATTCCTGGACCACCAGCAGCAACAGACACTGTCGACCTTTCATAACCAGTAATGCAAAAAGTTCAGGTCAAGTGACAACTGTCTTATGCAACTAATGAGCAAGGAAGACCCACTCAATAATGATCAAAGGGTCAGGCTGGTTTTCATCCCATTGATAAATTAAGCCATATGGCTGTGATACAGGATTTAAAATAAGCAGAAAAAATCATAAATCAGGGGATGCACGATGAGCCTGCTGCGATATGATATCCTCTTCAACCTTTTGCAATGCAGCGTTTGCTTCTGGGCCCAGTGTTCTAGGAGATGAAAGATTAGGGTCCCCTTTTAATAACATAAATAGGGGGCTTAATTCCTGATTGGATATCCCCAGCAAGGGATGTACCCAGTTAATAGTACCCAAAAGCTTCTGCAAATCGTTAAGAGTTTTAATGGCTGTAACTTCACATGCTGAGGCACAATTTTCTGCTCCATTATTCTCCAACCCAAATATTGCCATGGATCCTTTTGTTGTATTTTCTCAGGTGCAATTTTCAGGCCAGCTTTCCTTATTTGTTCATAGGCAGATGTCAAAGCTGCCATCATACGCTCCTGAGTGCCCGCTGCAATAAGTATGTCATCCATATAATAGTAAATGACAGCCTCTGCAAATTGTTTTCGTACTGGGGACAAGGCTCTAGCTACAAACCACTGGCATATTGTGGGACTGTTTTTCATGCCCTGGGGCAAACCCACCCAGTGATACTGTTTATAAGGTTCCCTAAGATTAATAGATGGGACAGAAAATGGAAATTTAGGAGCATCCTCAGGATGCAGGTGAATGGTAAAAAACCAGTCTTTTAGATCAATGATAGTCAAATGCCAATTCCTAGGAATCATAGTAGGGGATGGCATGCCAGGTTGTAGGGAGCCCATGTCCTCTACCACAGCATTTATTTTTCATAAATCATGCAAAAGGTGCCATTTTCCACTCTTTTTCTGAGCCACAAATACTAGCCAATTCCACGGGCTTGTGGTTTGAACAATGTCCTTCACACAACTGCTCTTCAACTACTATATTTAAATGGCGCAATTTGTCCTGGGATAAGGGCTATTGTTCCACCCAAATAGGATCCTGCATTTTCCACATCAGCTGCAGGGTGGCTTGTGCTGCAGTGGCGCTCAGGACAAATTTGACTTGAGTTGGATTCCCCATTGGCTCATACAGTCACGACCCCCCAATGTAATTGGGGTAGCCAGCACAAAAGGACAAATTGAAGCAACATGACCATCAGGTCCTTGAATTTGAATCATGTGTTGGCTCTGCAGTGGTAATGCATTTCCCCCAATACCCATCAGGGCTTTGCCCAGTCGTATCAAGGGCCATTCTGCAGGCCATTTATCCTGTGAAATAACTGTAACATCTGCACCAGTATCTAAAATACCGGACAGAGATATTGATGCCTTACCCTGCAGTGTTAGAACACACTGCATTGATGGTCGATCAGGGCCCACAACTTGTGACCACAAAAATCTGTGGCGATCCTGTGGATCCAAAACCTTGATTTCCCCTAGGCGTCTGGACCACCTGCGGAGGGCATGCATCAAAGAGAATGAGTTGTGCAATCCGAGAGCCGTGCATTATGGCACAAGGGGGAGCAGGTGTCCATGCCATGATTTTGATTTCACCCGTATAGTCTGAGTCAATGACTCCCGGGAGGACAAACAGACCTTGAAGGGTAGTTGATGAACTCCCCAAAAGAAGCGCACTCTTTTCCTGACCCGGGGGTCCAAAGATTCCAGTAGGAATCAGATATACTGAGGAGTTTACCAGGGTCAGTGATTCGGAGGCTGCCAGGCCCGCTCCAGCACTCCTGCTGGTTCCAGCGCATAGGCTGGGAATGCCTGGGAGGGTGGGGGTGGCAGAGCTACTTGTGTGCTGGCGCGGTTCCGGAGCGCGCTCTGATGACAGTTTCCCCAGCAGTGGCTTCCTGACTATCAACTTTAGAGTGACACTGACTCGCAAAATACTGTCCTTTCTTACATTGGGGACAGATATCAATCGGTTTTGATACATGAAGAACATTTGATACATTAAGAAACATTGTCATAACCAAGTTATGACAATGTTTCTTAATGTGGCTGGGCTGTCTGCACCTCAAGCAAGTTTGAGCTCCCAGCCTCATTGCTGCAAAAGCAGACATCACAGTTTCATATTTATGTTCAACAGATCCAATTCTATTGCAAGCCTCTACCATTTTTACAAGAGTAGGATTATCTAAAGTGCATAGAACACGTTGACAGTCAGTATTCGCATTCTCAATTGCTAATTTCAACAAAATAATCTCACAGGCCTCTTCATGAGGAACCTGCTTATTCAGGCTCTCATGGAGTCTGTCAATAAATGCCATATAGAGCTCCTTGGTTTCCTGCTTGACTTTTGTAAAGGATTTTTGTGGTTTACCAGCATCAGGAACCATCATAAAAGCCTGAAAAGCCAGATTCTTGATATCATCTAAGACGGCAAGCGGGATATCACGAGGCTGACGATGAGGGGGTTGGAAGACCCCAAACCCAGTCAGTGGTCAAGTGTCATTCCAGTCGCTGGATCTCCCACAGGGTGCCGGATGTAATCCAATTGCTTTTTCTTCAGCGACTGCCTCCAAGAGGCTTCCCACAGTGTATATTGTGGGGGGGTAAGAATAAGCTGGGATAGAGTTTTACAATCATGGGGTACCAGCATATAGGATTTCATAATAGATCCCAGCATATTCATGATATAAGAGGAGGTGAGCCCAAAGTCAATAATACCCCTCCGGAGTTCTTTAATTACTGTGAAATTAAGTCCTTCCCACTTTGGTGGCTTCTGGGGATCATAAATAACTGGCGCAACAATTTGGGCTGCCATCTCGTGTTCCCCAGCCGCTAAGGCATCCCTGCGGACCCTCTGCCAATTATCATTAGGGTCACACGGGGGGAAACAGATCCGGCTCCTTCTTGGGGTTAACTGTTCCAGGATCAAAAGAGCCAGCTGGCTCATCATTAATGACAGAGTGAATTTGAAGGTTTTCCCCGCTGCTTGCTGGCTTTGATGTAGGTGGGGGCAAGCATCCATGCTAGGGGAGGTGGTTGCAGGGGGCGTCATAGGTGGGCACAGCAAGCCAGTATTGCCCAAGGTTGCACCTGCTGTTTCCTGGGCAACTTCTTGCTTGTGGATCATCTCTAATATTTGCTGCCAAGGGGTTAACAGCTCAGCAGCGACCTTATCTGCCTTTGTTGCCCTGTCCCACAGTACGACCCCGGCCTCATCCCAAACCTGGGCAGTAAAAATATTCATCGCAGTGACCCCCTTACAGTTGAGAAAAATCAAGTCCAGGAGTCTCTTCAGTGTCTGACGGCTCATAGCAATATTATGATTCTGCCAAAGCCCCTCCATAAGTTCAATCACCGATTTTTCATCTGCGGACATATAACTGCCCATCGTTCCCCACAGCTTACCTCATCTCCAGAGACATTTGAAGCTGTCTCCTGCTTCTTTTCAGCAGCACTTTCTGCATCCTTTCAGCAGCATTAAGTTCTGTGGGGCTTGCCACGGGACAGACCATCGGAGGTTGAGTTTTCACACCACACGGGGGGCACCATTTGTGGCAATGAAGGCACGGACTCCGAGTTCACGCAGAATTGCAAGTGGCATTGGGATCACTTTATTTAATGCTTTTACATCCTTTTATACCCATCTCAAAACAAAGCCTCTACTTTTCTCTTATCACGTAGCTACTTGGGAAGCACTGAGAGCAAGGCTTATATGAAAACAAAGTTCATCTTGCAAGGTTCATTAGTCACAGCATTGACCTTGTTTTTCACTTAGCTCTTGTTCAGTTATCCCATGGCTTGTGACCGACAAGGCCAAGGATATCTCTGATGTCTGGCTCAGCCACCACACCTGCAGATTCTGTACTTGTTCCCACAGTCCCCTTTGGTGCTGGAGGAATCGCTGGACGTTTGCAATTTCGGAGCTGGGATTCCAGCAAGGAGTTTGGCAACCCTGAGTTGGAAGGTTTATCCTTTGAGCACGTAAGAGAATCGCAGAGGCCCAGGGCTTGTGTGGGTTTTGGTAGGTTGCAGGCACACACTGAAGCCCAGTCATAGCTTTGGGTTCTGTCCTCTTTGGTGCTGGATGAATCGCTGGACGTTTGCAATTTTGGAGCTGGGATTCGAGCGAGGCCTTGGGCAAACCTGAGTTGTAACTTTTAGACTTTGGGAGAGGAAGACAAGTGCAGAGCGCAAATATTGGTGGGTGTTTGATAGGCTATAAAGGCACGCTGAAGCCAAGCAAGAGCTTTGGGTTCTGGCCCATGTGGCGTGGGAGGAATCACTGCATATTTGCAATTTTGGAGCTGTGATTCGAGCGAGGACTTGGGCAACCCTGAGTTCAAAGGTTTTGCTTTTGAGCAGGTAAGACAAGCACAGAAACTTAGAGTTTGTGGTGCTGTTGGTAGGTGACAGAGGCATGCTTAAAACCAGCAAGAGCTTTGGGTTCTGGACCCTTTAGTGCTTTAGGAATTGCTGGATATTTTCAATTTCAGAGCTGGGATTTGAGCAAGGACTTATGTGACCCTGAGTTGGAAGGTTTGGCCTTTGATGAGGTAAGAGAAGTGCAGAGGCCCAGGGTTTGTGGGGCTTTTGAAAGGTGACAGAAGCGTGATGAAGCCCAGAAAAAGCTTTGGGTTCTGGCCTCTTTGGTGCTGGAGGAATCATTGAACATTTGTATTTGCAAGTTTGGAGCCCGGGCTGGGGTAAGGGCTCTGGCAAAAGTGAGCATGAATGACGGAGCCATTAATAGAGAAGAAAGCCCTGAGCCCCAGGGTCTGTGGGGCTTTTGGTATGGTAGGCTGGCCCGCTGAGGCACCTGTAGAGCTTTTGACTATGTCACTGAAATCAGGAGGAATAAACCTCGTAACACCAATGTAGTGTTAAAAGGCAGGCATTCTTTATTCGCGGCGCCGGATGCACGGGGGATCGCTCCACCTAACGTGCATACCTGGCACCTGTTCCAATCAGGTTATATTGATCAAATACATGCATATTCATTACATTCATACATAATCAATAACATCTTCTCTAACGATTGGTCCAAATTCTCTCGCTTCCTATGTAAATTACTGCACAGACTCAGTTGTGCAGTTCTATTGTTCTCTTTTGAGTAGGTGGTATCATTTGGGTAGCTGGTCATTGAGTCAGTGGTCGCAATCTCCCCCTGCCGGAATTACTTCCTACCTACGGGGCTCTCTATCTGGGTAGTCCTAGCCAACTTTCTTGGTCCGTTGCAAGGAATTACCCTTCATCTTTTTCCCTGACAGGTGCACATTGTCTGTAGTTTCTGCTACATTAATAATTACTTTAAGACTCATTGTCCTGAACTTAGTATTCAGTAGGGTAGGGGTGTACGGAAGAGAACATAGCAGAATTCATGGTTGCATTTTGCATTTAACTGATTCAATCCCATCACCCTAATGCTGAAAAGTAAGATACATAAAAATTTCATCATCATTTTGATTACTCTCTGAGACATATAACACCACCTGGTTTCTGTGCTTCTCTTCCTCTCCTAACGTCCAAAAGTTGTACCTCAGGGGCGCCAAAGTCCTTGCTCAAATCGCAGATCATAAATTGCAAACATCAAGTGCTTCCTCCCACAACATGGGGACTGACACCAATGCTCCAGGTGTGATTCATTGTGCCTTTATGGCCTCTCAAACACACACCACCACTTCAGCTTGTGATTCTCTTCTTCTCCTAAAATCCAAAATTTTCAACTCAGCAGTAACAAAGTCCTCTGCCAAATCCAAGTTCTGAAATTGCAAATGTCCAGAGATTCTTCTTTCAGCAAAGGAGCCAGAACCCAACGCTCTTGATGGGCTTCATCATGCCTTTATAGCCTCACAAACACCCGACAACACGTGGGCTCTTTAATTCTATTCCTCTCCTAAAGTCCAAAAGTTACAATTCAGTAGTGCCCAAGTCTTCGCCCAAATCCCAGTTCCCAAATTGCAAACGTCCAGTGATTTCTCCTACAGCAAAAGTGCCACACACTAAACCTGTGCCTGGGCTTCAGCATCACTCTGTAGCCTACCGAAATCCCCAAAAACCCTGTGGCTGTACTGTTGTCCTACCTGCTGAAAGGCCAAACATTCAAACTCACCAACTCCTTGCCCAAATCCCAGCACCAAAATTGCAAATGTCCAGCTATTCCTCTCACACAAGGGGCTGGACACCAAAGCTCCATGTGTGATTTATCGTGCCTTTATAGCCTCTCAAACACACAGCACCACTTGGGCTTCGTGCTTCTCTTCCTCTCATAAAGTCCAAAAGTTGTACCTCGGGGTGCCCAATTCATTGCTCAAATCCCAGCTCTGAAATTGAAAGTGTCCAGCGATTTCTTCCACATCAAATGGTCCAGAACCTAAAGTTGTGGCTGGGATTCAGCATGCATTTATAGCCTTACAAACACCCAGCTACACTCCGGCTCCTTGCTTCTCTTCCTCTCACAAAGTTCAAAAGTTATGATTCAGGGGTGCCCAAGTTGCCGCTAGAGCCCCACCTCCGAAATTGCAAACATCCAGCGATTCCTCCAGCACCAAACGGGACAGAGCACAGAGCATAAGCTGCGCTTCAGCATGCTTCTGTAGCCTAACAAAAAAGCCCCCAAAACCCTGGGCTTTCCAGGTTTCTTATCTACTCAAAGTCAAAATTTCAGACTCAGAGTTGCCCAAGTCCTTGCTCAAATCCCAGCTCCAAAATTGCGAATGTCCAGCGATTCCTCCCACTCTAAATGGGACAGACCTCAAAGGTGTGCCTTGGGCTCCAGTGTGCCTCTGTAGCCTACCAAAATCCATATATACCCTGGGACTCTGTGCTTTTTTGCCCACGTTAAGTCCCAAAATTAAGTCCCTGCTCCAGAAATCTAAGCATCTAGCAATTTCTCTCACACTCAAGGGTTCAGGACGCAAAGCTCTTAGTGGACCACAGTTCCTCTTGGGCATCCTTCAATAATTCCCTAACCTCTTGTTCTCTTTGCTTGTCTTGCCCACTTCAAATCGCAATGTTCATGGTCTACGTCAGCCTTGACCAAGCCCACGCCATGTCCAGAAGTGTAAATATCCGCCGATTTCTCCCATACTGAATGGGCCAGGATGCTAAGCTCTTGATGGCCCTCAACGCCCTTTGGTCGTTGTTCAAAAGCTCCACAAACCCTGGGGCTTGGCTCTTCTCTTGCCCCCTTCAAGTCCCAAACATCGAGGTTGAGTTTGGCTGAGGTCTTGGTGTAGCCTGGCTGCTGAATTGCAAACATCTGGCGATTTGTTGCAAGCCAAAGGAGCCAGGATCTAAAGCTTTTGCTGGGCTTCACTGTCTTTTGAATGCCACATTCATGGATAGCCCTGTCCAGGGTGTGTTAAACCTTTCTGTGGTTAATTTTTTCATGGTATTCAATCTAAATCTCCCTTTGAGCATCTTGAGGTCATTTTCTCTCATCTTTTATCTTGTTCCTTGGCTGACGATATGAATACCCTCCTCACTACATCCTCCTTCCAGGCAATTGTAGAGGTCTTCCTTCAGCCTCCTCTTGTCCAGGCACTGCCTTCTGCTGCTCCTCATAAAACTTTTCTCTAGCCCCGTCACCAGCTTTGTTGTCCTTCTCTGGACATGTTCCAGCAAAACAATTTAGTGAGCAGCCCAAAACTGAAAACAGTAGGCGAGGTACAGTCTCATCAGTGGCACAATTACTTCCCTACTCCTGCTGGCCACACTATTTCTGATACATGAATAGGTCCTGTTGGCCCTTTTGCCTGCCTGGGCATACTGCTGGCTCACATTCAACCGGCTGTCAAACAGTACCCCAGATCCCTCGCTGCCAAGCAGCTTCACCCAAGCCTGTAGCATTGCATGGGGTTGTTGCGACCCAGGTACAGGCTTTATTAAACCTCATACAATTGGCCTTGGCCCATGGATCCTGTCCAGATCCCTCTGAAGAGCCCTCCTCCCCTCGAGCAGATCGACAGTCGCACCCAATCTGGTGTACACCCAGTACTTTCATCCAGATCATTGATAAAGACATTAAACAGAACTCATCATCTCATGATCCTATTAAACAGTAGCTGAAAGAAAGTCCCCGTGAGCTCTCATGGACTGCAGCAGGCTGCGACACCTCTCAAGAGTATGCACACTCTCAATCTAATCACTCTAATGATGTCTCTTCTTATTCAAAATAAACTGCGGAATTCCCAAATATTTAAGCAAATGTCATTCCTACCTAGTCTTTCCTTCCTAATTTATTTTAGAGAAAGAACAGTTGTTATTCTGTACAAAACAAGACGTAGTTTTTCTGTTATGGTCTTTATTCCCTTGATCTCATTTCAGTCTTTGTTTCTACTACATAAAATTACATATATAAATTAGCATCTGTAGATAATTACTCGAGTTGATGAGAGATAAAAATCTTCCACTCCCTTTTCATTGCTTTAATTGGCAGAGGACTTTATTAGCTCAGGTCTTTTTGTATAAGAGAAGCTTTCCCAGAAAAAGAGACTCAGTCCTTTACAGAACAACCTTTCAGGTAGGTTAGAAAAAATAAATCTCATCCACTGATCATTACAAGATTTTAAAGGCCACAGGAATATCTGGAAATCCTGATTTGGTAAGTAAGTCTTAATGCTTTCTTACAGTAACAGATTAACAAATCAGGAAAATCACATATGCATTATGGTGTAAAATATTGGGTTGATTATTCAAAAAGCAGTTATTCTAGATCATCCCTTCCCATACATTTTCATCAAGTAAACTGCCAGATGTATAATGACGGATTATGCCTGCAATTCAATAATAGCAAAATGCATCAGGTTATTCCATTATATTTTCTCTCTTAATAAAAAAGTAAGTAAGTCTGTTCTTTCCTTCTTTTTGATAGTCTGTAATGCCTTTTTTTGATGAATGATTTTTCTAATTGGAGCTGTACAGTTCTTTTTATTCAGTTCATTAGAAAGACATGAGTAGTAAAGAAAAGATAGAATGAGCACTGTAGGGGCTGAATGTGAGGGAAGTTACCTGATGATCTCTTGTGCAATTTTTACTCTTCACTAGGCTTTAGGAATGATCTCCTTTGCATCATGGAACTTGAGAAGGACTTTTTCTGTGAAAAGGGAATTTTTTTCCCTTTTGGATGGACAAATGGTGTTGAAAAATTATCTCTCTTTCCATTTTCAGAATATTTTGGTTTCATATTTGGAGAAATAAACAGCCACAGCTTTCTTCCTTGTCTCCAGCTAATTTTGTCATCCCTTAATTAGTAAAAGGTCCACACATGTTAATACAGTTGATGAAAAAAATAGCTAAAGAATATGTCACTGTTCTGGATAGATCAATGCATCTTTTGAAAAGACATTTTTCTCTCATGCATAAATTAACGAGCTGTATAATGTAAAAGTTTGGAATGAGGAATGTTTACCTGTTCATTGTTTGCTCTCTTTTCCTTTAAAAGCAGTAAGAATAAACCTCATCGCCTCCACATTAATTCATTTACAGTACAGACAACTACTTCAAGGTCAGTCAAGGATCATTAAAATGTCCTTGAAGAGAAATAGGCAATTCTAGAGTGCAAATATGTGATCTGAGGGAGATATATCTAAAGACAATGTTATATTTTAGGTTACCAGTGCTTGATTAATGCCAAAAGTATTAAGGAATCTAGAGCAAAACATTCAATAAAACCATGCAATGTCTACTTTAGGGTATTGAATTTAAATATTGACTAGTGCAAACTGAAAATGAGAAAGAATTATTCTTCTCTTTCAAAGACAGGTGTTTAATAAAATTTAGTCACACACTGGAGGAGCCAGCCTTCAGATTCACTGACAATTTCTTGCTTAAACATAACCTCCTAAAATCTGTAGCTAAGAGAGTTGTAATCTCTACAGCATCCTCTTCTGATAAACCTCAATGCTATGACTGAAAAATACAGATGTGGATAATTTCCTAACAGGATATGAAGAAAGTCGAATATTTGCAAAACCATATGTTCAACTAATATTACATCTATGGTTTTAGCTTTTTTAATCTATATATTACCTGAAATTTTGTGGTGTTGTTTTCAACAACGTGAATATCAGCAGCCAGAGTCTCTCTGCCTTTCTGTACTCCATCTAAAGGAAAACAGTGTGCATTACAGAGGTTTTCTGGAGCTATTTTGAGCTGTTTTGAGATGTTTTTCCACTATTGCTATTGAAAACAACGGAACAGTCATTGGAAACCAAGACGAAAGTCCGTCTCTTTCTTTCTTTCTTGTAACAAATGTTGGTTCCACTTTTTAAAAAGTTTCCACAGGAAGCAGTTTACTAAGTGTCCTAATTCTTCACAAACACTTTCATTTGTTATAACTCTTACATGCGCTTTTCTTCTGCTTTGAGACCTGCAGGGATAGCTGTGGGCACCCAATGTGGAATGAAGAATCAAACTTCTGTGAATGAGTTCATTCTTCTGGGATTTTCCTATGGCCTGCAAGTTCAGCCCTTACTTTACCTGGTCTTTCTTGTCACCTACATGGTAACAATCACTGAGAATGCAATCATCATCTTTGTGGTGAAAAGGAACAATCATCTCCAAAAGCCCATGTATTATTTCCTGGGGAACTTGTCCTTCCTGGAGATTTGGTATGTCTCAGTAACATTGCCTAGGCTTCTGTTTGGGTTTTGGTCGCAGAGAATGACCATGTCATTCTCCAGCTGCATGACCCAGTTATACTTCTTTATCGCCCTTATGTGCACTGAATGTGTCCTATTGGCTGTAATGGCCTATGACCGCTATTTGGCTGTCTGCCATCCCTTGCGCTACACCGCTATCATGACCCACAAGCTCTGCTTTCAGCTATCGATTCTCTCATGGGCAGGAGGCTTTTCCATTTCCTTGGTCAAGGTGTCTTTTATTTCACGCCTCTCATTTTGTGGTCCACAAGTTATAAACCACTTCTTTTGTGACATCTCTCCAGTCCTGAACCTTTCCTGCACTGACATGTCCCTTGCAGAGACAGTGGACTTTGCATTAGCATTGGTGATACTGCTGTTACCTCTCTTGGTCATTGTTTTCTCCTACTGCTGTATCTTGACAACAATCTTGTGTATGCCTTCAGCCCAGGGAAGGAGAAAAGCCTTTTCCACTTGTACTTCCCATTTCACTGTAGTCATTATCTTTTTCTCAGCCACTCTCTTCATGTATGCCAGACCCAGGAGGATCCATCCATTCAACATCAACAAAATAGTGTCTGTCTTTTATGCTGTATTCACTCCAGCACTGAACCCCCTAATCTATTGCCTGAGGAACAAGGAGGTGAAAGAGATTCTGAGAAAGATCATAAGCACAAGCTGCTCTGCACACAAATAAGTTCTTAGGCTAAAGATACAGAGGCACATGGACAACAGTGCAAGGTTTCCTTCTGGAAATATAGTTGAGTAAGAATGCTACAACTTGTTCATTGCTGACTGTCTCACTGCACTAAAGTCTGGCAAGGAAGAAATCATGTCATTTTTTCTATGTGGAAACGTCTCCTTCTCATTCATGAAGAGGCTTTGATGATAGAACTACACCTGGCTGTAAATTACTTTGGTACATTAGCAATAAAATTAAGACATACTAAAACCTAGTCTGATGGATAACTTTATTTTGAAAATCGTAAAAATGAGATTTATAATTTTCAAAACTATGTAGGAATATTAGATCAGTTCCCCCTCCTTCCTCACTGACCTTGATTCTCTCACATGTTTTCACTCCTCTCTCTCAGGTGATGTTTCCTAATTATGGCAAGCTAGTTAATAATATAGAGAAAATCATGTCATCTTTAGGTGCTATTGCTGCTAAAAACAATGTTGTACTGAAAGAATTTTGAATATTTGAATTACCTTTTTCATAGCTGTTATTGTCCTGTAAAATAATAATGAATTACTGTATATTAATTGTAATAATACCCCCCACAATTAATCTTAATGGTAGCCATTATAGGGCCTATTTATTCTATGTTATTCCATAGGTGTCTGCATAATAGGTATGCTATTAATCTATTCTGTTTTAATAATATGGTGTCATAGGCATGAATAACAATCATCATAGTCTTCACAGAAATACAGAGGCATTTTTCATGTGGGGAGCACTGAAGGATGCAGACACAAGCAAACCTAAGGGTATCAGGGCTAAATTCTTAATACCGATGCTGGATATATAAAGTAGAACTTCTGGATATTCTGAACCAAACAAGGTTGAACTGGTCAGGGAGTTGATAATCAGTGGCAATGTTGGCTGCAGTGACCATGGAAGTGAAATTCAAGATACTCAGGGCAATGAGAAAGTCTGTTAGAAGCCTACGGAACTTAGATTGTATAAGGATCTAACTACATTTCAGTTTACTCAGGGAATTGATAGGTGGGAACACATGGGAAACTGCAGTTTAGGGCAGTGGAAATTACTTGATTAAAAATTCTCTAAACATAAACATTGTATTGTGGACAGTGTCAGCAATCTTGTAGGCACTCAGCTCACTCTAATCACTGTTCCCATCAAAGAGTAGCACTCTGGCAACTCAAAAAAAAGCCATCTGTCCTTTACGTTGACCTCACTCTGCTAAACAATGCCCTTGTCAAAAATTTGAGAAGCAGGGATTGATAAAATATCCCGAGATGTGAAGAAATGCAGGGTTCTCCCAAATGCAGAATAATTGACTTAGAAAATAGCTTGTCTAATTTCTATAGTGAAAAGCAGTCAGGTTCTAGGCCTTTACTTAAATTTAGCAGGAAGAAGCAACTCTAGATGAAAACAGCTGATTACAGCTAAAACAAATCTGGGGAATGTTTCTGTACTGCTGAATAGATCCCGCAAATTCAATTTAGTTGCATAAGCACCTAGTTTCATTTGAGACTGTCCTAGACATTTATATATAAATAAGAGGGCAAAAGCATGATAAATAGAAATCAGCACTCCACAAGTTGAAGTCAGTAATTTTTTTGAATCGAAAGTAGTTTTCTAGATTAATTAATTTTCTGGGTATATTTTCCTCTCCCTGTTACACTGTAGTTCATGGCACAGAATGACGGCAATATCCACTTTCATTAAACTTCCTCATAAATGGACAAAGATGCTGTCCCTGAAAGCATATCCCTGCATAACTTAAAATGTATTAGGGTGAAGAGACTATGTATATAATGCTGTGTATCACAGTGTGAAAGGGATAAGGTGCCATTTGAGATAGAGTAGGATATTCTAGTCCTCCATTGGTCACATCAGAATAGTGTAAGTCTCCCATAGAGATTGTTCTATATTCCAGACCTCTGAGATTAGTCTCAAATTATATGTAAAATGTGTTTAAACACATGAACATTGTTATTATAGTAAGGTTCAGCTCCAGATGTCTTAAATCTGTCTAAAATGCAAAGTAAATATACAGATGAACAAGTTGATTGCCTATCTACAGAAGTTTCTGAATGTATCTAAACCGTTGAATCGTATCTGTAGGCATGTGTAATGGCTTCAAGTAATATAGGATATACTACCTGCTGCTCTCTACCTGTTGGACCCTAAACGTCTAAACTGCCTTTTGGCAGATGGGGCTCCAATCAGTGCAATCAGGGAGAGCAGTGAAATCCGGTGACCAATAGCCAGTGGAGTTCCTCAGGGCTCAATACTGATACTAAACTGGGAGGCGCTGTTGACGAACTCAAGGGACAAGAGGCCTTGCAGAGTGATCTAGAGAGATCAGCGAATTGGGCAATGATTAATGGCATGAAATTTAACATGTCCACATGGTAGACTATTCATCTGGGATGGATTAATGCTATGTAGCATAAATAGGGAGAGCAGTGGCTGAAAAGCAGCCCTGCAGAGAGGGATTTAGGGTTGATGTTTGACAGCAGGCTCAATATGAGTCAGCAGTGTGCCCTGGCAACCAAAAAGGCAAACTACATCCTGGGATGCATCAAACGCAGTATAACGACACAATCAAAAGAGGTCATTTTCCCAATGTATTCATCATTGTTGCTGTTTAACCGTGAGTACTGAGTGCATTTCTGGGCCCCAGAACTTAAGAAGATCATTGAATAAATCCAGAGGAGGTCAACGGAGCTCATGAAAGAGCCAGAAAGAATGTTCTATTAGGAGCAGATAAGGACTCTTGGTTTATCTATTCTGCTGAAAAGGAGGTTCAGGGGTGACTTAGGCGCTCTCTACTTCTTCCTGAGGAGGGGACATGGAGAGGGAGGTGCTGATCTCGTGTCTCGGGGATCCAGTGACAGGACGTGGGAATATTTCAAAGCTGTGTCAGGGGAAATATTACAAAACATTTCTTTAAAGACAGGATTGTCAAAACCTAGAAATGGTTTCTTAGAAAGGTGGTTGATGCCCCATACCTGTCAGTATTTAAGAGGCATTTGGATAATGCCCTCATTAACATATTTTAACTTTTTGTCAGCCCTGAAGTGGTTAGGCAGTAGGACTAGATGTAAATTTTAGGTCTCTCCCAACTGAAGTATTCTATTCTGTGCTATTCCATTCTATCATAAAAACATAGTATCCCAGGTTGGAAGGGACCTCAAAGATCATCTGGTCCAATCTTTCTACATAAGAGCACAGTCTAAACAAGATGGTCCGGCACTCTGTCCAACTGAGTGTTGAAATTGTCCAATACAGTACAGTCAAACACTCCCCTGGGGAGATTATTCCAATGGTTGACTGATGTGAAAAATTTTCCTCTCATGTCCAATTGGAATATTTTTGGGATTAACTTGTACCAATTAACCCTCATCCTTTCCATGTGACTCCTTGTGAAAATGGAGTCTCCCATCTTCTTCTTATCCACCTTTTAGATACTAGTACAAGGTAATGATATCCCTCTGCGCCTCCTTTGCTCAAGGCTGAACAAACCCAGATCTCTCAGCCCATCCCGATATGGAAAAGAGAGGCTATCCTGTCCTTTGATCATCTTGATGACCCTGCCAGAGCCTGCCCACATCTTTTTTGTGTAGCGGGTACCAGAACTCTACAGAGGATTCCAGGGGTGGCCTGACAAGCACTCAGTCAAGAGGGATAATGACTTCTTTATCGCTGCTTCTGATGCTCTTTTTGATGCAACCAAGCATCCTATAGGCATTCTTGGTCGCAGCAGCACACTGCTCACGCCTGTTGAGCTTATGGTTGAAAAGCACCTGCAGGATCTGTAGCTGGGTGGATCCCGCTCTGTGCTGCACACCTGGATTGTGTTTTCCCAAGTGCAAGACCTTACACTTCAATGTGCTGAACTTCATAAGGTGCTTGTTAGACCCAGTCTTCCTGCCTATCCAGGTCTTCCTGCAGGTGGTTCTCACTTCTGCAGCTTGTCCTTACCCACTCAATTTGGCGTCATCTGCAAAATTCACGAGGCTACACTTGATCCTCCTATACAAATCACTTATGAAGATATTGAATAATGTTGGGCCCAATATTGATCTCTGGCAGACCCCATTTTTCACGTGTTGCTACTCTGAAAAAGAGCTATTTACCACCCTTTGGCTGCTAGCCAATTCCCCGCACACCACAGAGACCACTTCTCCAGGCCTTAACGCTCCAATTTCCCCAGGAGAAGACCATGGAGGCCATGAGGTCATGGCTCAAAAGCCTTCGAGAAGTCCAGGTAGACAATGTCCACCATTTGCCCCATGTAATCCAAGAAGGCCACTTTGTGATAAATGCCACAATGTTTGTCAAGCACGATCTGCCCTTAGTGAAGCCGTGTTGGCTTTTCCCATCATGTGCTTCATTTGACATCTGATGGCCCCCAGGAGGATTCATGCCATAATTTTCCCAGGGAGTGAACTAAGACTGAGGGGCCTGTAATTATCCGGGTCCTCCCTCGAGCCCTTTTTGTAGGTAGGGTTAACATTTGTCTTCCTCAGTCCTCTGAGATGTCCCCAATAACAACGAATTCTGGAAGACTATGGAGGGTGGTTTTGCAATGATGTCAGCCTGCTCTCTCAACACCCTCGGGTGGATGGTGTCAGGGCCCATTGATTTGTAGGTGTCAGCCTCCTTTAATAACTTACACACTAACTCTTCCTTCACTAATTGTGGTTTTATGTTTGCATCAACTGGGATTTTCATTCCCAAAGCCTGGGAACTAACAGTGTTGGTAAATATAGAGGTAAAGAAAGTGTTGAGAACCTCTGCCTTTTCCACATCATTGGTGACTGATTCACCTCCTGTTTAACAGTGGACCTATGATTTCCTTCTCTTTCTGCTTGTATTTTACATACATGAAGAATACTTTCTTGTGATTTTTTTGATATTTCTGGCCCGTTTCTATTCCATCTGCTCTTCTGTTTTTCCAACTGTGTGTCTGCACCTCTGGCAATGTCCTTGTAGTCCTCAGCAAGAGAATCTTCCAATTCTCTGGTACTCTTCTCTTTTGGTTTTGAGCAAACCCAGGATATCATGTTTGAGCGAAGGAGGTCTCTTGCTCTGCCTACTTCCCTTTCCTTCATAGGGGATAAATTGGGATTTTGCTACAAAGAGAGCAGCCGTTAAAAACTCCCAGAACTCACTCACTCCTTTATCCTGCATGGAAGCATCCCACAGAATGGCTCCCAGCTGAGCTCTGGGAGAGCTGAGGTTTACCCTTCTAAAACCTAGAACAATCGTCCTGGTACTAACGTTCAGCATGCTCAGCAGGATCCCGAAACCCACACTGTTAGGATCACTGCAGCCAAGGTTGTTACTAACAGACGTATTACAAAGTGGGTTTTCTTGTTTTGTGAAGAGAAAGTCCAGCAGTTTCTCACTCCTTGTTGGCACATCTAACGTTTGTATGAAGAAACTGTCCTCTATGCATTCCATGAAATCGATGGATGACATGCAAACTGCTTATTGTTCTTCCAGGAAATGCCTGGGTAGTTTATGTCACCCAAAAGGACCATGTTATCTTGCCCTGAGTCTTGCTTTAGTGCCCTAAATATTGCTTCATCAGCTTTATCATAGTGGTTTTGAGGTCAGTAGCAGATGCCCACTGTAAAGTCCTGCTTGGAGAAAAACCACTTTGATTTTGACTCAGAGGCGTTCAGTAGAGCACTCACAATCAACATACTATTTGATACATTTTGAGGTTTTCCTTCTGACTGGACACGGAGCTCCAGTGTCTCCTCTTTATTTGCCAGACTGCATATGTATACATACACTTAAGATGATTGCTCTTCTGGTTCACGTCTTGTGAGACAACTAATGAATATTTGTCACTGCACCGGTTGGCCTTACTCTTATTTGGTAATGATGGCAGGAGCTTTCCCATTCTGGACCCCTATCCCCAAGCCCTCCAATATGTGGACCATGCAGAGGGGGTGTTTTAAGCAAGATCATGTTTGATTTTCCTACACTATAAAACTTATGTGACACATGATGGGAAATGTTCTTTAAATATTCACAAGCATTTTGGAAATTCGCTGTCAGTGTCCACAGTAATTATGTTAATGAAGAATTAAGGTAGGGGCAGTTCTGTCCTTTGCCAGACTGTTCACAGACAGCATGGGTTGGGCCAGAAGTCATGTTATTCTATGGTGTGTGGTCATTTTATATTCTTTTACCTAGTCATTATGCTAAGATTTTTTTTCTGTGTGTTCAGGGACAAAAGAAGGTATTGGGTATTGTCAAAATAGAGACACATTTAAACAGGCATTTTTTTGGTCACGGGCAGAAAGTATGACTGGACTACTATGCGGCGTTTGATTTAAATGAAAGAGGTTCCATTAGGAAAAAATCTTTAATGTAGTAAGACATTTCTTTCCTTCACAAGGTAAAAGGTTTTGGTAGTCTGTTAAAAAAAAAAACAAAAAAGTTTAGACCTCCTCATGGCTTAGCTACTCAACCGTATTTCTTTAGAAGTTGTAACACTTCTTGAGAAATCTCTGGCTGTCAGAAAAATCTATATTCTTATTAAAGCTTGTAATTACAATTCATGTCTAATAACACAAATTGGAAAATGTATATGATTTATTAAAGAATATACTTTATTTTTTGTCATATTCTAATAATTTCTAACTCATATCGATATTTCTTGTCCACCACATGAATAAGAGTCGAACAAATAAAGAAAAAGAGCAACAGAGATGAAAATGTATCCACTTAAGTTTTTTATATTTTCACAGTGTGCATTCATTTTCTACATCAGATAAAGTTCTGCTTTGCCAATGAAAATCTTAACTCCATTAAGAAAAAAAGTATAGTGTTCTAAATTCAAGGAGTTTTAAAAGCTTATGCATTTTTATTTCCAATCTTTTCAGCATTTTTACTTGTCTAAAAGAAGACAAATTTAATTTTTAATGGGAATATCTTTAAACTTTCCTGAATGAATAGCCAAATTATATTTGTAAAAAATCATATCTCAGTCTTTTGAACTCGGAGAAGGTCATGTTCTTCTCTGGCATTAGGATTTTCTCTTTACTTTTTGAGATATGCATTGAAGCATAAAACTAATACTATCATAAGAATTGGAATGTAAATATGTCACTGTAAGCATGTTATTTCATATATTTTAAAAGATTTGGTATTGGGATCTCTCTTTACCTGAGTGAAACAACCGTGTTTTCTAAAGATCTTGTCTTCAGAAGGACCTGTATAGAAGGAATTTTGTAAGGCAATGAAACCACAATGTCTAGATTTATAGTGCTGGGATTTTCTGATGTTCCTAAACTACATGATTCACTTATCATGTTTTGCAGAACACACCATGGTTGTATAGGTATGTCACGTAGATGGTCATGTGCGCAGGAGCTGGGCCACTGAAGAACAGCCAAACTGCTAAGATTGATGTTGCTCAGGTGGGTCTGGACTGGTAAAAAAAAAGGTGAACTATTACTGTCTTGGCGGGTGCATGAAACTTCAAGCCATCAAGGAAGAGATGCAACATTCCGATGGGCTCGTGATTGACGGGTGGAATTGAGCATGGACACTATTACACAGATAATCCATAAATGTGAAATATCCGCTGCCATCAGACAAGCCAAGTGCTTAAAGACTCTGTGGTATGGGGGATGGTGGGTGAAATATAAATATGGGGAGGCCTGGCAGTTTAATTACATCACAGACTTCAAACCTGACAAGGCAAGCGCCGTGTGCTCACCATGGTAGAAGCAACCACCGGCTGGCTGGAAACACATATCGTGCCCGATGCCAATGCTCAGAACACTATCCTGGGTCTTGAAAAACAAGTCTGATGGTGATATGTCTCCTCAGAAAGACCTGGGTCAGAAAACAGGACTCCTTTCTGAAACAGCGTCATAGATAAATGAGCCAAAGAGCACGGCATTGGGTGCCGTCCCCTGTCAAGCACCAGCCTCCAGGAAAATCCAAAACTACAATGGACTGTTGACTATAGACTATTGACTAAGTGAGAGCAGTGGGTGCTGGAACATCTAAAAATTGAGATCTACGTTTAGTAAAAGCCACCTGGTCAGTCAGCACTAAGGGATCTGTCAGCTGAGCAGGCCCTGCACTGTCAAATCTCTTATGCACTGTAGAAGGGGATAAAGTCCCTGTAGTGCACATAAAAAAATGATGGGGAAGATAGTCTGGATTCTGTGGGATTGCTTTTGCTCAAGGACATGTGAGAAATTGGCGGGTGACGTGAGAGGTTAGGGAAGTCCGATGGGTAACCTGAAGGAGATAAGATCTGGGGTGAGAATAGTAAATGAAGTGAATAGTATGATGTTAATTACTGTATAGTACAATATGTAATCACTTTTATGGATGCCATGAGTCATAAAAATGTTATTACAGTAAGAATCGCCCAGATGAATGAATAAGTGATGGAACCAGAACTGGCTTCAGCACGCAACAACCCAATAATACATACAGTCTCCATAAGGAAAGCTTACCCAAACTGGCCGAAGGGCTATTCCAGACCATACGGTGTTATGGTCAGTATAGAAACTGGGGGAGTTGGCCAGAATATAACTAACTTCTATAAAATCTTCATTCTGGACCAATGGCAAGTCAGAGGCACAAAGTCCAGGTAGGGATATCAGGAAGGCGGAGTAATACGTCTATTGACAGGAAGTGCCTGGCACACTGCATGTGATACAGCTTTATCTATACAATCCTCTCTCTATATTAGCTCTAATAAATAACTTTTTAGATGATAACAGACACAGTCTGTATTCCTGTCTTATTGGGATCATAATGAACTAGCAATTACTGGCGCAAAACACCCTCTTATACTCCTATCTTCATGGTTAATTCACATCCATTCTCTTATATTAGCAAAGAAAATAAGGAATCTGAATGCAGTGGGGGAAGGAAAATTCCAAAACAATCAATTTTATCACAGTGCTCTGATTTTCCACGGACATTTCTCATACATGGAAAATAAATGGGGGTAACTGCAGGTAATGTATAAAGGTTTTGAACAAAGTAACACAATCTTGGAATCTTTACAGGAAGCAGATATATATTTCAACAAAATTTAAGCCTTTACATCTCTAATTACACTAGTTAGTTATTGCCTGTGAACACAAACTAATTATCTATGAACGCAATGCACTTTTCTTTCTCTGTTATTTTCAGAATAATTAACTGCTAACTTCAAGTAGCATCTGGGCTCTAATCTTATACTGGGATACAGTAACAGCTGCCTACCTGCTCTATTTTTCCATTTGGGAAATTCTACAGAGATTTAAGGGATTTTTTTTAACATTTTATATAGGACAAAAAGAGAAGATCAAACAGAATAGAGTACAGTTAGAGCACGGTCTAAGTGTTAGGTGAAGTGATAAACTCATCTGCATACACAAAGCAGGCACAGAGAAACAATGACAAATTGATCAATAACAAGTCCTGGCTACTGCCAGGCCTATTAGGATAAAGGCACCAGCTATTCAAATGCCCGTTTCCTAAAATTCAGAACGTAAAAGAAGTTGGGGGTGTGGTGACTCTAATTACAAACTGCCAAGGAGCAAACACCTCACAAAAGCTGTCCTAGGAAACCCATCGGACTTGTGTTCCAAGAGACTCCCTTCCACTGGAAGTTGCTGGACAGGCTCATGTGTGTTCATGTGTGCAATGGTCTGCACCAGCCAAAGCAGCAGGACTGCCATCTCAGGGGCTCGTATGTCTAGATGCCAGCAGCTGGGAACATTTTGATCCAGGGAAGACTGGCAGCTACTTGGCAGGATGAATGGCTGAGACTGGCTGCTGGACGCAGCTATAGATGTGTCTAAGCATATTTAAATACATATATATTTTTATACCTAGACATGTGTATAGACCGATGCACGCAACTATTCATATTTCCAGGCATTTGGACAATTCCCAGCCTCTGAGACAGACACCAGGCACTCCTTAAAGATAAAGACCTTCCTCAGGAAATCTGAAGCCTCTGCTGAGACATGTTGATTCAGATATTGATAAAGACGATATCACATATTTCTCTACTCTGTTCTGAATCCTCTACTAGTTAATACTGAGCCCAGGGGAATCCCAGAAGAGAGAGTGATGGGCGACAGACTTCCCTTCTTGCTATACGTGCTCACTATATAGGTATGACTCCATAAGACAAACCAATGTCTGCTAAGTTAATGCCAAAATGAAAGGACACTGCCAAAATAATCAGACCGAAGTTTCTTACCTCTGATTATTGCCCATTCTGTATTTTCTTTCTGACTGCAAACAAGTTCCAACACCATATACATTTATGTAAGTATGCAACTTCTGATTAATCAAAACAAATTCTCAAATATGAATCTTCGTACAGATGTATGCATTGGACAGAAGAAAAAGGGTTCTACTCAAACAAAGAAAAATAAGCCCCTAATACTAACTAAAATTTTGTTTAACTGAGAATAAATCACTATGAATTATTCTGGGAGAAATCTGTAGCTGGTAAAACTACTGCAATAGTTTATAATATCACTGCACATAACAATGGTCTTTGATGTTCCAAGACCCCATCGCCTTTTGAAACACACTACTCTAAAGTAACTTAAACATTATTAATGAGTTGTCATATTCAAAAGCTTTATAAGACATTGAAAAAAAATGAGAATTCTGCTCACAGTTTTCCACATGCAGATAGGCATGCAGAAAGACATGTCATAAGAGAGTGAAGGAGTTCAGTGTCATGAGTATTGTTGGAGGACCTGCCTGGGTGAAAAAAATGAGTCCTTCAATACGGACTAGTGGAGTCCTGCCTTTACTTATCTAAAAACTTACATTTTTTATAGGGAAAAAACTTTGTTGTTCTACTTCAGAATAATCTGAGGACTTTAGGTATTTCAGGAACAAAAAGTGAAGTGAAAGGATCCAGACTGAAACTCTATTCACTTTCAGTATCTCTTCTAAATAGTATTTTTTTAATCATGGACACATCACATTTTAGATCACTTTTTATCTTTTGCTGAAAAGTCATACATTTTAAAAGAAAGTGAAAATCAAACTGCACTTAAGGCAGTGAAGGGTCATTTATTAAAGATTGCTGCACTACAAGATAATGGAGGAGAAACAGAGAAAAGTGTATCTGTTATGAAAAGAAAGCTAATGGGCGTTGTCCTTGCTGTCTACACCTCCCAAATGGGAGAATGTAATTAATATGGATCCAGAGAGGTGAGGAAAAAGGACTGCAGATGGCAATGCAGGAAATTCTATTGAGATACAAGGAATGTATTTTTTTATGCATTGTGTATTTTTGTGTTATGTACTATGCATTATGTATTTTTATGTATTTATTTTTTTATTTATCCCGAGGGTGGTCAGTATTATGTTATATGATGAACCTTGTCTACACATCGGAAAATGGTTACAGAACAAAAAGTGGTAAAAAAAGCAGGTAGGGATCGCAAATAATACCTTGCTGGGTACTCCCAGGCTCATCACAAGGGTCATCAGCCCATGAAAGACTCATCTGCACAAGGCCAGAAGAGCATAGGAGCACATGGGAATACAAAACAAGGAATCTGTGAGTAACAAGCAACTTGTACAGATCTGTCGCACTGCTGTCAAAGCAGACCGACCAGCCCCAGTGTCCAAGTGTGACACACATTAAAAAGAGTCATCAAGAGCAACTCTCCAGATCCAGACTAAAAGGGACACACTAAGTTCAGCTATGGTATCAAGGGAGTCCTGGTGGTTTCTGGGTGTGAGGACACCGATGTGTCTACAGGGGCAAGAGCATGGGACCAGAAGAGTCCTATCCAGTTGCATGTGTGTGTTTGTGAGGTCTGTAACAACAAGTAGTTTAGGACAGCTCTATCAGGGGCTTTTGTTTCTGGAAGTTAGCAGCTGCGGAGTTTGTGAACCAAGGTCAGCTACTGGGAAGACTGAGTGTCATAATCTGACAATCGGAGGGATAACTCTTGTTCATTTGTGTATTCATGCACACACAAACATATTCGCACATGTGGACCTCTATTCTTCTCGGCATAAAGGGGAACAGGATGAAGCCATTGATGTTATGTTTCTGAGGGTGCACTGAGTGTCTGAGATTTCTGGGGTCAGCCATGAACACGTGTGTATATACCTACATGTATGTATATGTCTACATATGTGATGTAAATGTGTGCTCGCTCCTCCTGGGAATACAACTTCAGCCTTGAGGACATGGAGTGGAAATAGCCTTGTATTGCTAAGGCTATTATATTCAGCATGATATATTTTTCTCTATCTCTCAAAATATTGGAAATTGTGTACAAAGAGGGACATATACTTAGCGATATTAAAAACTTTACTGAAAAAGTCCCTGGGTATGTTGTACTTGTTCATCATGCTGTGAGAAGGAGTTCAACAAGACAATCTCCAGAAATCCCTTCCAACATAAATTATTGTATTATTCTAAAATTTATATCTTTGGGATTAACCAGAGATACTCTATTCCCCTTCTGGGATTCATGAAAATATTTTCTTACATTTCAAAACTTAGGATATCTACTGTGATGTATTTTTAGCAAGGTCTTTTACAGCATGCTATAGAAATATGCCTCTTATCAATAACATTCTTAATGACTGAGCAGCCTGGAGTGCTTGAGGAGAGGCAAAAGATTTTTTTAAGAATCCTTTTTCCAGAGAGTCTCTTGCAGCTAAAAGTAGCACTGGATGTAAGTAAATTAAAATAAGTTCTTATAATCCCTCTCCCATAAACTGCTTCATCATGTCTTCTATGAGTGAACTGAAATCAGTCAGGGCACAGCCCGAATTCCATAATTCCGAATTCCATCTACCTGAATGTAGATGCAGGTTTAGGAAATTCCAGGATACTTTAGTTATAGACAGCTTGACAGCAGATAAGTAATGTAAAAGTCTTTAGTTTTAGAGACATGGTTCTTTTCATGCCAGTTAGTCTCAAAGCTAGAGAGTAGTCTTTGGTACATTTTATTTGCTAGTATAGGCTGCTTGACATGCAAACACACTGGTGCATCAGCACTCAAAACGGCCCAGAATAATTCTTTCTGCTCCGGGATTGTGGACTACCCAAAAGGTCAGGTTTTCTGATTGCAAGAACTCTGCAGATGTGTCAGATACCCTGAGGCATCTGAGTGGTTATAGACGCCTTTCTGGTGATACTTGAATCGGTCTTGTATATCATTCACAGTAGCCAATGTGGGGTACTACCCAGTGATATTCTTACTCCTGCCACCCAGTGTCCCATAATGAAGAGCCATTCGGATTTTGGTATATGTGCTGTCTTGGGAAAACCATCCTTTTAAAAGAATTGTGTCCTTTGACAAATGAAACAATACTGTTTTTCAGCATTTTTGAGAGTCTAGCAGCAGGCGGTGGAGCTATTTTTGATTTGTACAGCAATGAGCAACAGATAAATTTTGTCTTACTGCGATCCTTTCTCGCACACATGTAGTGTCTCTGATGGGCTTATTTCTGATACATACTGCGCCAAGTGGTCTTCTTTGTTTGTGAGAAAGTATATAGAGATCATGAATCCAAAATGGTCCTTTGTTCCTGGAGCACAGGTGTTACGAATTAAGCTATCTGCTTTGAAAAAACACAATAATTCTTGTTCTAACAAGGACATTATTTTTACTTTAAATTGGAATGATCAGGAACTAACTGCATTATTTCAGTGTTCACACAGATGACTGAATCTCAGAAAGAACTTAGAAGGTTGCCTTTTAAACACAGAGCAAATAACAGCAGGGTTTGGACCTCAGATTTTGCCATTGATATTAACAATATCTTGAATTTGCCTCTGTCTTTCAGTTTCTCCAGCTCTGCTTCTTGTCCCATCTTCCCCAGACTATGCAGTTTCTTTCCAAGATATTGAGCGCATTCATCCCAAGATACTAGAGTTTCACCAAGTTTTAACTAGGCTTTTTTTTTTAGCTGAGTCTATCCCAGGGGAGGCACTAGGCAGTAGAGAATTAGAGAGAGGAACAATCAGCAGCTTGAAAGTTTTTAATCTCAGGAGTGAGTCAGAAGTGTTTGTTAGCTCCAGTTAATTGCTCTTTTTATTGAAGACAAATATTTCCTGAAGGAAAAGCAGGACCACATCATTCCAAATCTAGGTAACACTGGGAACACCGGTGTCTCTGATTTTATGCTATTGTGTTATCAGAGCTGGGAGAGAGATAGGTTTTTTCAAAAATTTCTGAAAAGTTCCAGGCATTGTCAAGACATTGCACTGGGGTCACTGGGCCAATGTACACTTGCAAGAAAATACGTCCTTTTTAACGCTAGTTAGAGAAAGCATAATGTTATTTAACAGCTCCCCAGGAGCAAAGACCAAAGGCAGCAATGACACACACAAGGGACAGGGAACATAGGTAATATTCCTGGCTAGTGTAAATTGCTTTCACCAAAGCGCGTTGCACGTGCACTTTTCATTTTCACTTCGCTTCCACAAGATCTATGTAATCTTCCCAGTCTCCCTCCTGGATCTTAATACACGCTGCTTTTAAGGGTCCCTGTTTTATTTATTTGGACTGTCACTGTGGTTAAAACACTTCATATGCAACTGCATTATTTGGTTACAAGCAAGATTCCTGCATGTCCAAACAAAAGGTCCTGTGCAGCGTATAAGGCATGGACTACTGTCAAAGGTGCAATCAGAATCAACTTTATTAAAAAAGAGCATGCTTTTTGTAATCAGTGCTCAAAGAAAAACCGGTGTTTAAACTTTACCGTTAGCCTTTCTGAAGGTACAGCTCACGTGATTGTCCTCCAATAACAGCGCTGTTCATGCTTCTGGATTCATTTCCTCATTCCTGAGGTTCGTCTCATGTGACATACGTGACTGCTATTCCTTCTCCCCACAGTCCTCTGATGCTATTGATTTCCTATGGTCTTACATTGGGCTGGAAATACTGTAATAGTTTTAAAAGCTAACATAAATTTCATGTTTTTTATAATAAAGCCAAGAATTACCTTAAAGCCTGTCATGTTTATGCTTCTAAGTAGTACTGAATTTCAGTATTGCATGTAAGGGAGGGAGAGCAGACAAAGTGAAACAGGTAAAGATGCCAAGACTGGTGCAATAGTTTTCCAGTTTTGGGCCATGTGGACAGAGTGAGCGGGAGAAGATGTTTCATCTTTGCATCAAAGTAAAATAGACTGTAAATTGATCGGAACCACAGTACCACTGCTTTGTTTTGTTTGTGGTGAGAAAGAGCTTTCCACTGCAGAAGAATCCATTCATTAAATAGTCGATATAGACTCTATACAGAAACAGCCAGACAAATAGCAATTTACATTGAAACACAGTGTATATTTGGTGTGCGTGGCAAAGTTTTGGTAGCGGGGAGCTACAGGAGTGGCTTCTGTGAGAAAATGCTAGAAGCTTCTACTATGTCTAATAGAGCCAGTGCCAGCTGGCTGCAAGACGGACCTGCTGCTGGCCAAGGCCAAGCCGCTCAGTGACTGTGGTAGCACCTCTGGGATAATGTATTTAAGAAGGGTGGAAAAAAAAGGCACAATTGCAGCTGGAGAGAGGAATGAGAATATGTGAGAGGAGCAGCCTTGCAGACACCAGGGTCAGTGCAGCAGGAGCGCAGGAGGAGGTCCACTGGAGCAGGTCTCCACCTGCAGCCCGGGGAGAACCCCATGTTGGAGCAGGCGGTGCCCGAAGGAGGTTATGACCCCTTGGGAAGCCCACACTGGAGCAGGCTCCTGGCAGGACTTGTGAGCCCTTGGGGGACCCATACTGGAGCAGTTCATGAAGAACTGAAGCCTCTGTGAAGGACTCATGTTGGGGAGGATTGTGGAGGACTGTGTCCCATGAGAGGGACCCCACGTTGGAGCAGGGGAAGAGTGTGAGAAGCCCTCCCCTCTGAGGAGCAGAGACAATGTGTGATGAACTGACAACAACCCCTATTCCTGGTCTACCTTTTCCACTCAAGGTGAGAACGTAGAGAAAATCAGGAGTGAAGTTAAGCCTGGGAAGGAGGGGTGGGAAGAAGGTGGTTTAAGATTCAGTTTTTATTTATCATTTTCCTACTCTGATTTCTTTGGTTTCTCTGTGAGACTTACTGTTTCAGCTATTTTACACAGTCATTCCCTGGAGCTGTTTATGTCTGTTCATCAACTATACTGGGATGCTACTCCTAATTCCTTCCCCAGTTATGAGATTATATGAGGTGGAATAACCTGGAGCCACTCTCTTTTGGGATAGAAGATTGAGGTTTATCTGGATTTATCTACTTATGCATCCAGAACTGAAATATCCATAGCTAATCTATGAGTCTAGACTATCTTTGAAGTCATTGCCAGCAAATGAGATGCCCCAGGGCTACAGATTTGATAATAATCCCAGATGGAGAATATCGTGGGAGGGCTAATTTCTCTCAATTGAAAGTTAAGGGAAGCGAGACTACTTGATTTGAAATAGATATTTTTACTGTGTAATTTTAGTTATGACAAATCCAGCCTATAGATGGGATTTATCTTACCTTGCTTCAGAAGTCTAAAAATTACCCAATTAATCATCTGGACACTAAATTATTAATGAAGAAAAACAGGCAGCTCCCATGTGTGATTTACCCCACCCTTGAACAGGTATTTTAGAAAAAATAGATTAATTTACCTTTCAAGACTTTTTTCTGTCCATGTTACCACACAAGAAACACAGCTGACCAGTTCAGACAACTACCTCTTAGATATCTAAATCCAGGTGAAATGAATCCCACTTTACTTGACCCTGTTTTATACAAGGCAACTGGTATCCAAGTACCCCAGTAAGGTTGGAAATCTCAAATTCCCCTCATAAATCTCTATTAAAATGGAGTAAAATGCAATGAAGAATGAACAATGTCAGACTAGGGTGAATGGTTATCGTTATTTGTTTCAGGTGAGGGAAGGTACCTCTGCTCCATCTGGGTCCACTCCACCCAGTAGAAAAAAAAATCATAAACCAGCTTTAAACAGGGGATTTTTCAGAAGACTAGTTTATTTTCATTTTAATCTTCTTCATTGACTCAGTTTTCACAGTTGTTTGACACTTTCTGCTTGTTTGGACTCTGCATGTTTTCACTATGCCTTAAACTTCAGGTAGCTTCATGGGATAAGCAGTTAACACCAAACTGCTGAGCAGAGTATGAGGCAGCACCAACCAACTTGTACTACAAAATTTGTACTGTAAATTAAATATGAATCTATATTTATTTTTCAAATTTCTTAAATAAATATGCAAATATAGTCAAATATTAACTATGTAGGTTTTTTCCTCAATTTTGAAAATCATAGAATAGCATGAGCATATGCTTATAGAAAGCATTGAAAAAACAAATGTCCTGATGACAGGTATACAGATAAAGAAACAACAAAGGATGTGAGTCGTCAGAGTATTTTTAAATGCAGCTAAAGATCCCCACAGACAGAGTCTAAGTGTAAGTCATTAGTGTGACCTGTCTCTGATGTCCTCTTGGGAGAAAAACCCTCTCTTCTGAAATTATACGTGTTATTTTAACAGAAACATTTAAGGATGACTCTACATTTTAAGTAACTTTACCACCACTTCATTCCCAACTTGTGATTCGCAACTATTAGCACAAGTCACTGCATGTATGTTTATTCCTATCTGGACAATCTTTTGGAGTGATCTAAACATTTCCATATCAAGGGATTATATATTTAAAAGCTCCCTCATTTTAGGCAATATAAATGAAAATGTGCTGGTGTGGTTTCCAGCACATTTTGTTTTCCATTATACTAGACTGAATTCCAGCCTTGTTCCACGAGACTCAATACCCTCAAGTACCCCTACATGCAATGCATACTACTCACATCATACTATAATAAACAAGTCACTGGTCGGATGAAACACGATTCTGTAGTTATGTCATGTAACTTGAGTTGGAAGAAAAGAAAGGTAATAATAAGGAAGGACTTTTTCTGAGATCCTGCGGGCATCAGAGAAGTTTGCATGGAGATCTAGATAAAACGTTATGCAAAATTTCCTGGACATTTCATTCTGAGGGGGACTAGTCTTGAGCAAAATGAAAGTAAAACCCTCTGGACCCCTTGGCCGGTTTTTAGGGAGTCAATTCCTTCATCAGTGTAGAAGAAGATAATAATGAGCATAATGAACGACCTACGAAGTTGTCAATATCTCATTGCTGACACACAAGATGAGTGACTAAATTCTTAACTAGGCAGCTCAGCTGAGCTTCTGAATATAGGAAAATCTGTACTCAGGGGTTTATCTCACTCAGCACTAAAAGTACCTAACAATTCTCTCCATTTTTTGCTAATTTTATGAGTGTTTTGTAATGGGTTAATCCTTTCTAGAGCACATTCGAGTAATTTGTGTCTTAACTCTTTTCTTTTGGATAAGATAAATCCCTGTCAATTCTTATTTCTCTCCACTCTTTAATTTACGACAAACAGCTTATATATTTACAACGTCATGACAGGTCTTTCAATGTGGGATAATTTATATCTATCTTCCTTGTCACACCTGTATAGCCAGGAAAGTCAAATCCTTCCCATGGGGTATGAAGCCCCAAATCCCTTTTTCTCAGCTAAGATAGACATCCTTTTTAATATTCCCCATGTTGATTAGAAGAGAAGCGTTTGAGAAGATCTGGTTTATGGGCAACTGTACACCTTTTTCAGCAATTTCATACAGTTTTAGTCACAAAATTTTGAAAAAGTAATTCATCAAAATGAGGGATGTTGCTTATTTTCGTTTCTATTTCTGCCTACTGGAAGATTACCAGACCTTCTCTTTTCAGGGCTGAAGTATTTTTTTAGGCTCAATGACTAATATTTTTGCCAGGCTAGAGAAGAGAAAGGAAACAATTTGTTTCTTTGATTGGTCCCTATGGAAGAACAAACCAAATGCACAGATGAAGTCTTAAGGAAAGTGGAGAAATAATAAACAGCTGTCACAGCACACCCTCTCTGAACTTCAAACACTCCATTCAATGTCCGTGCAAGGACTCAAATTTGTAAGTGAAATAGAAGTATTTACTAATCTACTATTTCTTATCATAAATATTAACAACAATTCCTTTAAGTCTGCTGAGTACTATAGTGGCTGATGAATCTAGTAAAAAAAAATTACAGAAAATATGGGGGTTATTTAAATCTTTTTAGTCGGCGCCACACAGTAAATCTTAGATCTCACAGAACATCCATGAAGTTTCATGCAAAGAAAAGGAAGTGAAGCAGTATCTTTCAACTGAAGATATGTTTTATAAATCCCTTCCCTTCCTTTTCCTTCCCTTCTTAAATGCAATGATTCATTCAAATACCTGTGACAAAAAGGACCTACAGTTACAAATGACACTGTTGCAAGCCTCTGTAGTTAGACACTCAAAAACTCAATGCATTTTTATTGTTAATATATTAGACTACAAGGATAAGGAGTATTGAAACATTTTTCAAGAAATTATTCATGGTATTATTTGTATGATTTTATTTCATTTCCAAAAAATTTGTGCCTCAAAGCCTTTAGAAATGAAATATAAAATTTGGGAAATCCAACCCTGGCTTTTTTACAGTTAATAGAGAAAAACATGAAAGAATCTCAAGGTTGTTCACCCAGCTACATAATATGTCATCTGACTGTAACTTTGCTAGTGTCTCTTTTCCCCCATTGATTAGACATCAGCAAATGTGATTCAGCTCTCAGATAAAGGGTTCTTAATTTTTTTGTCTAAGTGTAGAAATGTGTTGGGTGTTAAGATTCAGTTGCCTTAGTGTAGGTGTGTAGTACTCCTTGAGGTATCCTAGAATATATCCTCCAAATATTGTTTCAGAATCATAGAATCATTTGATTGGAAAAGACCTATAAGATCATCGAGTCCAACTGTAAACCTAATACTGCTAAGCCCACCACTAAAACATATCCCTAAGTACCATGGATACGCCTTTTATATACCGCCAGGGATGGTAACTCAACCACTTCCCTGGGCAGCCCGATCCAGTGTCTGATAACACTTTCAGTGAAGAGTTTTTTCCTAATATCTAATCTGAAACTCCTCTGGCACAACTATAACGTCATTTCCTCTCATCCTATAGCTTGTTACTTATGAGAAGAGACCAACATCTACCTCGCTATACCATCCTTTCAACGTAGTGGTAAGAGGGTACTAAGGTCTCCCTTCAGCCTCCTATTCTCCAGGCTGAACATGCACAGTGCCCTCAGCCACTCCCCATCAGCCTTGGGCTCCAGACCCCTCCCCAGCTTCATTGCCCTTCTCTGGACACACTCCAGCCCCTCCATGTCCTTCTGGGAGTGAGGGCCTCCAACACTAAACTCAGAATTTGAAGTGCGGCCTCACCAGTGTCATCATTGTGAGAAGGCCATCTGCTGACTGATAAGACATATATTGTATAGATGAGGCTATCTCAAGTAACAGTAAGTAACTATATTAGACAACTGATTCCATCTGTAAGTCTCTGAACTTCTACTGTTGGTGAACAGAACTACATTGGTATTTACAAGAAAGTCATAGTATCAATTTAATCTAACAAAATTAACTTGGATAAGTTGTCTACTTTTGAGATGCCCAGAAATATCCTGCCCAGCCTCCAGCTGTCATTTCAGAAGGACAGAGGTCCCCTACAGATCCTGCGTTATGTCTACCTGAAATTGATAATTCCAGTACCAAGCAGCATCTCACCTGTTTTTAGGCAACTATTTATCGGCGAGTCAGTCCCTCAACACACAAGTCAGCTGCCTGAAATAAGACTTAGGTCTAGGCTGTCCCACCTCGCCTGGAGGTTCTTATTCCAGAAATGCACGGGGCTACTGTAAATCTTGTGTCATATCCTTCCTAGCCATTTGGACAGCTCAGACATCTTCCGCTTTCTGAAGTGGTACTATATATCTATGTGTACCCAACTGAATCTTGCGCTTACCATTAGAAAGCAGACTCCAACACTCTTTAATTATTCAGGCTTGAGTGCTGCTTAAACAAGAACTGGAATATATTACACAAAATGGGAACAAGCTGGCAAATTTCTCAAAACACTTTGAAAATGTGAGACAATATAAGGAGTTTTCAAATTGGGTTTTGGATTAAGTCCACAATTTCTGGAAACCTGGGCTGTGGAGCAGAAAAGTTTTGTTTATGCTTATTATTTTAACTATGTTGAAGTTATAGCTTGAATTCTGACCTTTATTAAAGTTTCAACCTTAAAAATAATAATGCCTTGGTGATGATTTATGTAAATACTGATATTGGTGTTGATAATATTGTGTTATCATAAGAAGTATCTAGCGTGACTGATTTTCTGGCAGCTCTTCGCAAATTCACAAAGAAGTTCGTTGCACAATTTAGAAAAGTACTAGATTTAATAATAGATAATTCCCTCTAGAAGGTGAAGGAGAATTTATACATGATGTCACTGACAGAATTCAGAATTGTTGTTCTTTCATTCTAAATATTATGTCTTTGAATAATTTAAAAATTAATAAAAGTAATATTTACAGCAGTACAAACATTAGTATTAATTTAACTGTAGTGTGAAAGAAATGTAAAACAACTGTAGAATGAGACAGAGAGAGAGAAAGCTATTCTAATGTCTTATAATCCGTAATAATAAGTCACTGCTGTCATTGTCTTTACAGAAGTGCATAGGAGCCATGGAGGTGAGCAATCACAGCATGGTCAAAGAATTCATTCTCCTTGGATTTCCCATTGCTCCTCACTTGCAGATTCTCTTCTTTGCAGTATTTCTCATTGCATTTCTCTTAGTTTTAGCAGAAAATATTATAATCATCCTGACTGTCTGGACAACTCATAGCCTCCACTCCTGCATGTATTTCTTCCTGAGTAACTTGTCCTTCCTGGAGATCTGGTATGTGACAGTCACACTCCCTAAGACAATGTTGAGCTTTCTGTCAAGGACAAAGCAAATCTCCTTTACAGGATTTATGACACTACTGTACTTCTTCCTCAGCCTGGGCAGCACCGAGTGCCTCCTCCTGGCTGTCATAGCATATGATTGCTACGTTGCCATTTGCAAGCCTTTCCACTATTCCACTATCATGAGACACACTGTCCACCTTACTATGGGACCTTGGTTGACTGGTTTCTTAATTTCTGGAAGCAAAATATTTTTTTATGTCTCACCTGTGGACCCAAAAAATCAACCATTTCTTCTGTGATGTTTCTCCTCTCCTGAACTTAGCCTGCGCAGATATGGAAAGAGCTGCTTTAATGGATTTCGTGGCTGCCTTATTTATTCTCCTGATGCCTCTGTCCATAATAGTACTATCCTACACCTATATTATCCTCACTGTCCTTCACATTTCATCTGTGATGATAGTTTGCCAAATAGCCTTCTGCACCTGCATCTCCCACCTTTTAGTGGTCATTGTCTTCTATGCAACAAGCGTTTTCATCTATGTGAGGCCCAAAACTCTCCCAGTTCATGACACAAAAAAAATTGTGTCTGCTGTCTATTGTGGTGTTGTTCCTCTCTTCAATCCCTTCATTTACTGCCTGAGGAACCATGAAATCAAGGATGATCTCCAAAAGATCTTGTTCAGGAAAAGATTTTCCTTGCAGAAACATTAGCAGGTTTAATGACAGAAAAGAAGAGATTGTACAGGTAAGAGAACCATATAGAAACAATTGGATTTTATTATTACAACACTTCATGAAAAGCTCTGGTTTGTGCTTCAGAAGCTGAAACAAGATGGTCCAAATATTTTTTTTGAAATTTAAGAATTACAGAGAACTTATGGATACAAGTGAAACAGTCTTATGCATGTTCTTCTGTCATTCTGAGCCCCACCAATGACTTGTTTTAAGGGAAGACAAAGTTAAAAGTGGTTTTAAGGGCAGGGGAGATGCCCTTAACTTTGCTTTAGCAGTCAGATTTCGAATATAATCAATAGATACAAGTTTATATAGAAAGGCAAAGTTAGGCAAGATTATCTGAATTTCTCTCCATGCCATCTTTCATTCCTTCACTGAATACATGAGGAAACCATTCCCATTCTCTCTAGCCTAGGGTGAAAGCTATCCAATATTTAGGAATAGTTATCTACATAAAGACAGAAGGAGCAAGTCAAGATAGCAATAAATTATATGAATATGCTGTCAAAATATCTCCCACGCCCAACCTGAAGCAATTACCTCTGGGAGAAGAGGTCTCATCTCAAATTTGAGATTCAAAGGGAGGATGCAGCACTTCATATCTCTGGGAATGCCTATTGTGTCTTGCTGAAGCTGGAAGATGGTTTTTGTGCCTGTGAGAAGCCTATGCTGTTTGAGGATCATTGGCAACAAATTAAGGAGATACCGAAGGAGGTCAGCAGACTATATGATATCAGAGATGATGATAAAATCGATTGACAGGATCTTTTGAGATCCTGCAGTTAAAAGTAGGAACCCCCACCCATACAGAAGGAGGGAGAGCCATAGTGAGTCCATATCAGGTTGGGTAATGGAAGCACCATGACAGTAAAGGCTGGAAGCTTGTGACTTTTAGCAAGAGAAGGAAGGCTTTTCTCTCTGCAGATCTACAGCTACAGAATGGTTTCAAAGCCCTCGAAGTAAATAGGTGGCTGAACGCTCTATCCAAAGAAGAATCAGTGTCATCTGAGCCTGATCTACACAGCAGTACCACAAGGATGTGGCAAGTCACAGTCATAGGAGGAATCCCCTCTGTGGGGTGTAGAGACCTGACCTGTCAACCTGAGGGGCTACCTAGAAAGATTTGCTGCTTGACAGTGGCTCAGTTCAGAGGATGATTTGCAGAGACTGTTGTGGTGGCCTAACCTTGGCTGACTGCCATATGCCCACCAAACCACTTTCTCATTCCCCGTCCTCAGCAAGATGGAGGGAGAAAATAAGATGAAAAAGCTCATGGGTTGAGCTAAAGGACAGGGAGATCATTTACCAGTAACCATCATGGGCAAAGCAGACAAATTAGGTACAATTAATTTAAATTAATACCAATTAAAAATAGAGTAGGATGATCAGAGAAAAGACAAATCTATAAAGAAGTTTACATTAGATATTAGGAAAAAATTCTTGACCTACATGGTTGTCAAGCATTGCAATGGCTGCCCAGGTGTCCTTGTTTCAGCTGGGACAGAGTTAATTTTCTCCCTAGTAGCTGGCATAGGGCTGTGTTTTGGATTTAGTACAGAAGAATGTTGATAATGCCCTGATGCTTCAGTTGTTGCTGAGCAGGGCTTACCCCAGGCAAGGACTTTTCAGCTCCACCTGCTTTGCCAGGGGCACAAGGAGCTATTCCAGACCATATGACATCATGCTCAGGGGGAATTAGCAGGAGAGGGCAGGGAGAGTGATAACTGCTCAGGACGGTCAGCATGTGGTGAGCAATTGCATTATGCATTAATTGTTTTGTATATTCTATTACCATTATTATTGTTACCGTTATTCTTTTATGAAACTGTCTTTATCTCAACCGACGGGTTTTACTTTTTTTCTGATTCTTTTCCTCATCCCACTGCGGAAGGGAGCAGTGAGAGAGAGGCTAGGGGGTGTTCAGCTGCCTGACAGGTTACACCACAACACCAAGGAAGTAGTTGTGTCACCATCCCTGGAGGTATTTAAAAGATTTGTAAATGTGGTACTTAGGTTTAGTGGTGAGATGGCAGTGTTAGATTAAGGGTTGTATTTGAGGATCTTACAATTCTTTTCCAACCTAAATGATGCTATGATTCCATGGTTCTATATTATCAGAATAACAGGTTTATTGTCCTGCACTAACCCATACTGATTAAGTACAGGGCTGCTCAGCACAGATTCCAGAACAGCCCTAATGATATTGTTTTCTACCCCTCTTAATCCCTTTTTCTCCCTTTCCTTCCTCCAAATAAACAAGTCATCCTTATTTTATTCTTTGACACTTCAATTTTGCTGAATTTGCAAACTCATATGATATCTCTATCCTTAGTACATAACACCTTATAAGCGACAAGCTGTTTGAGTATCTTTTGATATCTTTCACCCTGGAGAAGTTCCTACTGCCCATTCACTGCCTTACAATCAGGTGTCTTCGCCCATCATTGTTTTGTTGACTAGACTTATGAAGCACTCCAAAAGAACAAATGGTTTTTAAACTTAAATGACACATCTTGTTGCAAAATATATAACGACTGTGAGCTTATCTTAATACAAGAAGTCTCAGAATAATCTGCATTAAATAGAAGTACAATGTGTTTATAAACAGGTCCTTTCACTGCAGAAGCTAGTATTTTTGCAGGAGAATTTATTTTCTAATGTTGATTTGAGGCCACTATCGCGTCTTTCTTCATAGGAAGTCCTTCTGTCCCCAGCATCAGAGGCTGGACTCTGTGTTTACTCCCTGCTCTTCTTTGCATTTTCACAGTCTCTGTTATACTGCGAAGTCTCCCTTTGTTTTTTTGTTTCACATCCCCTTCTTTTCCTTTCTTCTCTATGGGTCATTCAGCTGTGTGGAAACTGAGCACCATGTCAGGAGGAATCCCTTCCAACATATCGGCTGTCAGAGAGCTTTTCCTAAACAAGACAATCCTTACTTAGATAAAACCAACATCATTCACAAAAAGTAAGCAAAGAAAGCAAATGTGATATATTACATCAGAATACCAAAGTCACCAGATAGTGCTACGACAAAGTTTTTCCATCTTTCTCATCAACTTCTTATATTTGGTCTAAATAGCTGAACCTCCTTTACAGTCACTAAGGCACCTCAGACAAGACACCACCAATGTTGTTCATAGTGTCACCGAAAATGGGAGGAATCAACCTCGTAACACCAATGTAGTGTTAAAAGGCAGGCATTCTTTATTCACGGCGCCAGATGCACGGGGGATTGCTCCACCTAACGTGCATACCTGGCACCTGTTCCAATCAGGTTATATTGATCAAATACATGCATATTCATTACATTCATGCATAATCAATAACATCTTCTCTAACGATTGGTCCAAATTCTCTCGCTTCCTATGTAAATTACTGCACAGACTCAGTTGTGCACTTCCATTGTTCTCTTTTGAGTAGGTGGTATCATTTGGGTAGGTGGTCAATGAGTCAGTGGTCGCAATCTCCCCCTGCTGGAATTACCTCCTACCTGCTGGGCTCTCTATCTGGGTAGTCCTAGCCAACTTTCCTGGTCCGTTGCATGGAATTACCCTTCATCTTCTTCCCCTGACAGGTGCACATTGTCTATAGCTTCAGCTACATTAAGAATGACCTTAAAACTACAGACCATATACTATTCTCATTGTTCTGAACTTAGTGTTCAGCTGGGTAGGGCTGTACAGAAGAGAACATAGCAGCATTCGTGGTTGCATTTTGTAGTTAACTGATTTGATCCCATCACCCCAATGCTGAAAACTAAGATACATAACAATTTCATCATCATTTTGGTTACAATAACTTCTCAGCTGCCCATTTCCTCCACTACAGCGGAGACCTATGAGATATGGCCAGCTGAGAGCTACCATGTAATTTTTCTCATCTTATGGTAGACATGGAATAAAGTAAGACAAATTACACCATAGGACTATTTTTTTTTAGTGGTTTTTGCTGGGATAGAGATAAATTTCTTCATAGTTGCTGGTATGGGGCTATGTTTTGGATCTGTGCTTATAACCGTGTTGATAATACAGGGATATTTTAGTTACTGCTGAGCAGGGCTAACACAGAGTCAAGGCCTTTTCTGCTTCTCACACTGCCCCACCAGCAAGTGGGCTTGAGGTGCACAAGAAGTTGGAACGGGACGAGCTGGGTAGGGATTATTTATAGATATTTATAGGGATTATTTATAGGTAATTATTTATTTCATGTTAGATGAAAATTTAAAGAGGTAGGAATTATTTACATGATTTGGATAATGATCTTTATCCGACAGACCATTCTCTTTTAAAAGATGTTCTGGTTATGATGATATAAGAAACAGTATTAATGCTCAGGCACATAACTTTCATAACTATCCCAGTCGGTATTTGATCTATCAAACCATCACACCACGCTAGCATCTTAAGCAGACATCTAAAACAGATCAAGTGTCCTGTACTCAGAAGCTGACTTACTGTCTAGATCTACAGTATACATGCCTTTTGTCTACTACAAAATTGAGATAGCTAGCTCAAACATGTCTGAGAAGTAGTTCTGATATAAAGGGGGCAGATGGGTTTATCTCAGTGTGGACAGCTATTGTTGTTTTTATATACTTGGAATATCTCACCTGGCCACCAGAAGCCACTCAAGTAGTGAACAGGCCCTTTTATTAAACTTTTCACTTTGCTGGCACCATATAATGTCTGAGATAGCTGTGGGAACATAAAATGGCAGTGGACACACAATGGTCAGGTAACAAAAGCCCACCTAGAAATGAATCTTGAGATTTAAGGTAGCACACACAAGACAGGGAGAAGTTCAGAATGAGAATAACCAAATAAATCGGCTACCATAGAGAGATTTGCAACACACCTCACTATTTGCACACATTATCAGTATCTGTACATTTAAACAAGTCAGAATAAACATGAGACAGTCTTCTTTCATTAATGATGAGATAGGTAGAAAGAAGAAATCCTGTTCTACCACTAGAAGAAATCCTGTTCTAGCACTAGAATTTTTTCATGCGAAATGGTTATTGTCTCCTCTTCCTTGTGATGAGTGTCATTACTGGTTTACTAGGTTTACTCTATGCGTGTCACCTTTATTTTGTGAATCCTAGGAGACAAATGGTAACCTACCCAGTTTAACTAAAATTATGTTTCCTTTTGGCTTGCTTACATGGGGCTTTAAGATTTTCTATAGAGGTATTTCACATTATTGGAGAAATCATTTCAACATAGTATTGTAGTGTTCTGTATTATTCAGAAAATACATAGCACAGCAATCCATAGACCTGAAGGCTGTAAAAGTAACTGCAGTGTAGGAGAAACTACTTACACCAAAACTGATTATCATTTAAGGGTTTGGATTTAGATTTAGGGCACTAAACCCCTTTTCTAGTTTAGCCGTTTTTAAATGACTGCCACATCCTCTGATTCGGGGCTTTTTGGTTTTGTTTTTTGGTGGTTTTTTTTTCCTCTGCCCTATAAAAATCAGTAGACTGCCAGTGTTGCAGTGTTGTTTTGTTGTCAGTGTCTCAGACAAAATCTCAGATATTTTCAGTTTCTTCTACTCTGTATGGAATCACAGAGTAAACAATAGCATGCCTCCTCTTTCTGTGATTGCTTCCACTGGGAGGCTATCCATAATTTCTAGGTCAAATCTCATGAGGCACTGAAGGCAAATAAGTGGTTTATTTATCTATGTCGATATAAATCATGCAGCTGACACAACAGTCTACACTTCTGTTTCTTATTGATAACATTCTCCAGGATCAACTGAGGCGGTGGATTCCACTCTGAATTCCCACTACAGAAGGTTGAGAACTGTTTTGTCTTTAACAGCACAGGCTGAGGCATTCTTATTTTTGAAGGAACAGTCTGAGTTAGTTACAAACAAACCAGACCCAGAACTGTATTTAGCTTGCAATTAAGCTGTATCTGGGATGTTATGTGTGCCTTTGTATCTCAGTAAACTGTATGTAGATATAAGTCTCTTTAGAGCTAGCCATAGAAAACTCTAATGGGTTCCTTCAGATGTCTTTGGAGGTTTTTAAATCAGATTGTATATATCCTTGTGGTACTTTGCATTTCCCTCACAGTTGATGGGATATACATGTTATAACTAGAGAAGTATAGATGTAGAAACTAAAACATTGGCAATGTAAATGTCTGTCTGTAAGCTCCTAACCTAGTATTTCTTTATACTGGATGGACAATATGATAGGGTGATTCACCTGGCTTATTTTAGACCTGTCTCTTAGATGAGCTAAGGCTGGTAATGCCTATTTACCTCCATTAAGCATTAAGCATTATAAAGCAAAAAGTGTGCTTACTTTTTTACAATGAAAAATTCTGAATGGAGTAGATGAATTTCACACAATTAATGTCTATAAACCTAGCAACAAAACTTCTGAACTTCTACAGTGTCTTAAGTGGTGGTGTAACACCACCACTGCTAAGAATTTAAGCCTGTCTGATTAGGTTTTATTTCTTGCAGGTGGATAAGGTTCATCTTTCCGCTACAGAATGGGTGGGAGGAATGAAACCAGTGTCGTGTATTTCATTCTCCTAGGTTTTCCCACCACTGCTGAACTGCAGCTGCTCCTCTTCTCTGCTTTACTTCTCGCTTATTTATTTACTGTGTTGGAAAACTTCCTTATCATTTTCATCATCCGAACCAACCACAGTCTGCAAACCCCCATGTATTTCTTCTTAGGAAACCTGTCTCTCTTAGAGATCTGTTATGTCTCTGTCATTGAGCCAAAGATGCTCATAGGTTTCCTCTCTCAAGACAAACATATCTCATTCCAGGGGTGCATGACACAGCTGTATTTCTTCGTGACTTTTGTTTGTACTGAGTATATTTTGTTAGCTGTTATGGCCTATGACCGTTTCTTGGCCATATGCAAACCTCTCCGATATTCACTCATCATGAATCATCAGTTCTGTGCTCAGCTGACAGCTGGCTGTTGGACTTGTGGTTTGATCACTTCTTCCATCAAGATGAGCTTTATAGCCCAGCTCTCATTCTGTGATGTAGACAAAATCAATCACTATTTCTGTGATATTTCACCCCTACTGAATATCTCCTGCGGTGATTCTTCTTTGGCTGAGCTAGTGGACTTCATCTTAGCTCTGATCGTCATCATGCTGCCTCTGTGTACTGTGGTGACCTCCTATATTTGCATCATATTCACTGTGTTGAAGATCGCTTCTTCTCAGAGGAGGCAAAAGGCCTTTTCCACCTGCAGCTCCCACCTGACTGTAGTGATACTCTTCTACTCTACCACTCTTTTCACTTATGCCCACCCTAAGGTCATGTATACCTACAGTGCTAACAAGTTGGTATCAGTCTTGTACACAGTAGTCGTGCCACTTCTGAATCCTCTCATATATTGTCTTAGAAACAAAGAAGTCAGGTTTGCCCTGAGGAAGACCTTTGCTTGCACAAGACACACCTAAGAAGGGGCTTTGTTCATGAGGATCAGTTGATGGTGCTGATGAACTAAAGTCAGGAGGTCCAGTCCTGAATCCATGCTGAAGTGAAACTCTCCTATTCATGCACCTAGTAACCACATTTGTTGAACTAGACCTTGATAAATCTAAATTTGATCTATGTATATACTATGGATTTGGGTTGGGATGGGGTTTTTTTGCTTGTTTGTTTTCCCCCTCTGCTGCCCACCATTCTTAGAAGTCTTCAGCTGAATGACTGCTCCAGTTTTAAAAAGGTTTGGCAATGCTAGAAACTGAACCCCAGATTTTGTTTGTCCTTGATACATTCCCAGGTCCAGAAAACATTGTGTGGGATTGTAAAAGGCATGTAAAATGCAGGTATCTACACCTGATTTATTCACTCTGAGATTCTGTTATTGTCCCTTGAAAGAAATAGGCAGTGGAAAGGATGAGTGTTCATAACTTTCTTAGATACCTGATCTAGGATAAAATGAAACACCTTCTGAAGGAGACAACATTTCTAATACAGCAATAGAGGGAGTATAATGTGAGTACCTAATGCTGCGGTATAATTACAGTGTCAGTCGGAGTCAGCCTCTGGTTCACACCTAAATAGCCTTATTCTATCCAGGGCACACCAAGTAATTCACTCCAAGAAGAAATGCAGACACCACTGACAGAAGAGATCACTTCAATGTTTCATTCAGGCTGCATGAGCCCTGGATCCAACAGTATTCCAGCAGGAGTCACGACCTTAAACTCTGATTCACAGATTACAGTCCAAGTCTTCCCAAGATGAAGGAGTCCAGAGACACAGCTGATGCATCTGAGTTAAATATTGATTATCTGTCAGAAAATCTGATATCACTTAGAGTGTCTCCAGTAAAAAGGTGACTCTAAGAAATCTACTCCATGCTCAGAATATCACAGTGATTCCAAATGCTTAATACTCTGTAACAAAAAAATTACAAAAGGTAAAAAACTGTCAGCTGAGTGCATATCTATATCACCTTGTTAAATGCGGGTTTGAGTTTATAACTGAGACCATAGTTTCTGATATTCTGTGCTCTGTACAACCAGACAGCCTTTGCAGACTTTGCAGTTAATGAAGCGTCTATCTTTCCAGGGAGGAAACCTTAAGACACTTGTTAGAAGAACCTGTTGTATGTAATAACCATGAGTACAATTGATCCAAGCAAGATTTTCTGAGAACTTGAGCACAATTTTAAAGAGAGGCGTCAAGAACAGTTTCGAGTTAACCATACTGGGAAGCTATCACCAGAAATGTAAGGTGCTGGCTGTATTAGCAGAAAATCTGCTATGAAAATCAGGTAATTGATACAATATGAATATATAATTCAAGATGCATCATGGCATGGGAAAGAAGCCAAAAAAAAATAAAAATCCAGCAGTTCTTTAGTTTTACACTTCAGATTAAGAGACATAGGAAGAGTTAGGTATATAATAAGCATGGTTTCCTCTAAAACTACCTAAAAATTAAACTTCTAAGTCTAATGTCTAATTAGACATATAAGCAAACTGCCCTACACTCCTTTACTATACATGGCCATGGATTACCATCCTCAGAGGATATTTATTCTATTTATCTTTAACATATGCCTTTAACGTACAGATGTTATGAATCATAGAATCATTTAGGTTGGAAAAGACCTCCAAGATCACGAAGTCCAACCGTTACCCTAATCCTTCCATCGCACCACTAAACTATGTCCCTAAGCACCTTGTCTCCCCAGCTTGTAAATGCCCCCAGGGATGGGGGCTCGAGCCCCCCACCTTCCCCCTCCTGTCAGGCAGTTGTAGGGAGCAATAAGGTCTCCCCTCAACCTCCTCTTCTCTAGGTTGAACACCCCCATGTCCCCAGCTGCTCCCCATCAGCCTTGGGCTCCAGACCCCTCACCAGCTTCATTGCCCTTCTCTGGACACATTGCAGCAAAACAACGCCTTTCTTGTAGTGAAGGGCCCAACACTGAACCCAGCATTCAAGGGGCGGCCTCACCGGTGCCCAGGACAGGAGCACGGTCACTGCCCTTCTCCTGCTTGCCACACTATTTCTGATACAAGCCAGGATGCTGTTGGCCCTCTTGGCCACCTGGGCACACTGCTGGCTCATATTCATCCGGCTGTCGACCCCAACACCCTGGATCTCTCTCTGCCAGGCAGCTTTCCAGCCACTCTTCCCCAAGCCTGTAGTGTTGCATGGGGTTGTTGTGACCCAAGTGCAGGACCCAGCACTTGGCCTTGTTGAACCTCACACAATTGGCCTGAGCCCATCGATCCAGCCTGTCCAGGTCCCTCTACAGAGCCCCCTCCCCTTCAGCACTCCCACCCAGTTCGGTGTCATCTGCAAACTTACTGAGGGCACACTCAATCCCCTCATCCAGGTCATTGATAAAGTTGTTAAACAAACAGGACTAGTCCCAGCACTGAGCCCTGGGGGACAGCACTTTCAACAGGCTGCCAAATGGATTTAACTCCGTTGATCATTCTGCAAAGGTGCCTATTTCTGTCATTGATTTTTAAGATAGCCTGTAATGCCTAGATGAGATTTCTGTGTTAGTTGTGGTCTAATCCCAGCAGGCAGCTAGGCCCCAAAAGCTGCTCACTTACTCCCCCCCTCAAGTGAGATGGGGGAGAGAATTGGAAGGGTAAAAGTGAGAAAAGTCATGGGTTGAGATAGAGGCAGCAAAAGCTGTGCACACATGCAGAACAAAATTACGAATCCATTCACTACTTCTGATCAGCAGGCAGGTGTTTACCCATCTCCATCTCACATGTAACAGTTGCTTGGGAAGACAAATGCTATAACTATCAGTGTCCCCCCTTCCTCCTTCTTCCCCCTAGCTTTATTGCTGAGCATGACGTCATATGGTCTGGAGTATCCCTTGGGTCAGTTGGGGTCAGCTGTCCCAGCTGTGTCCCCTCCAAATTTCTCGTGCATCCCCCAGCCCACTCACTGCTAGGGTGGGGTGAGAAGCAGAAAAGGACTTGACGCTGTACAAACACTGTTCAGCAATAACTAAACATCTCTGTATTGTCAACACCATTTTCATCACAAATACAAAGCATAGCTCCATAAAAGATACTGTGAAGAAATTTAACTCTATCCCAGCCAAAATCAGTACATCATCAAGCCCACTTTTATTCTTATTACAGCATATTAAAGCATTTACACACCAATGATCACCTAACCTATTTCTCCCGTTACTTTATTTTTTCATATATAAAGTGGAAACCATAGCATTTCAGTACTCCTTAGTGAGCTTTCCATTGAAATATTAAATTTTGCAAGGTGTGTAGCTCCCCTAATACTATGATTTGTCTACAAAGATTGGCTGGTTTTAAAGCATTGATCTGAAGGTGATTGCTTTGAAATTATTTCAAGAAAATCCTTCAAATATAATGTGAAGAGGATTATCATCCAATTGTTTTGGTTTTTACAAATAATGATGTAGTCAGACAACCTGAAACAAGTAATCAACTAACTATTCAACAGGGGTCCCTATGTGTTCTTAGGGAAGGAGAGAACACACCCACATATTATTCAAACACAAACCCTCTGAGAATTTGAGTTCTCTCTTGCATGTAAAAGTTTATTTCTGGAAGCTTTCCTATCGAACGCTTTTGTAAATTGAAGGTTAGGTGCCTTTAGTGTATTGTAAATAAATCACCTCCCACAAGTAATGTAAATAAGATCAGGAGTCCAGTCTTAGCTCTTGAGAACCTTACCATGTCTCTTAATCTTATTGTCTGCCTCTGAGAATGTATGCAAAAGTAAAATAGTCTGGTTGCAGAAGGTATTGATCTATCACAAGTCACAAAATTTGGCAAGCTCTTATATCAAGAAATGAAATAACTATTTCATGTAGAGTTATTTAAAACTACCCTTCAAAACAAGGAGAATTTATTACAGTCTACTGTAACTAAACGTGATGCTTCTGCACTGAAAGAATGCAAGTTTGCTTGTTGAAAAATAACAGCAAGTCCTCGGGTGTCTGAGACACCCACACAGCAGTTGTGAGATGCTTTTTCTTCCTGGAGTGGTTGCTGGAATCCAGGCCAGTTGCCCCTTAGAGGCTGGACCCTCAGTGGCAGCCATCTGAATCATATGTCTAAGTTGTAGGAGGTGAGTACTCTCTCCCTGCTAGACAGAGAAGTGAGCACATTTAGTGAAGTCTTGTTTTTGTTTAGGGAAGGGAAACACACTGGTTGGCAAAAAGGCACTGGTATCTGTTTTATTTTGGTATTCTGGAAGGAAGCAGACTCCCATACCTAATAGGGTTTTTATTACATCTACAGTGTTTTGCTTATCAGAAATAAATCTGAAAGGGGCAGGAAGAGTTCTATGTAAGACACAATGAAAAAAGTAGGGATACAAGACACACAGAAGCAGCATTACACTTTATCATTTGGCTTTGTTCTTCTTTTTTCTTCTTTTGCAGGCAAAGAGAAATGGCACAAAGGAAAAACATCTCATTTGATGTTCAGATGTCTGCTGTGAAGATCTAAGACTCTGGATGCTGAATCCCTAGTGTTTTTATGCACAGCTTTTAAAGTGTGTATGAGCAGCAATGCTAATGAGACTGCCCTCACAACCAGCAAGATGAACGTGATTTACTGATCGCCAAGAGACTGTTGGAAAATCAGCCGAGTAGAAAAATGCTCGATGTTTTTGGCAATGCGTTCAAGAAATCTGAATTCCAAAGAACACACCTGGCTGTAATCACGGTATTACAAGGTACATCGTGGTTTGTGAAGCCTGGGCTTTGCTTTGCTAAGCTTAGTGACAGAACTGGATTAAAAACTAGTTGTGTCTTTGTTCTGATTCCATAGCACTCAGAGTAAACAGGGCTAGTGAATGCAGTTAGTTGTTCTGGAAGGAAAGTCCATTAACAAGAAACAAGCATTTAATGGGTCTGCTTGAGTCATCCTAGACTCTCTGATCAACAGAGCCAAACAATTCCAGAAACTTCTTCAGATCTCAGGTGAATCAAAATCTTCCTAAACTGCCCCCGCTAGCTATAAAAGCATCTCCAACAGTTTCATTCTTAACTTGGGTTTCTGGAAGTAGTAATTGTTATTTCAACAAAACAAGTCTACACATTCATGAAATGGCTGACCATACTGATATACATACATAAATGTCGACATTTCCCTTTATATTGTTATGGATAAAGGTATCTCTTTTTTCTTCTCATTTTCTTGCTAGCTTAATTCCTTTTCTAACGAAGACAGATACTTCTAAGGGACTGTTTCTCCCCTGGGTTTTGAACAGGCATGTTAGGACTAGAAGAATCACACTGTGGATGCAGCTATTTCTCTCTTTTGACAATAGAAAAAGCTATAGAAAATAGGCTTAGACTGGATGCCTAACCTTGACTGTTTAAACTTAGAGGAAACTACCCAAAATATTCGATGAGCAAGGTTATGCAAAGAGAAGTTCTTTCTACAAAGTTATTTCCTTTTCTAAAATACAGGAATAAAGAAGAAGTAAATAGGGCTTCTGAGGGTACCCAGAGCTGAGGGTGCATTTCAAGCATTATGAAGAGAGGGCTGAAGTGATGTATTAAAAATTAATTGTTTTTTAAAAATATATGAGGGTTATGATAATGTATCTAATGGAAATGACAACAGAACAAAGAAAATACCAGCAACTGGATGGGGATTCATATCACCTGGTTTTATACATTTCTGCGCATCTTTGTACATACAGAATAGAGAGCTGTGACCGAGCTGGACTTCCCCTTAGAAGATGATTCATACCTTCTGTGGTAAATATTCTAAAGTGGGAGTCGGAGTGGGAATGTTTATCTCTATCCACTGAATTTAAAAAGAATTTAAATTATTACTTCTAATATAAGCATTAACACACTGTACATATCCAAGCCTAGGTGAGATGACACCTCACGTATGAAAACAAAACTACTAAAGATCATTGAAAAGGAGTTGCTTGAAATGAATATTATTTTGAACATGCTGTGTGAAGTAAACATTTTAATAGAGAAATCTCAAAGGGTCTCTAAAAGGGCCTCTGAAAATGTTAAAAAGGAAAAGCTTTTTTCGTACCTTTACTATAGATGTGAATGAGTGTCCCATGCACTACAGACAGATGTTTAGAATGTAAAACAAGGGACACTAAGGGACATCATGGCTTGCTTTCAAGAGTCTTTTGTGATTATAGATGGTCAGTGTCACAGAGGAAAGCAGAAGGTATAAAAGAAATCTAGAATTCTATTAGATGAAGGTGTGGATTTATTTAACGAGATTTAGACATTTACAATCCATCTGAGCTATAGTATCAAGTCCTTTTATAACTATTCAAAAGGCACAAGCATTTTAAATCCATAGTTAATCCAACTGTGTATTAGACATCTAAAATAGGACATAAAGCTCAGACTGACCATGCCTCATTTCTACGTGTTGGAACACAGCCAGTTCAGGTAGAGACATTCTCAATGTAAACAAAGATAAATTAGGCCAATCAAGAGCGAACTGAACGATTTATTTGTCCTGGACTCCTCATTTTTTAAACTTTTTTTTTTTTTTTCTCAATTTTGCTTTTAATCACTTCTCTTAGAAATTAGTGGAACCACTGAAATTTGTGTTCCAAACATCAAGCATCGATGGGCAATTGAACTCTTGTGTCTGACGTGCTCTCTAACAACAACAACAAAAGTAACATATGGCTGAGTGCTGCTTCCCTGTGTTTGTGTGCATGCTTTCATGAGAGTGTGTAACACCACGGGAGCTATTTCTCTGTGACAGATAAGCTTGTAACAACACAGTCCGACATGAGATGAAGATAATATGCTAAGTTCAACTTTACAGCTGCTTGCAGTGGTTCAAAATTCTGGTAAAAAACTGCATGTTTCAAAAAATACCAACTTGAAACTTCTGCATCGAGCTTCTGAAGCTTCCTGTATGCACTACCCTACCAGAAACGTGCTCAGTTCTCATTGTGGTACAACATAAGGTAAATGTCAGGCTGACTAGAAATCAGAAATTACCTTTCAGCGAAAGTAATTCTTTAAATTAATTATTTGTTCATTTCCTACTCAAAAGAAATGATAACACTTTAAAATAAATGAATCACTAAATTAATCCATAGTTACCTTCTTCTCTCTTTTGATAGAAAAGGAATTTATACTATAAGCTCAAATGCTGAAGCCTGTACTCCCATGCATACAGAACCATCCTAAACTGATGGAGAGGACACCAGAGGATAGCCCTCTGCATAGACCATGCACCATAGGTATTCCTGTGAGCGTTCTCTACTGGCCACTATAGTAACTTCGATGCCCATTAGTCTTCCAAACAATGGAAACCGGCAGAAAATATCTGTAAACTGTGTATTTAAAGCCATTGGGATGCAATGCAGCTCCACTTTCAGGTATCTATGTTCAGGTACAATGGAGGTCTCTGAACCTGAATTTGGCTCACCCTGCTATAGACAAGCCTCAGCCAAGGCGTCTTTTCTTGTTACCCATACAGCTGGTAGTTAAAAAACACAAAGTGGTATGCACATTTCGTGCATTTTGACTTAGGCACCAGAAACACTCTTGACGATGCTTAATTTAATAATACAAATGGAGCCTGTACACAGAAATCGTGAATGCTACTTCAGTCAAAAGTATGAGGTTGGTATTTTCAGTAATCTAATTTTTGGCTGATCCTCAGCCAAATACTAAGCTGTTAGTCTAAACTGAAGGGTTAAGGAATCTTCCACTCAGCTCTGCCATGTACTGTCTCAATTCCATTTAATTTGACCTACATTTATAGGCACCTGAGAAAGGTTTTGAACTGTTCTTTAGAACATGAATGACACTGCCTATTCCAGAAGGCAATCCAATGACCTTATAATGTCTTCCTTTGGGAGGCATTAGCTTACTCACTGCCTAATGAAGAAAGGGAGAATGAGAGACATGATCTCTTAAAGTGATGACGAATTTTTTCAAACTTGAAGTGGAAGATATAAAAATAAAATCTCTATCTCAACTAGTCAGGCTGATAGACCCACTTAACTGCCTAGGGACATTTCAGATGCACTTGCACCCAAGACAGGTACAAGACAGCCCAATACGGGGCTGGCAAATGTGTTGCAGAGTACATAGGACACTGGTGCCCCCTGAAACAGCAACTCAAATAGCACAAGACACCATGTATGGGCAGCTGAACTCTGATCTGAGATTATTCTGGAAAGCAGTTCATTTCCTCCTAGTCTAGATGCCACAAATAGACTCAGTTCAACCTAAGCCTAGAAGTTCCTGTTTCTGTCCAAGGAGAGAAAGGAAGCCTAGGATGACTAGCTCCAATGGAGATGCCGAAACTGTGGCATGTAAATTGAATCCAGCTCTTCCATTGGTCACTCAGCTTGGAAAGTAGTAAACTGCTCTCTGGAAATCTCTACACTTTCCAAGAAGCCCACAAAGACACCTTAGACCTTGAAGCCCAACATTTTGATATAGATGTAAAAATGTGAACAAAAGGTGTCCTTACCTGGCTGAATTAATTACATTTGGCAAAGCCGCCATCTGTAAGCCACTGAGTATGTAGTTGGGCAGCACCACCTTAGAAACACTGAACAAAACCAGAACAGATTCCAAAAGAAGCAGCACTTGGGGACTCACCTCCTAGCTATAAAATCATACACTGTGGTACTGAGCTCAGTCTGGTTCTTGAACATGCCAAAGCTTTCTCGGGTCTTTTGCCATTTGGGGATTCTGTTCCCTAATGAATAATTAAAAATGTTGTGGAGTGTTTTGTGTGTTATCCAGACATTACTGAACTGCTTTTTTTTTTGTTTGGATCCAGATAGGTATAGAGAATTAAATGTAACTTCAGTATGGATGTTTCTAGGAACACAGCAAGGACAGTAGGGTGATGAGAACTTTCGACCATTCCCCAAAACCACTTCCAGAATTCCTGAGCTGTGTTGCAAGCAATGTCACGTAAATCTGGATGAGACATTTACACTAGGTGAAAGAGCTGGAACAGCTCATTAATATGACAGTTCAGATCTATATGATTATGGTGGGATTTGTGTTGACTGCCTTTACATAGAGTGAGCATATCCATCTGGCCTAGCTGTTTAGACTCCCTTCACTGGGTTTCTCCTCCAGCAGGGACTCAGGACTCCTCAGCTATGCCCGTGTGTTGAATAGTGACATGAGCTCTCCTTCACATCGCTGGCTGTACAAGTGCACGATCTCCGGTCAAGTTTTTTCTCTGACAAGCAACACTGTCCCAGACTAATCTTGGGCATTGTTCAGGAATTAGCATGGGCTAAGGATAAGTCCCAGAAGGTATTAATACTCTAATTAGGAAATAACAGTTTAGTTATGCAGGTCTGACCATGCCGGCTGGCCTTAGCTGGGGATCACATCTGGGGACTACTTATTTTATCACTGCATACATAGCTCTAGTTCAAATCATCCTGGAATAGAAAGGGTACCTGCAAAGTCCCATTCACTGCTTTCAACACTGTCTGATTTTTTTTCTCTTTTAAGCTAAAAACCATGAAGCCTGCTATTTAGGAAAAGAAGTCTGTTTCAGGGTAGTTGAAGAGCTGTGTCTCTTCAGCAGCTCATCCTCTTTGGGATCTTCTTGTTCATTTACACAGTGGGCCTGATGGGTGCCATGCTCACTCTCCTGATGAATAACAAATCCAGATCCCACATGCCTATAAACAAAGAGATTCAGGGTATATTTCATCCCTAAATTTAGACTACTAAACACAGATATCTAAGCCTGAGTTACTTGTCTGACTCCCTTATGCTGAAGGAACGATCTCAAGAAAGCATTCCATCTAACCCGAGTCATTTCCATTAGAATGCGATGAATCAGTCTTTGGAAGTGTTTCTTCTATACTTTGAATGTCTCGGAAATACAGGCCTATTTCGTTTTGTCCAGCAAAGCTGGGATTATCTGAGGGAGTCACTTTCACTTTTCTTAGTGGTCAATGTAGAAAAACAGACACTTCCAGAGGAAAAGCTGGAGTGTCCTACTTTAAACGTTACCCTTAGAGTGGGGTGAATCACAGCTATTGCTCCCCAGTGACTGTATGTGGGAGGCAGGTGACTAACCCAGGTGTGTGGATGTAGTTTGTAGTTATCTAAATTTTGTGAGATTAGTTCTGCCGTGGACATCTCAGAAAGGATTCATCAGCCCAGACTGAGCATCCATGTTTGTCTCTGATCACCAAACCTGTCCAAAGGAGCTGGTCAAGAGGAGGGCTCCTAAAGTGATCCAAGGGCTGGAGCACCTCTCTTATGAGGATGGGCTGCGAGAGTTAAGGTTGTAAACCTGTAGAAGAGAAGGCTGTGGGGAGACCTGATTGTGGCCTTTCAGTACTTAAAGGGGGCCCATAGGAAAGATGGGGACAATCTTTTTAGTAGGACCAGCTGTGACAGGACAAGGGGTAATGGTTTTAAACTAAACCAGGGTATGTTCAGACTAGATATAAGGAAGAAAATCTTTACAATAAGGATGGTGAAACACTGGACCGGGTTGCCCAGAGGGGTAGTGGAGGCCCCATCCCTGGAAACATTCAAGACCAGGTTGGACGGGGCTGTGAGCAGCCTGATCTGCTTAAAGGTGTCCCTGTTCGCTGCAGGGGGGTTGGACTGGATGGCCTCTAAAGGTCCCTTCCAACCAAAAACGTTCTGTGATTCTCTGATTCTAAAGTTACATGAGATTACTTTCATTGCTCCTCATGATATTTAAGCCTCAGTCCAGGCACAGAAAAGATGAGAATAGTAGACAGGGATGCATCTTGGTCATGGAAAGGAGTGGTTTAATGACCCTATCTCAAGATGGTACAGAGATTCTTGTGTCTGCTACAAAGATCTTTAAAGAAATGTAGGGTTCCAACTATGCTGCATTTGAGCAGCTCAGAAAATAAGGAAATCTTCACAAAGTTAATATTTTGGAGTCCAATCCATTTCCTAGGATCATTGTAAGCCTTGCAGCTGAAAGATATGAAGGGTCACAGCAATGGCAGGAAAAGAAAAGATACTGCTTTGTATGTCAGCAAGGATAAGTATTTGGGGTAGGAAGGTATGTCTCAAGTTGAGCTATGGCTCTTGCACTGACCCACCACAGTAAACCTGTGTGATTCGAGAAATAAGATAGCAGATATGAACAATATGACTAGATGATTGCACTAACAGAATCACAGAATAGTTGAAGTTGGAAGGGATGTCTGGCGATGGTTTCATCCAATGTCCATGCTCAAAGCAAGATCAGCTAGAGCAGGTTGCCCAGGACTGTGTCCAGCTGGGTTTTGAGTAACTCCAAGGATAGAAACTCTCTGGCCAACCTACTGCAGTGTTCACCACCCTCATAGTAAAAAATAAAACCCAAAACAAAACCCAAGGTTTTTTCTTAAGTTCAGACAGACCCTCCTGTGTTCCAGTTAGTGCTCATTGCCTCATGTCCTGTGAGTAGGCTGCTAGGCCAAAAGAGCATCCCACACCCAGGGCAAAGCTGCAGCAGAGGACTGAGGGATGGAGGAAAGCAATGCAGTGCAGTGTGAATGCAGTGAAGGCTGCAGCTGCACCCTGCTGCTCCCTTCAGCGTCCGTCCCTACTCTCAGAAGTGGTGAAAGCATGAGCTTGCACATGTGGAGAGACATGGCGTGGAAGATGAATCTCCTGCAATCACCTGCCCAGGTTCGACAATTTCCCTCACAACCATGTGGATTTTGCACAGATTCTTGTAGCAAAAAGCCCAAAGTTTCTTCTCAGCAACAGCACACAGACGTAAGCAAGGGGAGTCACCTGTGTTCTGCATTTATTTTCCAGGATAAGAGTGACTTTGATGCTGGTTTTTTGCCCTCCTCAAGCCTGAATGCACTGGGTGATATTTTTATGTTTGCTAACACTGTGCATTGCTTTTTCTTCACTGGTTGTAAATCCATGTTATGGTCTTACACATGTGGGATACCTGTTCTTTGTTTTCCTTACCACCTCCAAAACTGGTTCCACGTGGTTCACAGGGCTCCATTTCTTTAGTGAACAGTAATGGACCAATGGTGGTTCCATGGCCTGCAGTGTGCGTATCTGCTCCACTGATGGCCTCATGGGCTGCAGGGGGACAACATGCTTCACCATGGTCTTCTCCATGGGCTGCAGGGGAATCTGCTCTGCCGCCTGGAGCTCCTCCTCTCCTTCCTCCTTCACTGACCTCGGTGTCTGCAGGGCTGTTTATTTCACATTTTTCTCACCCCTCTCTTGCTCAGCTGCTGTGTGTTTTCACCCTTTCTTAAATACATTATCACAGAGGCACCACCAGCTTCACTGATGGGCTCAGTTTGGGGCAGTGGTGAGTCTGTTGCGGATTTAGCTGAACCTGGCTCTGTCTGGCACGGGGGCAGCCCCTGGCCTCTTTTCACAAAGACTACCCTGCAGCCCCTGTGCTACCAAACCCATGCCACAAACACAATCCTCTTCATTTCACTTTTATTCCAGGGTCATAGATAATCCAGTCTACACAGAATAATAACTAGTTATTATTATCTACTCATTACAGAAATGTATCAACATTATTATAAGCATCATTCCATCGCCCAAAGCAAAGCCAACACTAAAAACAACCTAGGTAATAATCACTGAGTCATTCTCCAGGCAGAACAAGGCAAGTCCCAAGGCTTGCAGTGCTAACACGAAGTCTATGGCTTGCCAGTTGCAATGCCAAGGCCATATGTCTTCAGCTTCAGCACAGTGCCAAACAACCCCCATGTCAGGGCTTGCAGTATAATCGTGGTCTGCAGAAAACTCGCTTGGCTGCCTGCAGGTAGGATCAATTGGAAATACTTATTTATGGATAGTGAAGAAATGGTGTTTGCTTTCACACCACAATAAATCCAGAGGCTCCCCCAACAAGACATGACCAGGGATGGATTCTCATCTTTCTCCTCTTGTGTAAATCCAGACTCATGCTTGGATCACAAGGGGTCTGGAAATGGGCTGGTTTCCAGCCGCAAGGGTCTCCCCAGCACAGTTGTCCTGAGGCATAGGGTAGCCATAAGCATTGATCATCACCACTCAGTGGAGCACATTTTAGGTCCTATTTCCCAAGCAGAATGGCTATTGCAGGTGGATACTGATTTTTATTTGTACAGACACAAGTCGTGCAGAGCATGCACCACTCCAGGCTTCGGATCCAAGCTTCCTGTGCAAACGTGCTGCTTTTAGTTGGGATAGAGTTAATGATCTTCACAGTAGCTGGTATGGGGTTACGTTTTGGATTTGTGATGAAAACAGTGTCCATAACACAGGGATACTTTAGTTATTGCTGAGCAGGGCTTACACAGGGTCAAGGCCTTTTCTGCTTCTCACCCCACCCCAGCAGCGAGTGGGCTGGGGGTGCACAAGAAATTGGGAGGCAACACCACTGGGACAGCTGACCCCAACTGACCCAAGGGATATTCCACACCATATGATGTCATGCTCAGCAATAAAACTGGAGGAAGGTCGGCTGCTGCTCAGGGACTGGCTGGGCATCAGAAAGTTGGTGGTGAGCAATTGTTTTCATTTGCATCACTTGTCTTTCTTGGGTTTTACTTCTCTCTCTTATTTTCCTTTTCATTACAATATATTATTATTTTATTTCAATTATTAAACTGTTTTTATCTCAACCCACGAGTTTTCCCACTTTTACCCTTCCCATTCTCTCCCCCAAGCCCGCTGGGGGGGGATTGAGTGAGCAGCTGGGTGGTGCTGAGTTTCCGGGTGGGGTATGATGGTCCTTTTTGGTGCCCAATGTGGGGTTTCAGCCCACAACCCTGAGATCAAGAGTCTCAGTCTGCTGAGCTAGCTGGGAAACAGAACAGTTGCTGCAGCCATTGGAGGCATCCAGCCCTGGCTGGCAAGCACTTCCAATGTGAGGACAGCCCTGGGCACAGTGCTGGGTGTAGGCAGGTGTATTCACAGAATCACAAAATCGCAAGGGTTGGAAGGGACCTCGGGAGATCATCTAGTCCAACCCCCCTGCTAAAGCAGGTTCTCCTAGAGCATGTTACACAGGACTTCGTCCAGGAGGGCTTTGAATATCTCCAGAGAAGGAGACTCCACAACCCCCCTGGGCAGCCTGTTCCAGTGCTCTGTCACCCTCAGAGTAAAAAGGTTTTTCCTCATATTCAACTGAAACCTCTTGTGTCTCAGTTTGTATCCATTGCCCCTTGTCCCGTCGCTGGACACCACTGCAAAGAATCTGGCTCCATCCTTGTGACTTCCACCCTTAAGATATTTGTATGTATTGATGAGGTCCCCTCTCAGTCTTCTCTTCTTCAGGCTGAACAAGCCCAACTCTCTCAGCCTTTCCTCGTAGGGGAGATGCTCCAGTCCCTTTATCATCCTAGTTGCTCTCCTCTGGACTCTTTCTAGGAGTTCCTCATCTTTCTTGAAC
>NW_009259310.1:60017-62935 GCF_000687185.1 Egretta garzetta | reverse complement strand
GTCCCCTCGTCCAGGTCATTGATGAACAAGTTGAACAAGACTGGGCCGAGTACTGAGCCCTGGGGAACTCCACTAACTACCGGCCTCCAACTGGCCTCTGCCCCGCCGATCAGAACCCTCTGAGCCCTGTCGTTCAGCCAGTTCTCAGTCCACCTCACTGTCCACTCATCCAACCCACACTTCTTGAGCTTCCCTATGAGGATGCTATGGGAGACAGTGCCAAAAGCCTTGCTGAGGTCAAGGTAGACAACATCCACCGCTCTCCCCTCATCTACCTAGCCAGTCATGCCATCACAGAAGGCTATTAGATTGGTCAGGCATGATTTCCCCTTGGTGAATCTGTGCTGGGTACTCCTGATGATCTTCTTTTCATCTACTTGCTTGGAGAGGACACCCAGAATGAGTTGTTCCATCACCTTTCCAGGGACAGAGGTGAGACTAACCGGCCTGTAGTTCCCTGGGTCCTTCTTCTTGCCCTTTTTGAAGACTGGAGTGACATTGGCTATCTTCCAGTCCTCAGGCACCTCTCTTGTTCTCCACGACCTTTCATAGATGATGGAAAGTGGCTCAGCAATGTCGTCTGCCAGTTCCTTCAGCACTCGTGGGTGCATTCCATTAGGGCCCATGGATTTGTGGGTGTCCAGCTTACTTAAAAGATCCCTAACCTAATCCACCTCAACTGAGGGAAGGTCTTCCTTTCTCCAAGCTTGCTCGCTTATTCCCCGGTGGGTTACTGATTTCACTATTTAACACTTATTAACAGAGACGAGTAACATAAATTGACAATGGCTTCATTGGTAACATCACCTCAGGTCAACCGCTGACAGCTTCTTCACAGCCAAAGCTGTTGTTACCAGCATTGTTATGACAGTCTGGCCCTCCTCTCCAGGTGTGAAATTGTGAAGAGTCCACCTGTGCTTCCTTGTTTCTTTTCTGTTCACTCAGATCATTGCAGCAAGTCAGGTGCAACCCAGAGCTTTCAGGTAACCCTGTCCTGTAGCATGGATCTGTGCTTGGTTTGTCTGCCTGGAACTTAATCTGGTGCGCACATGAAGTTCAACAAGGCCGAGTGCAAGGTCCTGCACCTGGGCTGGGGCAATCTCCAATATCAATACAGGGTATGAATGGATTGAGAACAGCCCTGTAGAGAAGGGCTTTGCAACACTGGTGGATGAAAAATTGAGCTGGGAATGTGCACTGACAGCCCAGAAAGTCAGTTGTATCCTGGGCTGCATCAAAAGAAGTGTGGCCAGCAGGCTGAGGAACATGATCCTCCTCCTCTATCCTGCTTTGGTGAGACCCTGCCTGGAGTTCTGCATCCAGCTCTGCAGCCCCCAGTAAAAGAAAGAGATGGACCTGTTAGAAGGGTCCAGAGGAGGGCCATGGAAATGATCCAAGAGCCTGTGAAGAAAGGCTGAGAGAGTTGGGGTTGTTCAGCCTGGAAAAGAGAAGGCTCTGGGGAGACCTTATTGTGGCCTTTCAATATATACAGGGGGCTTATAGACAAGACAGAAGACTTCTTGACAGGGTCTGTAGTGATAGGACAAGGGGCAAGAGTTTTAAACTGAAAGAAGGTGGATTTAGATTAGACATAAGGAAGAATTTTTTTATGACGAGGGTGGTGAGCCACTGGAAGAGGTTGCCCAGAGAAGTTGTGGATGTCCCATCATTAGAAAGGTTCAAGGTCAGGTTGGATGGGGCTTTGAGCAACCTGATCTAGTGAGAGATGTCCCTGATCAAGGTAGGGGGGTTGAAAAAGGTGATCTTTGATGGTCCCTTCCAACCCAAACCATCCTGTGATTCTGTGATTCTCGTGTATCTGAGCAGTGGTTTGGGGCAGGCTTTGCCCCATGGCAGAAGCAGAAGTGTGGGGCTTTCTCAGGTGTTGGTGTTGGGGCTCTGTTAAGGGTTGGGACTGACTGCTGGCATGATTGTCTCCCCATCACACGTTGTTAAATTAATACAGTGAGGTTGTGAGGAGGAAGGGAGAAAGGCTGGATTTTGCCTTTCTAGGAAGTTCTGTCCAGCGAAACACCATGAGACAGAGGGAGGTGGGAGGAAAACACAAGTTTGAGATGTATCCAAAGGTCCCTTACAACTGCCGTTTTTTGACAGTTTGTGATGAAGGACCTACTAGGCTGCACCCAGGCACAGCCATCTGCCATTTATAGAATCATGAAATCGTTTAGGTTGAAAAAGACCTTTAAGATCATCAAGTCCAACTGTTCCCCTAACCCTGCCATCCCACCACTAAACCCTGTCCCTAAGCACCTTGTCTGCCCAGCTTTTAAATACCCCCAGGGATGGGGACTCGTCCCCTTCCCTGGGCAGCCCCTTCCCGTGCCTGACAGCCCTTTTGAATGCGGGGGAACAGACCAGGCCTGCTCCAAGGCTTCGAGCATCTTCCACGCTGCCGCTTTCTGAGCTCAGGATGCTCTTCCGCACCCCCACACTCAAAGGTTCCCCTCCTTCAGCTTTAGCCGCTTGCTGAAGTCTGCACGAGCTGTGCAGAAAGCAAATATTTCCATTTATCTCATGGAAGTGGGGAGTGTGATTCAGGTGCCCTTCCTTCATAATCCAGGCTTTTTTATAAAGAGCTCACGAAGTCACACACATGCAGGCCTGCCCATCCGCCACGCTGCGCGGGGAGAGCAGCCCCCGCTCCCCCACCCACCTGCCAGCCCGAGGCGCCCTCCGCCCCGCACGGGTGCCTCTTCCTCTGCCCTGAATTCCAGCCAGCTCCTCCGAAAAACCCAGTTCCCTCCTTGCTTAACCACGGGACTCGCCAAACACTTTCACACGGCCGGGGGCAGGCGGTAAGAGCAGAGCGCGGGGGCGTGGGGGAAGGAGGACAGACGGACAGGGGCGGCCGGCTGGGGGGCTTGGGCTGCAGGCAGGTGGGTGGGAAATGTCCCCAG
>NW_009259310.1:59260-59567 GCF_000687185.1 Egretta garzetta | reverse complement strand
CGCTGGGCAGTCCCTCGGGCTTTGCTCGTTCCTCTGTCGCTCCTGCCCCGTTTCGGGCTGCTGTTCCAGCACGTTTCTAAGCGGTTCCCATCGCCGCTGGAGCCGCCTCCTCCTGCCCGCCCCGTCCCCTGCGCGCCGGCGCTGTAGGGGTTAATGTGCCGGAGCGCGCTGGCCCTTTAAGCGCCCACCCCGGGGGAGAGGGGGGTGGTGCGGGAAGAGAAGGCGCATGCGCAATCGGCGCCGCTCGGCGCGTGCGCACCCGGCTCAGCCATGCGGGTACTCGTGGGTGAGTGGGGGGCGGGCGGCG
>NW_009259310.1:57303-59160 GCF_000687185.1 Egretta garzetta | reverse complement strand
GGGTTGGAGGCAGCCCCCTCAGCCCCCCCTCCTCCCCGGGGCACCGATGGTGCGGTGGGCGCCCTCGGCCTGGGGTGCCGTGCGGGGCGCTGGGGGCTTGGGCCCAAGTGCCGTCCCCCGGGAGGCGGGCGGGGTCACCGGGGCGGGCCATGGGGAGCCAGCCCAGGCAGCAAATGCGTAACGTCCTGCCTTTGTCCTAGGCGGTGGGACTGGCTTCGTGGGGAGAGCCCTGACCCAGCTGCTGCAGAGCCGTGGGCATGAAGTGACCCATGTCTCTCGACACGGGGGCAAGGATCGGATCAGCTGGGTACGAGATGAGAGCGGTCGCAGAAGGGAGAGCATGCAGAGCTGCGGAACAAGCCTGCTTGCTCTGGCCTGCCAAGGCAGGCAGGGAGTCTGTGGTGGGGAATCTGGTTCCTGTGGATGCACCCTTGGGCTCCTGGGAGCTCCATGGGTCATAGTCGTTAGGATAGGTATTGCTGTAGCTCCAAGGAGCAAAACCTTCTCTGTTTGTGCTTGTGCTACAGGCAGTGTCCTGAAGGAACTGGCTGGAGTTCTTAGGAGCTCAACCTGCTTGGTTGTTGGGAAAGCTTGAGCAGAGGGGAGGGTGGGTGTGTGACGTCCCTGTTACCTCTGTTTAGGAAGAGTTGTCCCACTCTGGACTGCCTCCATGCGATGCCGTGGTGAACTTGGCTGGTGAAAATGTCCTCAACCCCTTCCGCAGGTAACCTGGTCTTCTATAGTACTGTTGGGACAAGGCAAAGACAAAGACAAGACAGCCCAGTGTTATCAGAGGATGTGGAAGGCATCTGGAGAGGAAACAGGGTGTCCAGGAAGCACTTGGCTTGCTGAACTGTTGACACCTGGGTCCTCAAGTGTCCAAAACATTTCTGTGGGCCCGTTAAGTTCTGGGAGATCTTTGGAAGACAGGTTCCCTTCTGGACTGACAGTTGGAGGCCAGGGAAAGTAGTTCCACATTTCCAAAGTGACACTGAATGCCTACATTTCCATAATGCAAAATCAGATCCAAAGTTTGACTTCTGTGAGGGTGTTTTTAGAAATGCCTCCACCAGCTCCTCTGCTGTCTTTGTCCTAAGGCATGGCAAAACCCACAGCCTTTTGTGGGAAGTGGAGAGCCACCATCTCCCAAAGTCCCCGATGCATTCAGGTAGTAAGATCCCATGTCCTCCCCTGCTCTGCGTTGAGGGGTGACTCTCCTGGGCTTGTGAGTGGGTGTCTGCTGGGGCTTCCCTGGGTGCTGTTGTTTCCTCGGATGTCCTTGCAGGGAGTATAATCAGTGGCATTCACTTTCTCAGATGGGGTGATGCCTTCTGCAGGGAAGTCATCAGCAGCCGGGTTGAGACCACCAAGACCTTGGCCAAAGCCATTGCTGATGCCGAACAGCCACCCCGTGCTTGGGTCCTCGTCACTGGTGTAGGTATGGGTTGGGCCTGGCCAAGGCATGACTCACGATGACCTGGGGACGTATTCCTCCAGACAGAAACACGCTTCTGGGGAGGACGTGTCTTGCCCTGAAATGCCAGCTTTATTGCCATCAAGGTCACTGTGTTCAGGCAAGCCTTGATGAGATTTTTGGTAGTGATGGAGAGGAATTTGGACCCCTGTGGTTTCTCTTGGTGTCATCAGGACAAGACCTTATTTCTGTTTTCCGGTGAAAGCCTTTAGGTACCTTGTAGAACCAGTTTGTTTAAGCAGGGCCTCAGCTGAATCCCCCCACTTATCTCTAACTTTGCGTTTTGGCTTGCTACAGTCTAAAGCTGCTGCAGTTTCCCAATTTTAGAGCAAGTGCTGTTCTGTGCAGCCAGCTCAGTGTGTTCCTTGCTGGTATATTTGGTT